>NC_137820.1:54976267-55283767 GCF_963921795.1 Nannobrachium achirus
ACTGGGATCTTCTCTGGGATTTTCTAAATGGGAGCACGTTGATTGATCTGTCGGTGACAATCAAACCACGTTTTAACTGCTGCTTTCCGACGGGAATCCCACGATCTATGGAGTGCACGTAAAATCGTGTTGCTGGATTGGGGGTCTGTTCACGGGGGTAAGTAAACGGTGCAAAGTTGTGACCACGGCGGAGGAATTTTTTGTTTGTTTGAAACGCGGGTTAGCCTGCGTTAGCTTAGCCCCGCTAGCCTAGCATCCAGTGTGAGCTAGCTGTTGTCTTTGTCTGGGAGAGCGGAGGGGCAACTGAGAAAATTAATATACAGGGGCAAAAATGACATCCTCGCATTCTAAAATCCCTTTAAAGTCAGCAACAAGGCGATCTAAAATATCCAAAAGATCCGTGAATTATTTGACATTTTACTGGTTCACAGGGTGATATCTTGTCGTTAAACTACATATTTCAGAAGCAACTCTTGTTCTTATAGTTTTTTATTTTGTATTTATTTGAAAAGCTAAACGTGTACACACTGACTTCATCATAAATACCCCATCCTGGTTGTATAACTTGTCCATATAGGCTTTAGGGGACAACATTGTGCACCCAGAAAATGTATTTCCTCTACAAGCTAAGCTAAACCACTGACAGGGCCTCATGGCCTGTGTTTTTATCCAAACAACCTGCATGTTGTTTTTATTTACACACTTTACTATTGCCAGATATGTAGCCACATGCTCAATGCAAACAACCCTTATATGCTGTGTATAATGCTAAGCGGGTAAAAAGTCAGCAAATATGACTAGATGCACCGGGATGATCTTGAGGACACTAAAATCCAGCGCTAGCCAGTCAATCACGGCTAACGTTAGTTGTCTTGTAGCCTCTCCGCTAATTGGGCTAGCCAAATAAGATGTTTTCTGTGGTGATGTTAACGACTGTTTGTCTGAGAATTTACAGTAAATGCTAGCTGAACTCATCAAAGTATGTTGTTTTCCCTTATGGCTGGTGCAAAGTGATCGTGCTTAAACCTTTAGCAGGGGTCGATTTGAGCTGAGTGTTTGGCTAAAGTGATCCCACCTTCAGTTCACAGACTGAACTGTGTGACCTGGAGCTACTAGCGCTTTAGCTAACATTAGTAAGTGGTGAGGTTCAGCAGGACCGGCTGCTCATAATGACAGGTTAGCATCCAGTTTACATAGGCCTGCAGATGGATATTATTAATATTATTAAGTCAGAAACCAGAAGCATATTATGGTCAAGTAGGAAGGTCCAAGGAGGGGTTTATTTGTCACTTACTCGTACAGGTACAAGCAGTGAAATGTTGGGTTCATACAAGGTGTTGGTTTTGGGGCAGAGCCATGGAGCGTAACATGATCACAAGAGACCAACTCGGTGTACAAGAAGAAGGATCTCACATATGGTGTAACATAACATTGTACAACACACATTGTGACTTGCACAGCACTGACAAGTGCTGAGGTAGTCTAGCTGTGGGTTTTGTACAGATAAGAGAGTGAGTACAGAAGTCATGGGTGTCACTATACCAAGAACCGTCTTGAACTGGGATACTGGCTTATATTATGGCACAAAGTGCACAGAAACATAAACATAGGCATACATTTTGAGACAATTGTAGTAAATGTATACTAACTATGTTCAGGAGAGGTTGTCACATTGTTTGTAATACCGCTTGATTGGGCCAACCTAAACTCATACACCTCAGTGACATTTCAATTGAAGTAAGATGTGTTAGTAATATATGCCTATATTAGTGTAAGTGCACCCTGACTTTGTAAGACAATGTTATGAATGTAATTACAATTTTTAAGGGAACGAATGTTTGGCTTTGTACTTAAATCTAGATCTTGTAGGTTTGTTGTTATTCTGGAATACAGGTCCGTTACAGCATTTATAGTTGTACATTTGATTGTAGAGAAGTATATTTTGCAATTGCACTTGTTCTGGTGTTACAAGGTGTTCTGATCAGGACATGGGTGTTGGTGAAATATGAATGCACTGACTGCACTCTTATTCACTCTTTTTCTGAGAAAGATGGAGGCCTGTAGCAGTATCAGAATGAGGGTGTTAAATACTTTTCCTGTATTAAGACACCGGCCTAGTTGTTTGGCTATGTGTATACGATTAGTACAATGCACATACACAGATAAATATCTAAGGTTTGAGTACATGCAAACCTGCCAGTGAGTACTATGTACAAACATTCAAACATATGTAAATACAGTATTCTAAAACAAACGTGTAAACAATGAACACACAAACTTGTAAAATACTATGTACATACACAAACATGTAGGTAAAGTGCACATACAAACACAGTGTGCAAAAACAAACATGTAAGTACTATGTAGTATGTACATGCATAAACATGTAAATACAATGTACATACACAAGTACAGTGAGTGCCCATACACAAACATGCAAGTACGGTTCTTTAAGTAAAATGTCTTTACACAAGCATGTAAGTACAGTGTACATTAAAATTTGCAAGTGTACATTCACAGACAAACATAAATGAGAGAGAAAACAATGAGAAAAATGTAATAGTAATAGTAGTAGACTACATCCAGGAATAACATGGTTAAACTGGGTTCATTGGACTTTTTTGGTTTCCCTGGATGAGACGTTTGTCTGCTTTTGTCTGCTAAAAAGATTTTTATGTCATAAGTAGACTCTGAGCGATATAGCCAGTTTGACATAATCTGTATCGACAATTATGAAGCCAATGTGTCCCTACTCCCTATCAAAAATAACTGATCTACAAGTTCACAACACAATGAACACATCGCATTTTGATGCTTTGTGAGCTTGTAGATAGGCAATTTATTTATGTAATATGGGTATTTCTTTTCTCTTTAAGGTAATTTCTTACATCTACTCTGGCTTTTGTGGTCAACCCAGACAGTTTTAAGTTGCTTGATTCAATATTTAGATATTTAATATCATATTAATTTGATCAGACACGTCGCCCCTCATATGTAAGCCAACTATAGATAGATGGACACATAGACCTTTATTGATCCCATGATGAGGGAAATTGTCGCCGTGACAGTTACAACAGTCATAAAAGAAGACCAAGAACACAGCAAGTATGAAAGATAGTCACAAGAACAAGAGTCACATTGGTCGTTTGACCATGACCAATGTTGACCATGGACCAGGTGGGACTCCTAATGATGGAGTGATCATCTGCATCATAGTGATGCTTCATGGCTGCTGGCATGATTGACTGACCCAGTCCATCGCTTTTTCTGTTGGAATGATGAATCAGTGTTCACCTCTGGTACTCAGCCGCCCTACTATTTCCTTCTGGAGGAAGGATGATAGCCACCACAGCTTGTTCATTCAACTTCAAACATAGTTAACATGTGAGACTCATTGAAAATGCACGTCCCTGATTTTGATGACTGATATAGTCCTATTGCAATGAGGGTGCTGTCATTTTTCAATTACCTTGGCTTATTCTTTATATATACTGTATATATTTTAACATTTTATCTTCATAAAAAAAGAAAATTTTATAAATGGCCTAGAATAAATGAAAAGGCTGGAAACGTTTTGCACTTTTTTGAAAATATCAAAACATTTGTAATATATGACTAATAATTGCAATCTAAATAATTGAGATCTGTCTGAATCTAATTATATGCATGTATACAAGCTATCTCTTGACCCATCCATGTGTCACATCCTGGGCCACGGGTTGACAAATGGAAGAGATGGTATGACAGGTATACTGGCATTTACTTAAAGCAGTGGTTCCCAAACATTTTAGCTCGAGAGCGCAAAGAGAGATTAGACGTTTGCCCAGGACCCAAACTAGTGAGAACAGCAGATCTACAAGCTCACAAGTCGCTTTCCGCCTTGTAAGCTTGTAGATCAGCTATTTTCACTACTACTTAAACATTTGTTTTCTAATTTTGTTTTCTGGAATTTCTTAGATATGTATTTGATTTCTTCATGAAATTCCCGGGGAAAATCTTTTGTTTGTTTTAATTCCTTAAACAAAAAAAAAGCTTTTGGGAATATTTTTTGAAAATATTTTGAATAATAATTATTAAAAAAATAAATGTAGGAAACCAAAGATTAGGGGACCCATAAAAATATGTCTGCAACCCACGATTCGGTCCTGACCCAGTTTTTGGGAAACAGCGACTTAAAGAATGTAGACTCATATAGTCCAGCTGCTACTGCATACTGTTAAGTTTACCAGATCAGCAACATTGCAGTGGATTTATGTTGACTGCACATATGCCTTGACTGCACATATTCAACAGGATGGCAGGCCACACACCTGGAGCCAGTTGGGTAGAGCCGAGTGAGTAGCTATTGTGTGTAGTGCAACGTAATCACTCAGCCAACCTCCGATCTGTTACATCACGGTGTGTGTGTGTCTGCTGGCCCAGGGAGCTGTTAGCAGTCTGCTAAGTCGGTCTCTGACATCCTGCCTGTTGGCCCAGACCCAATAAACCTGCTGGGACAACCCAGCTGTTGTCAGAGGGAACTAGGGAACTTAAATTAGCAAGTCTGACTGTGCAGCCGTTTGCCTTTGGTCAGCATCACATTTACACATCCAAAAGGGCAAACCTGCCCTGTGAGCTCTCTGAATTCCCATAAAGTAAGTTGGAGAGGGGGGGACACAAACGAGTTTCAGAGGTAAATGTCACAAACAATATAGGGAATCCGTATTTTCCGGACTATAAGGCGCACTTAAAAGCCTTTAATTTTCTCAAAAAACGACAGTGCGCCTTATAGTCCAGTGCGCCTTATATATGGATCATTCATTGACATTGACATCCCCTTTAGCACAGCTCCATCTGTTTGATGCATAACGCAACGGTAGCGTCTATTATGTGCGCCTTATAGTCAGGTGCGCCTTATATATGAAAACGGTTTGAAAATAGACCATTCATTGACAGTGTGCCTTATAGTCAGGTGCGCCTTATAGTCCAGAAAATACTGTACACTATTGTGTTAATTATAAATATAACGTACATTTTTAATCAGACATGGGACAAAATCCCCAAATGTTTCAGATAAGTTAGAACAGGACAGAACATATTGTAGTCTGCACCAAATGGCTCGGAGGGACACGTGTGTGTGTGTGTGTGTGTGTGTGTGTGTGTGTGTGTGTGTGTGTGTGTGTGTGTGTGTGTGTGTGTGTGTGTGTGTGTGTGTGTGTGTGTGTGTGTGTGTGTGTGTGTGTGTGTGTGTGTGTGTGTGTGTGTGTGTGTGTGTGTGTGTGTGTGTGTGTGTGTGTAAAAATAAGAATTGGGGCAGGAGAGACCATCAGCCAGTGTCTGATGGATACCAAAACTTAACAAGCCCAATAGGCTTGTCACAAAAACACAGCAGCAGAGCTGAGGAGTTCAGGCACAGGAATATCTCTCTCTCTCTCACTCACGCACACACACACACTTTTTTGTGTTCTGCACAGACAAAAAATGGTATATCCTGTCAGAGTAAACCTGACTCTATTTTACATGGTATGTTTGTGTGTGCTCGAGTTGACACCCGGAGTAACCCAAGTGCCAAATTCATCTGGAAACCCCTTCGACAACCCGGAGAGCTGTCCTTGGGTTCTAGTTGGTCAATAAGTCCCGTGACTGATTGGCTGCAATGGCTGGTGAATACTTTGAATTTAAACACTGCCAGTTGGTGTCCAATCTGCTCCACAAGGGGTAGGGTTTAGGATTATCGGATGTATTAAAACCCCCACACAGTAGAATTAGCAATTAGCTTATTGTCTTTTACATGCTATGTCTGAGAAACTCACATTACATGTCCACATGTCCCTCTGAGACGCACACATACAGTACATGTCAGCTTGTCCCTCACAGCTGACCTAAAAAGCAACTTGTCTCTCAGATCTGTAGTGTACATGTCATGTTATTCTATGCGATTTATCTGTTGGTGTGTAGACTTTGTCTACACACCAACAGATCGGTTGTCCGATGATTATGAATTAGAATGGAACTATTGAGAAATGTTCCTGTGGAAATTAGCCTGGGGCTCTACTGTGGTTGTAGAATTAAAAGCAGAGAAGACGTGATAAATACACATCAAACAATACAACACACAACAGGGCAACCTAAAAGGAGTGGCTATTCCATGTTTACATGGAACAGGAATGTGTGCAATTCAGTCAGGAGACTATTCTAATGTCAAACAGTCCTAACCGATGTGTGGAACAGCCTCTGTGGAGTCTGACTCAGAGGCTGTTCCACATGCGTAACTTACTACTTTAGCAGATTGACTCTGGTTCTGTTATGTAGTGTTATTTATGTAATTGGAATGGATATGTCAAAGTAGACTAAAGGCCCATTCCCACTGGGCCAGATAACAGATATCTGCAGATATTTCTCCAGATATTTTTCCATGCAAAGTGGATGGTAGATACAGATAAAAAAACATTTGCCACAGATAAAAGTATCTGTGGCAAATATCTGTGGTAGACTTTTTTTTAAATCTGTATCTACCATCCACTTTGCATGGAAAAATATCTGGAGAAATATCTCCAGATATCTGTTATCTGGCCCAGTGGGAATGGGCCTTAAGTGTTAATCAAACCACAGATTTGTGTCATTTGATTGGATGTACAGTATGTAGGTGGTTGTGTGGAGATCATGATCCATTAAAAAGGATTTGATCGAAAACCCAGAATTGGGTTGAAATGATCCAACAAAAGGTTATTAGGACTCTGAGATCGATTAATTATAGAATAATTTGCCTACTCTGAACCGCTTCCAAAGTAGAGCTAGCTATGGACAACAATATATAAGTACGTGAGTGTTTGTAATGGTGTTGTGTGTAGATATTTAGATACTTTATTGGAAGGAAATAATAACAATGTGTGTCCTATAAGCTCAACTGTTTCTATGATTAGCTGTGTTGTCTCTCTGAGTTTCTAGGTGGTGTTAATGAGGTACTGCAGAGAGCCAAAGGAACACAGGCAACAGAGACAGAGAAAATGGAGTGGGAGAGTCACAGAGAGAATAAGTCTGAGTAATGTAGACTAGAGGAGGAGAGAGCCTGACTCTAATTGACCGCTGTATGAACTCTGACAAGAGAGCGGATAGAACCAGCAGTTTATTAAATGTTAAAAGAAAGGAGAAGTAGATGTGAAAGGCAGTGACTGTGAGAAAGGGTCTGCCAGTCTGGGGGTTAGGGGGGAGAGAGAGAGGGCGAAGAATACAAAAGTGAGAGAAGATGAACAAAGAGGGTGTCTCCAGAACATGAGGTAGAGCTCTGCAATATGTTATTATATCGATATATGAGATTAGAGACAGGATCTTTCACTGGTAGTGTATATACACACACACCTCTCTCTTTCTCTCTCATTATTTGCCTTTTGTGCAGAATAATACAAAATTAAGAATTAACAAGTGTGTCCTGTCCATCATCATTGGAGTGTATGGTCCCTTCCCTTTTGTCTTGTGTACATTATCAGCCCTCTGTCCAGTCTCTCTCAATTCTTTCAACGAAGCCTGTTCCTGGTACAATGAGCAAATACATTATTATTTATTATAGAATATACATTTGACATACATAAGTCAGCTCTATGGGATCACTGGTGAGTGTTTGATTTAGTTACAGTATGTATTGGAGTTACGTGAACTGCTGCAGACAAAAAGTCCCCGCTTGGCTGCACATTTTAAGAATGGCTTGTAAAACCCGCTTACCTGTGTGACATATTTATTCAACCTGCTCAAGTGCTCAATTAACTATGTCACTTCAGGCTAGCAGGGCAACTGGAGTTAAGTTCACATAAAGTGGCTGCATTCAAAGCCAAAACTGTCTGGAACTACGGAGAACATGGGCATACCGTATAGACTTGTTAGTAGTAAGGATTTTAGGAGAGACTGAGGCCTTCCTTTTAACACAGTGGTTCTCATAGTGGGGTCTGGGGACCCCCAGGGGTACTTGACATGAAAATGTTTGAAAACCACTGTTGTAAGAGCTGGTGTGCGATCATATAGCTTTGCATTCAGTGGAGTAGGTTGAAGCGTCATGTCCGAACCACTGAAGAGCCACAAAGTCTAATTGGTAAACCTTGTAAATGAAAAAAGAACAAACCAGTAATCATTTTCTGTACAAGCTACAGTGATTTGCAGTTACAAAATATAACTTTGGTCATACACAGAATAACCAATGGAAAACGTCAGATAACAGGGCAACATGTCAAATGTCCCCATTATGTAAGTACTTACTTCCACAGTACGATATAAATAATATAACTCCAATAATATACATTGTGGGTTAATTAATAGGCCTTCAAAGTAAATGGGTAAATGTCATACCCACCTCACCTGTCAGCAGCATTCACTACTCAATTTCATATTTGGGGTGGTTTTATCCTCATTTATCAACTTCATTAGCCAGGGGCTTCTATTTCATATTACAGTAACTTGAAGACAATATATCCCAGTGTAAAACTACTATCTGTTTAAATATTTGTAAAAAATAATTATAAGCATAAACGGCTTCATTAAGAAGATATAAGTCTCCTCTCCAGATTGTTTTCAGCAATGTACCGCTGACTTTGGTGGAACCGGTATTAAATGCCTATCAACCTCAGGTCCCACATCTGCTCTTTGTTTAAATGGTGCGTTGAGGATGAGTTTTATTTTTAGTTTGAATAATGTGTGTTATTGTATACTGCTATCTCAGTCTGTCTTCTACTGAGAGGTTGTGTGGCTGCGTCTGATGGGAAGTACACTACAGACACAATCAATAACACACTGACCTCTACTATGGGAAGTAGCTTACATTACAGCTGTGTGTGTGCGTTGCAGAGCAGGGTGTATACGTCTGCAAGTTCTTTGTTTCAGTGCAGGGGTGTGTGTGTGTATATGTCTATATTTGTGTGAGCGTGCGGTGTGAGGCTATCATTTGGCGTCCTGTCTCAGTATTCTGGTATCGATTGGTCTGTGTCAGCAGAATGTGTCCAGTATAGAAGGTCCAGTCAGCATTCTGACTGACCTAATATGTTCTACTTCAACACCACTTCTCTGAATGGGCTTGAGCAATATATGGACATTACAGCGATATTGTGATATGAGAGATCCTAGTAGATATTGTCTGGAATTTATCCGTAATGTTGTGATATGGCATAATTGTGTCCTTTTCCTGGTTTTAAGATTGTATTATGATGTAGTCTCGCGTGGCCAGACTGTTGACTCCGCGATTTGTAAATGCTCCCGTCATACAGTCTGGCATAACGTAAAAAGAACGGTGAGTATCCGGTTAAAGCGGAATTGAAGCCTCCTCCCCACTTAAGTTTTGTTTTTAACATCGCGCACATTTATTTATTTAAATAAAAATCATCTAAGCTTACTGTATTTAGCTTGCTGCTTAGCAGAATTGACATTTTAAAATATATTTTCTTGAACGGTAATGCCAGTTTCCATTACTCGCTGTTCAGGAGCTGTAGTTCCAGACTCTATATAGCATTCAGAGATTGTGGAATAGTTGTCTGGCTACGCGAGACTAATTATGATGGAATCTTCTTACTTACACTGTTCTAGCTGTTTTTATCATTTGCCTTTACCCATTTAGTTATTATAGGCATTTGCTGATGATTATTTATACAAACTTTAGTAGGCTAATCATGATGCAATTTAGAATTGATTCATTGAGATGTTACCGATCAATCGGCAATGGATCGGATCGGGCCGATCAAAGCGTGATCGGCAATAATCGGTGGTTTAGATCAAAAGGTAAATTCACAGATCCAATCCGATCGGTGCATCCGATCAACCAGCCGTTCAGTATGCCCACTTGAGGCCATTTTGGGGTATTGATTTCCACAGTGCTGAAGGAATAATGAGTTACTGCTATGATAATAAATACATAGTAATGCTGGTAAATAACTATAAGGCAAATATATAAATGAATTCATGAGTGAATTAATTAATTAAAGTTAAAACATTAACATTTAGAAAATATAAATAATATATAAATAATAACTTGATCGGATCGGTGATTGATCGGTATCGGGTGATCAAACTTTTGTGATCGGTGCTCGGTGATCGGTTCCAAAAAACCTGATCGGACCATCCCTAGTTTCCAGGCCTTTGTGTATATGGATAGTCATAGTGCTTTAATCGCCTTTCTGTGTAGGGCTTGTATTATTGATTGTTATTCCCCTTTAACCCATTATTCTCCCTTTTAACCTGTATCATTAAGACATCAAATATTGTTAGCGGTCCATGCCAGAGGTTTCCAATAACAAACGTCTGGCCTGTAGCTGTACATGTGACTGTACATACTCCTCTTTCAATAGTTCAATGCCGCTTGCATGTCCAAAATCAAAACCGTTCCTTTTTTATTATTTAAACATTTTAATATTGTGACAATCATAGCCGATCTACACGCTCACAACATGTGGCGTTGTGAGGGCTGTTGTGAGCTTATATATCTGCTGTTTGCACGACACTGAGGTAGGGCATTCATTTACCAAAACACATGAAAAATAGTATATAGCAGAGGTTTTCAACGTTTTCAGGCTAAGGACCCCTTAGTTGAGAGAGAGATGAAGCAGGGTTCTATGGGTTACGTTCTATGGGTTTGCCACTATGACATCACAGGTGATATCGCAGGTGACATCACCTATGTAAAAGTCCATATATGGGTATTCCCCAGAATCCCTTTTATGCCCATATATGAAGATCCCTGATGTCATCGATATACATCGCTGGCCAGATGGCCAAGACATGGCCCATATGTGTGGCTGGTTCAGATAGGGATCTCCATGTATGGGCATAAAATATATTGTATGTTGTGATGTCATGGGACCACTCTAACAGAATCCCTTTTATGCCCATATATGGAGATCCCTGATGTCATCAATACTAAGCCCATATCTAACAGGACTTCATATGAGAATGCCCATATATGGAGGAAGACAGCCCATATCTGTGTGGCTGGTTCAGACGGGGATCTCCATGTATGGGCATAAAAGGGATGTACTATATGGTATTTAGCTTGCCAGGCTAACAAGCTAACCTGTCAGCTAGCTAGCTAAGCTATCAACAATGATCGCAAAGGGTGAACGTTTCAGCGTATACACACGGTGCTTCATGGATCTCCATATATGGGTAACTGTCGAGGTTGCATGTCGCCCTGAGGCGTCTTACGAGTAGTTAGTTTGGCTGTCTGCTGTAGGTAGATGTTTTCTCAGTGGACAAACCTTCTCCTGTCTGTGTGCATAATGCCATCTTGCCATTGTTGTGACTGCACTCTGTAGCAGACTGCCTAATATGGCTCAGTTTATTTTAGACTATTGGGTTGTAATGCTGTTGGTGCAGACTGCCTTTAGTAGTGACAGACTACTGTACAAGGATGACTAGGGCTGTGTATTGGCAAGAATCTGGCGATATATTGCAATATTGTAAGCAAGGTGATGCGATGCAACATTTTTAAATCTAATCTTAGGAAAACTCACACCACCTTTGTAGGCTAGTATTCCTGGAGCCTTCGTTCTCTACTGCAGGGGTCTTCAACGTTTTCAGGCCGGGGACCCCCAAACTGATGGGGAGATGGAGCAGGGACCCCCTACCAACTCGTAGGGTGGAGGGGTCGGGGCTACGACATATTTTTTATTTTAAAAAAGTACAAGTTACAGCAAGCAGGGTGGGCCGTACCACTACCAATCCTAAATATACTACTTATTAACTGAGAACAAATGTCAATAATATCAACAATCTGTCAAAAAAAAGTAATCATGCATAGTAATCATGTGTTCAAGCTATTCAATTGGATAGAATCATGATTTATTTTTTTACATAAATGTGAAAAAAAAAAAAAAAAAAAAAAAAAACGTTTTTTTTTTTTTTTTTTTTTAATCAAGCAATAATTTCGCGGACCCCCTGCAGTACCTCCGCGGACCCCCTAGGGGTCGCGGACCCCCTGTTGAAGACCCCTGCTCTACTGCATTGACAGGCCCCATACCTTTGTAAATGGCATAATGTATTGACCTAAGGCAAATTTTATAAGATTGATTTATAGAATACTCTGTCGTACATGTCGCCCACTGAAAATAGCTGACCTACAAGCTCACAACCCATAGCTTCCAAGGCGTTGTCAGCTTGTAGATCAGCTATTTCCGCTGGTGTGCGACACCGTGGTATGGCGAAGCATGACTTGGGCGCGTCGCAGGGGTTTCAAAAGCACTTTCGCGTTCACTTGATCATGTTGTTTTAATTTAATTGGGCTAAACTGTACTGATTTGTGGGGTCACCTGCCACCTATCCTATGGAGAACCTGGACCAATCAAATTAAGTAGCATCTTGAAAAAGGAACGGTATATCTGCTGCATCAGCAAGCTTTATCTCACTTGCGGCGAACACACAACGCACGCACGCACGCACGCACGCACACACACAGCCCGACAAACTCCATTTGCCCAACTATTGCCCCGGGCAATAGGGCAGCCCTTGAGGGGTGGTCCCACCGGGCATGAAAATGTATTGCTTACAACATAGGTCTTCAACAGAGGGTCCGGGACCCCTAGGGAGTGGAGAGGGGAGACGCGATGCATTGATTGAACGTAGCGCCCGGTAGTCAGAACAGCTGTTGTAAACCGCAGATGATGATTAGTGGATTCTCCGCTTTGAAAACCGCCCGACTTTTTATGACTTTAATGATTTTATGACTCTCAGCCTTAGGGTATTTTTACCCGTTGTCGTTTTGGTGTCGTCACCTAACCATATATCGCGTTTACACGGTGTATTGGCTCGTATTGTCCGTAGGGTTGGTGTGTTTAGATGACAACGCACCAATTCACGCACTATGCTGGCGACTTCCTCTTCCTCCACCGAAGAGACCACAAGAAACTCTTTCCAACTCCTGGCAGACTGGCAGTCTGTGGCATTTAGTGGCAAACTTGTCATTTAAAAGTCGGGTGACGGAAGATTGCATTCAGACGAGACATCATGAGCTGCAAGCAGTGAAGCACTAAGCTGGTGTGTTGTTACTGGCAACTTGCCAGGTTTGCTCATTATAAGCGACTTTGGTCTTGTTTTCCTGTAAAGTCTCTAGTCGCAGGTTGCCTTTGTTTGGGCTTGTTTCTTTTTTTCTGAAGTGTAATTGCTTATTTGGCCTTGCTTTCAACATTATTCTAGAAAATAGCTAATGTAATAGAGCTCAAGTGGTGAAACTGTTGGGCTTGTTTTCATAGAGCTGGTCGCTTGTTTCACTCAGTTTGGCAACCGCAGTAGCGGCGATTCCCTTCTATCATCAAAACACAGCATTGCAGCGCTATTACTATTTTGCTTTGGACTCGATTGGTATAGGAATTGAGAGTCGATATTGAGAATATGGTATTTAGTTCAAAAGTGCCACAGGAAAATGTCTCTGGCTTATTTATGCTTTGTTTCTGCAGCAGCAGCAAACTAAGTTCCACTCTGTCTACAGGAGTATCGAATCGGCTCTATTCTAGCGACTCTTACAAAAGCCAATAGCCTAAACCATAACATAACACCCTATTTTGCCTATATATATATATTTATATTAGGGATGTTCCTAGCGACTAATTTCACTGACGTGTACACAACAATTTTGTAAACGAATATTCGACTATTCGAAAATTATTATTATTATTTTTTTTATTGTAATTTCACACAGAAAATAGCCAAAACTGAACACTTCGATCTATTAGGGCAAACCTCGTTTGAAAAAAGTATCAAGAGTATATAAAAGCCCTTTAAAATGTTATATAATATTGAAATCTTGCTCAAATTAATCAATTACGTCATTGCGTGAATCTAGGTCAGATCAATAATTAGCGCATCAGTCTCAGCTTGGTCGCTACAACAACTCTGACTGGAGTCGCTATACTAACTGAGCAACAGCTCTGTTCTCTGCAAAGTTAGCTACATAATGGTATTCCATTCATTCTCAGCCTATGTATGATTAAGCATTCTCCTTGGCTTGTTCTCACCCCAAAATATGGATTAATTCATGGACCGGATCACAGATGCAGCGTGCAGGCTATCCTACTCGAGGTAACGAGTGATTCACATCCAGTATCTTTAAGATACACGTCGCTTAATTGCCATTAATTTACTCGCGCAGCGGACAGCCTGCTTGGTGTGTGGCTGCGTGCAGTGCCATGCACACTCACTGCAGGTCAGCGCGACCAGCGACCACTACCACAGCGCGCAACAGTCAGACTGTGACACAGACAGTCATGCTGCGCAAATCAACAAAGGGAATGCTTAATTTGCTTGTTAAAAAGTAACATTTTATTAAGACAAGACAGTAATATGGGCGCAGAATTTAAATGTTTAATAAAGTTAATATCTCAATAATTAAAAATATATTTAATAGAATAATCGAATTGTATTTTCAAAACGAATAGTGGTTTACAAACCGTGTAATCGGATAACCGAATACACGCGCACATCCCTAATTCATATATAATATTTTTTTACGATTAGTTTTTTATACAAATATATAAGTCATGCCTTAATAGAAGGCTACAATGCAAGTGTTTCAGTGCTGATGTGCAACAGTGCTATATGAATATTTTTTGGCACATTTAAAAGCAATGAATAGATGAAGAACTATGACTGTTCTCCCCCCCCCCCCCCATTTCAGACTGCAGACTATTCTGAGGCCAACGCTACTGCATCAAAATAGATATACTGTATAATCTCCAGCTCGTGGCAGCAAGACAATAAATAAATAATAGTAAAGAGAATAGAGAAAAGACGCTGTTAATGGCCTGATAATTGCACAGTAAGCTTTTCTTGTTTTTTTTTTGCTACAGCTCTGATCTCACAACGTTACTCTAGCCAGTCAAGTTAGACAGACAGATTAAATGAACTAGGCTACTCGCATCACATTATGCTGCAGAGATTCCAAAAGTTTAATGTATGGTACTTCCAAAGTGTGCACGTTGTTTGTTTTCAAGTCACTGATGCATTTGTGTTGTCTAAACATGATCACTGATACTAAAGACATCACTGATACTAAACAATGCCCAAATTTGGAGATAACTGACATCAGTGATGCCACCGCCTGTACTGTGCATGCGTTGCCACCATGATAACAGCCGCATGGAGGAGTGCAATGTATTGAGACAGACAAAGTTGATAAATGTGTAGAAGGATTGCTTTGCTATAATTGTGAATATAGTTGATCAGTTAAAAATGAAATAATAGATCTTGTTAGTGATGCTAATTTCTAAATGAAATTAGCATCAGTACCAATAGTATATTTATGATGAATAAATAGCCTAGTTCCAGACCCTGAATCGCTAGCCACACCCCTTTACATTTTTGTTTTGGTGATTCAGGGGTCTAGAAGTGCTCTCATTGAAGAGGCTTTCCTCGTTCGAAAATCCGTACGGCGAATCAGCGTCGTGAATCGGCGTCTTGCGATCAGCGTGGGTGGGGGGAGTTCCCAGAACTCAAGTGCGTTTCCAAGTAAACAAGCGCCGCCGCCGGACTGTACCGCCCGTCGCAGTAATATGCTATCGTATTGATCTCGTTATGAAACACCAGTAGCAGGCATGTTATGTTGTGTTTGATTCCTAGTTCGTAGTGCTCCTGTTCTGCCTGTTTCTTTGGTTAGCAAGTAGCACTAGCAAGCAACAGGCTAGCCACTAGACAACCACATAACAACACTACGTCATCTGCTTTGCTACTGTTGTGTTGGTCAGACGGTGAACCAATCGCAGAAGACTGCCTCTTTGGCAACGCCCATCCCAGAAATGGCCTTGGACGAGACCAAGTTCAGACTGAATAATGGCGTGAAACGAAATGTCAATTCAGGCTAAGTGTCAGGCTAATGAATAAAAGTAATTTAACATCAACATTAGGTGAATAGAAGTATGGGGATTATGTATACGTTAATGTGTATTTGTGTACAATATTTGGGTGTGTGCGTTTGGTGGAAGATAAGACAGTTACAACACACACACCCGGTGCATGCGCAACCCGTGCACGCGCGCGGCGACCGACACACATACCTGCGGACAGGCTAATGACAGGCTTATGAGAGAAATGTGTACACACGGACGCACGCATCACAGTGTGGACCAACAATGAACAACCATGGTGAAGTTGGTTTCAGGTTGGATATTCACCAATTTTCGAATATCCAAATGGGTAAATATCCAACCTGAAACCAACTTCACAGTGCTCAATGAACGTGCCGTCCTCTCTGAGCTGCAGTAGCTGTAGTTGCTAATCTAATGGCGTGTAGAAACTATTTCTCCCTGTGTGTAAGAGATGGGAGTCTGACTGCGACTCTGTGTGAATGAGAAGAGGGCGGGCCTGTGTGTCTGTGTGGTAAGGGCTACAGATCCCATGGCCTGGTGGAACGGACCGTAACCCTGACAACAGACAGCGCAGGGGCATTAGTGGCAAAAACTGGGCAATGCCATGTGAAAGTTGGGATCAGTTGCTGAAGCGAGTGAATAGATAAACGTGGAAATGCATTGAGCTCAGCTGACTGAGGGCGCGATAGGGCGACTCTCTCAAATGATATAGTAGGATATGTATTATTATAATATGTATTATTATTATTCGCCTATTACTTGCGCATTTTTGGAAGCGCTGATGCCAGTGGTGAGCGCACCTCATGGCGCGCTCTGCTTGCGCACAAGTAGGCCATACATGGTATAACTGGATTTGTACTTTGTCCGTATGAAGGTGTTGCATGTTGAACTGGGCTAATCTATATGCCTACAACACGTTGCATCCTCGGGGCTTTGAGGGCTTTTAGATCATATGGCTCACCGCTAGGGATGAAGCTCGTTAATTTTTATTGATAATGAGCACCTTATCGATCATGCTTATCGAGCCGGGCTTTTATCGAGTTCACTATTGAGCTTTTTCTGTTATTTTGTGGAAAGACACGATGAGACGCTATCAATTCTGAAGCTTAAAAAAAAAAAATATATATATATATATATATATATATAGTTTTACAGTACTATTCATGAATTAATAATAGCCTACTGTAAAACTATACTATAAATTGTATAGGTATAATATAAACTATAGGCTAACATTTCCATGTATCTTTTTTTTTTTTTTACAGTAAATGCATTTTTTCCATTATCAACAAAAATCTATATATATGCACTACATTTGACTAGGGCCTTCAAATACAGTACTTTAACAGACAGAAGGCAAATCAACCTTTTTATTTTTTGAAAATATTTGTAGAAACTAAATGTGTACCGTCTCTTTAAAAGTGTAATTTATAACGCATAGTACGACGGTGTCACGCAACAAAAAAATACCCAATCAACAAGCTCACACCGCGTCTGCTCGCACCGCGTTGTGATCTTGTAGATCCGCTATTTTCGTAGACTGAGAAGAAGTCACGCTGGCAACGCTATACGGATTAATTCGCACAGAGCGATACATTATAACTCTGGTAGGGATTTTGAGTATCCCAAACGGATTATTATCGATGGAATCATTCATATTTTCAAGCACCACATACTTTGGGTGGAAGAGAACGGTTGTCGCGCTGCTGCAACAGCCGACGCCACAGTTGTTTCAACTCGTCACAGACATGCAAAGTTATTGATTGCACTTGGGTCTTATGTGATGCACTATGGACAAGTGCCTGGCTCCGTCTGCATTGTCGAAGTGTTCCCTCCCGTGGGCCGTGCATGATGTAACAACCGTGCTGCATATAGCCCATTGCATTTAGCTCTCCCCTTGTCTTTTCAAAAACGTAACCAAACTTTTTAGTGTTTCAAGCGTTCCACCGTTGTTCTGCGGCACGCATGCACTTCCAAAGCACATAACTATCAATGACGTGACGCAATGTACCTCGCGGCCCGGCCGCTATAGCAGCCCACGTGACGCTTACCCGATAACAGGCTCGACAAGCCAAAAGCTTATTGATACTCGGGTCTCGATAAATTCAGAACCGGGTTTGTAATGGACCCGGTTTTCGGGCTCCATCCCTACTCACCGCACAACACCGCCGTACGGAAGAAGTATAACCACGCTTAATGGAACAGTCTCTGCATGGCATGCAGTCAACTTCACGGCCTGCATCGTTGTTTTGGTTCAGATGAACTGTAAATGAGATGTGGTTATTTATTTGAGACAGGCTGACCTGTTGTTAATTGAGAGTTAAATAAGACCATTATTATGGGCTTACTTACAATTAATGAATTAATTAGCATCCCTACTTTTGGTAGTATAAATAAATGAATAAATATAAATAAATATATATTTTGATGGCAATAGAGGGTATGCGCGCGTGACATCACTGTTGCTGGAAGTTATGTGGGGTGGCAAAAAACTAATTTCTGCCATTACCCATACATCCAAACAGAAAAGTCCTTTCTAATTGTATTAAACAAAGTTAACTCACCAACATTGCGGCTGTACTGAAAGCTTGAATCATACTCTTTCTATCTGCAAAGTTTTTGTTTCATAAAAGTCCACCATAGGCATGTTAAGAGCTACTTTCTGTCAAGACATTCTGTGCAGGTGGTTATTTTTCCAAGTGTCAGAGTTTGGAAGCACTCGTTTTCAACAACACAACATCCTGCTGCCTCCTGCATTATGTGCAATTTAGAAACAGGTGGTATGCAGGACCGTTGAGTGATTTGCAAGTAGCACTTCCAAACTCCAATGCTCCATGCTCCTCAATGTTTTGCAACTCAGTCTAGATTAGGGGGGCGGGTCCCAGTGGACGTGCATACCCTCTATACTTTTGTACTTGGGTAAGTTGGGTTAGGGTAACATTTTGAACACGGGCCTTTTACTTGTAACAGAGTATTTTTATATTATGGTATTACTACTTTTACTTAAATATCTGAGTACTTTTTCCACCACTGGGCGACTCGTGTGCTCGTCCATTGTGCTCGTGCTCCCGTGCCAAGCAAAGTCTGCTTTGCAATGTTGGCAAGAAATTGTTTGTTTTGCTTTGAGTGAAATCCGTTTAATGTATTGAAAAAACCTGCGATTCGTTGCTGATAACTATCAATAATCAAATTCATGGCGACAAATTTAACCATAGACTTTTATCGATTTATTCGATTTGTTGTTGCAGCCTTAATGTCATGGCTTATATCTAAACAAAACGAGGAACTACAGCCAGGAACGCATGTAAGCTGTTGATAAAATATCAATAATCACTGTCATTCATCCAACATCATACTACTACTTTTATAGCCTCGCGTAGCCAGGCTTACTCATCTCCGAAGAGAAAAGCCTGGTGACAATAGAAGGCAGAAAGCGTGCAACTTCCGCCGTAGGAATTTCACCGGAAGCTGTATTTTTTTCACGGTGCGGTGTTCCTGCAAACGTATTCCCTGCACGAAATTAACTCTGGTCTACATCTCCTGCTCCGTCGGTTGCGCTCGCAATAAACAATATACAAACAAAAAATTGGTTCAAGCAATGTTACACCCATTAAGAGTGAGTTAAGAGCTACAATCTATTTTAGTTTTTTCGCTGGGGAATGTAAACAGACCCGCACCGCATGACGTAACGTCCGTTAAACGCAGACTTCCGCTAGAAATCTTGGAACAGACCGGAAGGCAGGGTGCTACTTTTATGCTATAGAAGAAAGAAAGAAAGATTTGCCTTATGTCAGTAAAAAAAAACTGAATGTCTACAGTATACATTTCTTCTCACACACATACTTGTAGTCTTCTTTCATTCACTCTCACGCTCTGATTTCAGGGGCTTCTTGACATTTCAAAGAGCCTTTTTGCATGTGTCCATTACTGACTGACTGACTGAATTATATTCAAATTTGCATTTAGCAAAGAAAACATCTGTCATCCTGACAGACACAGAGAGAAACTGAGTGATAAAGAGACAGATGGACATTATATCTACTGTGTGAACGTGAGAGGAGATGAGTGGGAGTGTTGTGAAGTAAACTAAAGGGTAGCAGAGAAAACACACACACACACACACACACACACACACACACACACACACACACACACACACACACACACACACACACACACATCCTCCAGTCACTCCACTTGTTTAATTAACTTCTACTGGAAAGTACGATTAGCGCTCTTACGCTTTGTGTGTGTGTGTGTGTGTGTGTGTGTGTGTGTGTGTGTGTGTGTGTGTGTGTGTGTGTGTGTGTGTGTGTGTGTGTGTGTGTGTGTGTGTGTGTGTGTGTGTGTGTGTGTGTGTGTGTGTGTGTGTGTGTGTGTGTGTGTGTGTGTGTGTGTGTGTGTGTGTGTGTGTGCGCGATATGCCAAAAAAAACATCTTTGTGGAACTCATTCAAAACTGACTGGTTAAGAATGATCTCCCATACTTATTCTGAGACAATAAATGTTCACACACCCATCTCTCCTCTTCACACTGTAAGCTGCTGGAAGTTTCCCTAGGAGGAAAAAGGGATAATCACGCCCCAAGCGCTGTTTTCGGTGGAGATGACAGAGGCGCGACTCGGCGGTGTTAGAAGTTGTAAACCAGGGGGGGCCAGAATAGTAAATCTTAGTCTCCCCGACTTTCGCCACCTCAGCGCCGTCCAAGTGAACACAGTGAAGCGCTCCCTACCTCCGGTTCAGCCAATCACAAGCTTCCGCGGGCGGGTCTTAACTGTGCCGCGACAAATCAAATGAGTTCGGGGCGTGGTTATCCCTTTTTCCTCCTAGGACAAGAGAACTCGCCTGCTGGAAGGCTACAATGGGGGATGCATGTGCAAGTGTGGCTTGTCTCATTTAATCACCAGCTGAAAATGTAGATTATGATGATGAAACGTTGGACTACTTTGTGTCTTTGTGCCCAACTTGTACCTAACTCTCTCTCTGTCCTCTGTCCCTGCAGATGGAGATGTGGGGCACCGGGCAGGGCAGTGGGAGTCAGCCCTGAGGCTGACGGGAGAGCCTCGCTGGCTGGGAGGTCTGGGTGAGTCCTCAGACCGTAGGCTGGCTGGTAGGTCTGGGTGAGTCCTCAGACCGTAGGCTGGCTGCCTGGGGCCGCTCCCTCTAAGATGTCCCTCAGCAGTAGCGGTCCTACAGGCGGGAAAGGTGTGGACGCGGGAGCGGTGGAGACGTACGACAGCGGAGATGAGTGGGACATCGGCGTGGGCAATCTGATCATCGACTTGGACGCGGACCTCGAGAAAGACAAGCTGGAGATGTCTGGGAGCAAGGAAGGTGGAGGTGGTGGAGGAGGTATAGCGGCTCCTCCCAACGCTGTGGCCACCTTGCCTGACAACATAAAGTTTGTTAGCCCCGCAGGCGCCGTGGCAGCTCAGGGCAAAGACGGAAAACCCAAATCCAAACGCAGTAAGAACTCCAAGGAGGCCGGGGCCAAGAACCCTGGAGCAGACGGGTCCAAGAAGGACCCCCCTGGCAGGGTTCAGGGAGGGGACTCCATCGGCCCCGCGGGGCCAAACCAGAACTCCAACCCTCCCGCTGGGAAGGGGGCAGAGAAGAGTGGCAACAAAGCCGCTCGTACCCTCCCCACCGCCAAGAAAGACAAAGAAGGGGGGGCGGGGAAAAATAAGAAGGACAAGCTGGACTCGGTGTTGCCAGCAGGGGTCAACTCTGACAAGGAACCGGTGGCCCCTGGTCTGACTCTAGGGGCCAATGTCCGTGGCGGTGGGGCCCCGTTCGAACCCAGCCCTCAGAACCCAGAGGGGTCCGGGGCTGAGGTTCTGGGTGGTAACGGTATGTCTGTGGAACAGACTGGACTGGGACAAAACATGGCTGCTAGTATCGAACCAGAGGATGGAGACACAGCGGACGGTCGAAACCTAAAGAAAGCCATTAGTGACCAGGTAAGAAATGCCACGTTATATTGTAACAAGTTTGTCCTCTGTGTTTCCTATCAAAATGTTCTTGAGCAAGACACTCACTTTACCTGCCCTCATTTTATCAGTGACTACTACTAGTATATCATTATTATAGCATTGAGTTCCACCACTTCCTTGGACCATAGAAAAACATTTGTGTTGGCTGAGTGAGACATTTGTCTTTTTCAGCTTCTAAGTCAGTGGCGTCATTTCAGGTCTTGCAAGACACCAGTCATGTTGCCATACCTTAGCAACAGGCATGATACATTTATTTTAACACTTTGCCGTCCGAAATAGAATGGTTGTTGGTAGATTAGCCGTGAAAGTTCTATTATTATATTATGATCTGAACCGCATTCATTTTACCAGACATCCAGCGCTATATCACGTGGTCTTCATCCCCCATTACCATTCCGCGATCCCCCGTTGTTTTACTCACCCCAGTTCCCAGTGAAATTCTCAATCTGCATTGGCTTAGAGTGGGAGATTCGGCTGACGCATCATGTCCCCGTGCGTTTCGCGTGCGGTTCACGTAAATGTCCCCTCAAATAATCCACGTGTGACTCGAGTAGAACTGAAAAGTATCGCTAGCATAGCCACCAGCACGGCTGCAGTAGAAGCACTCGTGTACAGACAGTAACCGAATGGGGGAAGGTGCCTTGGAGAAGGAAAGGGCCATGACATCACTTCTGCTTCATGTCAGACCAGCCATGAGCTATCAATGCACGAGTGGTGACTAGGGAAGGTTAGACAATCGCCGATTTTCGGATGAAAATCATTTATTTCGGTAAATACGGGAAAGTACGGGAAAAGACGATTGGCTGCCCCTCCCCCCCTAGGAAGTCCGATATAGTACGGTTTTAATATTAAGGGGCTCCCCGTGGCTTGGAAAGGGTTAAGAAGTACATTCTATTTTTTTCCCCCAAAATTTCTATGGTTTCTTGAGCTGGATATGGCAGCCTGGAACAGTTGTTCAAGTGTGGCTAAACTTGGCGTAAACGTGCCACAATTAACAATAATGAATTGCACCTGTGCAGCTGACCTGCGGAACCTGGGAATATACTATTCTGTCAAGATGGGGAGAATAAAAGTGTGGAGAATATAATTATAATACCTTGTTAAAGGAGTAGTTCACCCCCAAAATGACTTTTTTTCTATTGATTACTCAGGCCATGGAGAGTAGAGTTCAATAATATCTTTTGGTTTTTGTCACATTCCTAAGACAAAAATGTGATAACAATAAATTTACCCCCATTGATTCCGGATGGTGACCCGTAAATTTACTCGAATCAAAATGTTGTCTTAGGAATGTGACAAAAAACTAAAAATATTATTGAACTTTACTCTCCATGGCCTGAGTAATCAATAGAAAAAAAAGTCATTTTGGGGTGAACTACTCCTTTAAATTTTGCATTCGTAGTTATTTTACTGTAATTTAACAACATAACCAGCACAGATAGACAAAGAGACATTCATGGATTTATATTTTAAAGTAACTTGTATTCTCCCCCCTGGACCCAGGGTATGGCAGCTGCATACCCCTGCCATACCCAATTGACGCCCCTGTTCTAAGTGGAGATATGTGACGTTGTGAACCTGATATGTTTTCAATGTAGCGAGTCCCCAGGACCCACAGGTGGGCATTTGTGTGGGTCCCAGGAAAATTAAGTCGGTTCCCAATATATGTCAGATCATCATGACATACTAGTAGTTGACAAAATTCAAACAAACAAGGTATTCAGATGAAGGCACTGTGGGTACATACTGTATGGGACTGTTTGTATAACTAGTGGCTGCGGTGGTTGAGTTGTTTTACACACATGGACATCAAACGGGTGTTTGCAGAGGTGAACATTTGTGTTCACACACAGATGGGCTCTGGAGTGAAAGGACCAAGAACCAGGATTAAGTGGCACTCTCATATACACACACACACACACACACACACACACACACACACACACACACACACACACACACACACACACAGGGATGGAGCCCGAAAGCCGGGTCCATTACAGACCCGGTTCTGAATTTATCGAGACCCGGGTAACAATGATCTTTTGGCTTGTCGAGCCTGTTATCGGGTAAGCGGCATGACGTCTCGTCATGGGACGGGACGTAGCCGCTCAGCGAGAGGTTGCGTCATGTTGTGTTGTTTGCAGGTGCACTCCGTGGAACAATGGTGGAACGCGTGAAACGCTCAAAAGTTTGGCTACATTTTAGAAAAGACAAGGGGAGAGCTAAATGCAATAAATGCAGCACGGTTGTTACGGAGGGAACACTTCGACAATGCAAAGGCACGTGTCCATTAGTGCATCACATAAGACCCAGGCCAAGTGCATGTCTGCGACGAGTTGAAACAATGCCGCCGTCGGCTGTTGCAGCAGCGGGACAACCGTTCTCTTCCACCCAAAGTATGTGGTGATTGAGTATATTGATAATTCCACTGATAATAATCCGTTTGGGTACTCAAATCCCTGCAATAGAGTTATAATATATCGCTCCATGCGAATGAATCTGTAGCGTCGCCAGCGTGACGTATTCAATGTGCGACGACTTCTCAGTCTACCGAAAAGAGCAGATCTACAAGCTCGCGGTGCGAGCTTGAGCTTGTAGATAAGATTGGGTATTTTTGGAGCTGTGTGAAGCACAGGCTCCCTATACGTGGCTGTGTGGGTCTGTCTGTCTGTCTGTGTGTATGTAGCCTGAACTTCCTAAACTTCGGCACGCTACTAGTCCCACAGTTTTGCCACCACACACTCGCGCCATATGTCAAATCGACCGGCTTACTCGGGAATCGTGGGCTAGTAACTTGCTAAGAGAAAGGTTCAATAGTTTAATTGATATTAATTTATTAGTGAATTAATTTTCCCCATTGACTTATAATGGGAATCGCAAAAACTCACATTCAATTATTTGTCTCTCGCAAACCATAGGGGCTAGAGTTTCAAGACTTGGAGAGGAGGTTCATAATGATTTCAAGGATTAAATAAAAAAATAATTGTGTCATTTGGCCGCATGGTGGCGCCATAACACCCCACTTTACGTTTTGGCCTGTAACTCTTGAACCGTAGGTCGGAAAATTAAAAATATTTTTTCCCTGGATTCCTTGGGTCATGACGCATCTCCCCATATAGGCCACGCCCATTTGCGCCATGATAGATTTTCCGCCATCTTGAATTTTCTCCAAAACACACTTTTTGCTCCTTTTCCTACATATTTTCTTCAAATGTCACAAAAATCGGTACACATGATCCACACACACACACACACACACACACACACACACACACAGCTCCACTTCACACGGGTGTGATTTTTTGTTGTTTGACAACGTCGTACTATGACTTATAAACATTACATTTTTAAAGAGACGGTGCACATATATAGTTTCTTCAAATATAATTTTCCAAAAGTAAAAAGTTTACTTGCATTCTGTCTGTTAAAGTACTGTATTTGAAGGCCCTAGTCAAATGTAGTGCAAACAAAGAAAGAATAACTATGCATTTTCTGTTCATATGCATGTTAGACTATAGTTTACAGTACACTATAAATATACTGTTTATAGTATAGTTTTACAGTAGGCTATTATTCATAATGTATTAATAGTACTGTAAAACTATGCTATACATATAATATATTTAAAAAAAAAGCTTCAGAATATACCGTATTAGCCCGAATTTAGTACGACTCTGATTATAAGACAACCCCTATTTTTCAATTATCATTTTGGAAAAAAATATGTTGAAGACAAAATATTATATATTATATTATATTAAGTTATTTATAAAGAAAAACGTTATTATTGTAAAATTATTATAGAAAAGCTTATACAGAGATAACATTCTGCTGTATTGTATTGCATTAACCATCAAAGTCAACTTCTATTCAAAAACAACATTCACAATTCAGACTGTGAAAAGCACAATAACAAACTACATTTCCCATCAAGCTTTGCGGCCCGTTTCATCATTCAGATGCGACGGTTCATTGTAAACAGGAACCATTGGCTGCTATGCAGCCAGCGTAGCTTGCATAACTTCAGTTGCTGTTGGGATTAAACTTCCACGCTAAAGATCACATGTGCGCCCGTCATCCACGCCGATGTTCGCGAGAACAACGCACACGCACGCGGCCCGGTAAGTCCAATGCCAAAGCCATTCGACTTTGCCAAACGGGAGGCGAAATGAGCCGAGGTCCACAGTTCGCTGCACATCAATCATGTAGTGTACGGTAATTACGGTACACTACATGACTGCAGGAGCTCGCGGGGGCTGTGAGAGAGCAGGGAAAGGTCCTGAAAGATACATAACGTATCTCCCCGGTGAAAGGTCTAATGCCCAATTATAGGACGACTCCCTATTTTGAGGATATGTTTATTAGAATAAAATATCGTCCTATATTCGGGCCAATACGGTATTGTTGTCTCACCACAAAAAAATAGAAAATGCTCAATAGTGGGCTCGATAAAAGCCTGGCTTGATAAGCATGATCGATAAGGTGCTCATTATCAATAAAAATGTACGAGCTCCATCCCTACACACACACACCCGTGTGCAGGCCTCACATCTCTTCACCCTGTGTGTGTGTTCTGTAGTGTGACTGGTCTTATTGTATTCAGCTACATTCCTCAACCAGTCAACACACAGCTTTCCTGGTGCAGTCAAGGGGAAGAGGGCACAGCTCTATAAACCTACACAGGGGTTGACAGTGACACTAAGGTCTCAGAGGCACTTGCCCATCGGGCAAGTATAGGTCATGTTCTACTTGCTCAAAGGTTATGCCCAGCATTGCCCACTTGCCTGAAAAGTAAATCTTCCATTATAAAATGATAGGTAAGATTTTAATTACCGCTCAATTTAACACACCCCCTGGGGCTGTGCGATAAATGTCATACCTACATGTTTATCCAAATACCTACATAGCTGTGATTATTGAATATGACCTCGGACTCACCCTATTTTATATTTTTAAGTGTTGCAACAGTGAAAACAGCACATTAGGTAAACAGTGCTTTTATTTTACATTCCACAGACCAGAAGACAGAGCGCTCAGGCCACGTTCAGGTGTTTAGACAGATTTCTTGTGTTGTGTTAGATGGTTGCGTCCCAACTTCACCTGCCCGAACGTTTTATTTACCTGCCGGGGGCAGGTGGGCAAGCCTTAGTGTCAATGCCTGCTTACTCTCTCCCCCTAACGTGCACACACACACACACACACACTCACACTATCGCTCTTGTTAACATGACATTTCTTTATTAGTGATGTCAACCTGTATGTGTTCATTTGCAAGTACACACACAGGCAGACATGCGCGCACGAATGCACGCACACACGCGTGCGCGCACACACACACACTCATTTAAATGGGTCTCTTGATGTGTAATCTCCCATGTGATCCAGTAGTTCACATGAGAACAGACTCTTAAACAGAGTCTACTCTACAACTGGCCTCTGATCTGTTACAATCTGTGCCCTGATGAATGAACTGAGCTTTAAAATGGAACACTGTCCAACGGTGTCATTCTCCCAAATCTCTATTGTCTTGTGTTCCCAGGGCAGTGTGTGTGACTGCGTGCAGCCGGGCACGCACGTGTGATGTGCCATACACACAGCTGCTCTGCTTCAACACTGTCCAGCTCACATTCCTCAGGAATTCCACAATTTTTCCTTTTCCGAAATGTACTGAAGATTCCTGTTTCCAGCCGTGAATAACTACAGTACTCTCTCTCACACACACACACACACACACACACACACACACACACACACACACACACACACACACACACACACACACACATCCTGTCTTTGTGTAGCTAAATGCAGTCTGTTGTTGTTATTGAAGTGTTCCATTGCGGATGGATCTCTTCTCAATGAATAGGCTGATTTGCTTCGTCCGTTTGCATGCTTGTTTCAGTGTTGTCAGTGTTTGTAGGGCTGTCACGATTATGACATTTTACATGACGATTAATTGTCACTCAAATAACCGCGATTAACGATTTAATTGTGTTTTTGTCGTTGACAATTACATTTGTTTGGCTTTTAAAGTTATACCATGTAACTTTTTTTATAAAACAAATCTTAAAATTGTCCTAACTGTTAAATCGCTAAAGTTTTAGAACCCCCACTCCGTTAATTTCAGCTTCTAAAGCCTTCTCTTTATATGTTTTCTATGAGCCGTGAGGGGGGGAGAATTCCGCAGCAAAATGACGTCATCTGCATCATCTGTATACGTTGGCCAATCATATCGCGGATCATAAACACATGGTACACTACCGGCCAATCACAGGCGTATCTGCCAGTATCTTCAGGAAGTAGCTTCCCTCAGCTACAGTGTTTACCATGGTGAAGGATCTGAAGGATTCTAAACCTCTTAATCCCCAAATCCTGTCCAGAAAATTACGTTCTACCATGCGTTCTACCCCTCCACGGATTTGTATCGGTCGTGGTGGTTTGCGGCGCCGCTCCGGTGGTCCGCGGCGGTGGTCCGCGACGACTCCGGGCGAAAAACGGCCGAAAAAAGCAATACCGCTACTGACCACTAGTTTAGCAACTTACACAGTATAGCTTTAAGTTGCACATGGCAGATATGACACAACCTAAATATACAAAGATGTGTGTGTGTGTTTGTCTCCTGCCTGGATAGTTGCAGAACATTCTGAGAGACAGTGTGACCCCAGCTAAAGGTCAGAGTTCAGCTGTGCCTCACAGTGAGGGGTGTTAAAGATTATGACAGAAGACAGTTTGTAGTAACAATACTACAGCTTCCACTAGAGTTGTTTACAGCTCTAGACGCTGATAGTGAGTAGGGTGCAACAGTTAATCAAACTAATCAATTTAATCGATTTGAATAAATAATAAGAATGCATAATTTAGTAAATTAATTGCTTGGACTTATATGCGGAAATTGCGACATGTCATTATAGGTGAGAAAAGTTTCAAAACAATTCCTAAACGTTCAAATACAGTGAAAATAGCCACAATGCGTTGCAGTTGTGAGCTTAAGCATCTTCATTTTTCACTACTTTAGCTTGACACCGTTGTGCGACAAAGTATAAAATGGAGCTAAATTGGTTAATTAATTTGTTGACTATATAAAATAAAATAATAAGCGCCTCTTGATTATTTGATTAATTGAAAACGTAATCGATAGAGCAATCACTACGAAAAGAATTGATAGATGCAGCTCTAAAGCTGGTTATATAATCTCTAGGCATGTCCAACATTGGCTTTTCACCGATAACCGATATAAAGATATTGTCCAACTCTTCATTTCCAATACCGATATCTATATTTATTAGATATTAGATCATTAAATTAGTCCCGGGACTCACTGGTGGTCATTTGAAAGAGTCCCACTAATCTTAGATTAGATGTTGGCCTATTTAACAGTGCAGAAGCATATTGCCTTTACGCATATACGTATCTCTGCTGTTGTAGAGAATGACACACACACACACACACACACACACACACACACACACACACACACACACACACACACACACACACACACACACACTGTTTATTGGCTGACAGCTCGAGCACAGGTGTCACCAAGGTTACTAGCACTTCACAGCCTCCCCTGGGTGCTCTGGGTGTGTGTGTTGTCAGTCTGAAGAGAGTGCATGAGTGCATGTGTTAAGTCAGGCTTTTGTCTATGAACGGTGCCTCCAGGTAAGACTTCTCTTCTCAAACAACAGCTGTTGTGTCACCATCTAGCATCCAGTTATTTGTCCCTCTTTCTCCAAAGTAGTGATGAAAAGATAATCGTCTAACACTAACAGAAATATCAATAGTAACATTTTACTCACAGTGATGTATTATGTACAAATATTTGTGCGATTTGCAGCTTCAGCAAAATGTGTCTGTCTTTGTTCCATGTTTATAAAATTGGGATATTTCAAGATGTCATGTTCCATGTTTATAAAATTGGGATATTTCAAGATGTCAGTTTTGTGTTTGTAAATCTTTGATCAAATCTTTGCATCATTTTGTACTTTCATCATTTGTGTTCGAGAGTCAGGAAGACCTGTTGTTGTCCACCAGCATCCCCCTCTTGCGCCTCATTTAAAACCCATTTAGGCCTAGAATTATTGAATGCTTTAACCAGTGAAAAATAGCAGATATATAAGCTCACAGCTTGTAGATCTTAACCTGACTTTCGCCAGATGGTTTGCAGCATTGCGTATGCCTGCATAACGCTCTGCTTCTACCATCTGGACTCGGTCCAGCACAACCGATGTAAGGGGCGGGCCATTTTTTAAAATTCTAAAGCAGGTGATTGGATATGGCCGTGCCAACTCCAACGACTCATATTGGCCTGTCTGCATGACGTTGCACCCAGAATCCGCCTCCTGGGTTTCCACGTGGTCTGCAATCAGACTCTATTGGCTCAGAGCCCGCCCATAGCTGCCGCTGATTGGTCCGGCCAGGGACATTCCGAAGGGAACCCCTCCTCCGCAAGTGAACCCAGATGGTAAAGCAATGCATAAGCAATGCTGCCACCATCTGGCGAAAGTCAGGTAATGTAGATCTGCTATTTTTGAAAAAGTCGTGAATATGTGTGCAAATCTTTGAATATATGTATTTTCAAAGCGAACGTTTGTAACTCAGATTTTGCTTCTGGGTGGTCCCTGGAACTAAATATTTTGAGTTTGAGGTCCGTGGCCAAATAAATATCATTTTGGGGGGTCCTTCACTTGAAAAGGTTTGAGAACCACTGACATAGTAGTCTCTCAAGAACAGATTAACTGAGCTCCAGTTAAGTGAAAAGGACCTTTTCTTTGACGATGGCTAGCCAGATTGCTGATATAGAAACATAGGTTCGCGATTTAAAGAAAATAGCAGATCTACAAGCTCGCAGTGCGGCCATTCATTGTTTGTGTGCTGGCTATTTCCTCAATTTTATGATGATTATCGAGCCGTGGTGTGGCCGGGAGTTCTGCTTTGCAGTAATTTCTCTCAGGTTATTGTTGGCCAACAATGTTGATGGAATATGTAGAATCTGACAGATTGGCCAAGACCTGAGGGCAAGTAGAACATGACCTGTACTTGCCCGTCGGGCAAGTGCCTCTGAGACCTTAGTGTCAACCCCTGCTGTATGGTCTAACACAGTCATTGTCAACATTATCGTGTGTGTGACTGTGTGTGTGCTCACTCATGCCAGCCTCTCCTTTCCAGAGCCTGTTAGAGTGGAGTGGCCCCAGGCTTCGTTCTGAACCAAAACGAGTTGTGGGGAGGTGTGTGTGCGCGCATAGGAATGCAGTGTGAATACAGTGAATTGGGGCCACAGCATATTTTTCTCCTGCCAAGAACCCATTTCATGTTCCTCAATTGAGAGACATTCTCTCTCTCTCTCTCTCTCTCTCCTCTGTCTCTTTCTTCTCTTGGTGTTGAGTTTGAGAACTGGCATTTCTTTGGCCTGCCAATGTGACCAGTAAGGTTATAATTTACCAGACAAATGTTTAAGACGGCCATATGTAATAACACACATCATTTGCGTGTGTGTATAATACCAATATGCACGTGTGCACCACCTGACTGATCACTAGCTCTTCCATGTATTTATGGTAGATTCACTATGCTGTTCATGCATGTTTATACAAAGCTAATTGATGTCATTTTGTGACATGTGGTGTCCAAGTTTGAGCAGAAATGTGTTCATCATAACTGCTTTGCTGTATTGCAGTGCTCCTTAGCTGCATGTTGCAAATGCACTGATGTGATGTCCCTTAACCTGTTGGTTTGGTTGTGCCCTTAGAACATTGGTGTTTCCATGTTTTTTCGCAGGATGCGCATAGCATTTTTCCATGTTTTTCTACCACGTCCAGTTTAGTTTCTTGTGTCTATTTCTTTTCATGGGTACTGATCTGGTGTTCTTGCCATGTTTCTCTTTTACCTCTTAACACAATAATGTGTGAGTGGTGAGATTATGTATAGAAAAGGTTTCAGCATTGCGCCACAATGCTGTGCAGTGCTGTTGTGCGGTGGTATAGTTTGTGTAACTGAACAAATTGTAGCATTAGTACTAGGGATGCCCCGATCAGGGTTTTTTTGCTCCCGATCCGATACCGATCAAATATTATTGCTTCCGATTCGATCCCGATCTTTCCCGATCCGATCTTTTGGCAAGGCATTGAGAAGAAAAAAAAATTCTATTCATTCTATCACTTGGTTCTCAACCTTTTCAGGCCGTGACCCCCAAAATAATCATATTTTAACTGGGGACCCCCGACCCTGAAGAGTTGAGGAAGTATATTTTGTATAACACGGTTCTATTGTGAAAATAGCAGATCTACATGCTCACAACGCCTCGCAACGCGAGGAGTTGTGAGCATGTAGATCGGCTATTTTCACAATTTCTGGCTTTAATATTTGACAATTTGGCCAATGTTTAATTTGTCATTTTAGAGGTATTAAAAAGTCACAACGCCTCGCAACGCGAGGAGTTGTGAGCATGTAGATCGGCTATTTTCACAATTTCTGGCTTTAATATTTGACAATTTGGCCAATGTTTAATTTGTCATTTTAGAGGTATTAAAAAGTCCTTAATTTTTCACTTTCGAAATGTGCAGATACCCTCTATACACTTAAACTTTATGTTGATTTGTTTACTGTTGAGAGAGAAAACAATGTTGCACATTAAGTTAATCATCTGGGGACCCCCCCAAAATAATTTGAGGACCCCCCTGGGGGTCCCGACCCACAGGTTGAGAACCACTGAGCTAGTTGACAGTGCAGAGAGACATAATTGCCTTCCTTTGATCCATTAGCAAGGGGCCAATTACTACTTATTGGCATCAGCTGCCAGCTGTACACAGAGTCTGACACAATCACCTTCCCTCTGCAGTGCTCTGTCTGTCTCATTTCTCCAAAAGCCCTTGAATATGATTGAAAATGATTAAGGATTACTGTGATTATGGTAAGCTTACATTTCATATCGCATTCACCTTACCTGTAACTTTCAGTACTCCCAGAAAAATTTTTTTTGAAAAAAAAAAAAAAAATTTTTTTTTTTTTTCGATTTTTTTTCCCCGATCTCCGATCTTATAAAAACGGCCATATCGGCGGCCGATCCGATCACGTGATCGGGATCGGGCAACACTAATTAGTACAACACACTCCAATCTGCTCCATCCTTGTGTCAAAAGAGGTTCAATCAAGTACAATAGAATAGTTTATAGAGGCATACCAGCATCGTGTCGTTTAGTTTATAACCTTGTGTCACCAGGCTTTTACACACAGCGGAGGAAAGCGTGATGGTGAAGAATCTTTATCCTAGCCTTTCAATATGCAGTGAGCAGAGCCGTCACTACAAGCTGTATTCTTTTCACGCTCGTTCCAATAAAACACACTTAAGTGGGATTATTAGTTAATGTGAATTCAATTCAATTAGAAGTATATATAGCCATTTAACGCTTGTTGCACATTAAAAACACTTTATTGCACATTAATGAATGGTTGTTTTAATGATAGGCAAACATTTTTTAAAGATTCGTTTTTTGGGCTGTTATACCTTTACTGATTGTGATTGGAAAAAAATATATATACCAGTTCTGGTCAATTTGTCTCACGTGTTTCCACAAAATATTAGAGAATAATCAATTTTGGGCTTGATTAAAACCTGGATCAATAAGCAGGATTGATAAGGTGCTCATTATCAATACAGATTAACAAGCACCATCCATACTTGTAACCCAGGTAAAGTAATGCGTCCAGTGTTTCCCCTAGGATGAAGTTGTAACTGTTGCGCCGGGTACGCGTGAGAGGGGTACATGATTGAACATTGACAATTAACGTTTAATATTTCTACAAAACAAATCATTTGGAGCATAAAGAAGTTGAAGGGTATACATTGAAGTCTGATAATGATGTACCGTTCAAGTTCAAATCATGTATACTTTTTGTATAATTGTATAATTTTTTTTGAACTAGGATAGTGAACTAGGATAGTGCCATGTCTACTCAAATGTAACATCACAATATGCACATCCCAAAGTCATAATGGATGCCAGGGACGTGCAGAGAATGATAGAGAGGCAGGGGCTAAAATTTCTAAAAGGGCATTTGGTGGAAATATCGAAAATAGCAGACCTCCAAGCTCAACGCACTGCAACGCGTTGTGAGCTTGGAGGTCGGCTATTTTAAGGTGCGTTATACCACACTAAGCATAATCAAGTCAATACAAGTCAATTCTTTCAACATAAGATGCTGCATTCAAGTTCAGGAGAGTTTGGACAAGGCAATTCTCTTGAATGCTGCCTTCAGGTATGGCATGGAAAGAGGGCATTTGCATTTCTTTCACCATGGTAAAAACTGCATTCATGGTCTGGAAGAGGGCACTTTTTACAGACGGATAAAAGGGCAGGGGCTCAAGCCCCCTTTGATGTCTGTTTGCACGTGCCTGATGGACATGGGCAGCATCCTTCTATTTTGGTAACTGTAGATTGACGTGTTCGTACATTGTCATTCTGCCCTTGTGCAAGACACTGAAACCCCTGAGCAGACTGGTTCTACTGGATGTTATGTCAACCTGAACCTAAAATATGAAAATTTGGTATTTCATCTCTCATCCTCATCTTTACTCTCTTCCTCTCTTTTGTCCTCTTCCTTTCCTCTTTCACAGATTGAATCTCCTGTGTCCACCCCTGCCCCTCCCCCGCTGCACCTCCCGCCTCCTGTTGCCAACAGTGACATTTCTTCGCCGTGTGAACAGATGATGGTGCGAACGCGCTCCGTGGCCGTCAACACGGCCGACGTGTCTCTGTCTACAGAGCCTGAGTGCCTGGGACCCTGCGAGCCAGGCACCAGTGTCAGCCTGGAAGGCATCGTTTGGCAGGAGACGGAGGACGGTACGAGCACGAGCAATGTGTCCAAGTGTAGGGCTGTCACGATTATGACATTTCACGTGACGATTAATTATCACTCGAATAATTGCGATTAACGATTTAATTGTGTTTTTGTCGCTGACAATTAACATTCCTGTTTGACTTTTAGGCTTTGGAATTGCACATGGCAGATATGACACATAACCTAAGGCTAAATATACAAGGAAATGACTGACATATTTGACAACTTGAACTTTATACTTTTTAAAAAGAACATTGATAGTGGAAATAGCCGATCTACAAATAGTAACTTTGATATTCGAATATTCTGTGAATGCCCTAGTCAATACTGTTTCCGACCACGGAACTTTTCTTTTTTTAATACGCTTGAGTGCATTGTTTCTGCTTTAAATTTGACCAGATGATGTGGCCATTATTATTACAATGTAGATTGGTGGGAAAGAACGGAGTTTGAAATATGATGTTGTGAAGTCTACTGTGTTACGGGCCTACGAATTGGTGCCAGATACCTATAGACAAAGCTGCCCATCAGTCATACGTGGAGTTTGTGCAAGAGAATGAGGTTTTTCTTCCCCTTCGTCGTACCTCTAGAAGGAGGTCTCTGAGTCACCGGCAAATTAATTGTGCACAAGGAAATGCACATTTTTCTTTTAAATAGCTTTTATTTTTTCAGAAATATTTTTATATTTAATTTTATCTAAGTCAGTGGTGTTCAGATTGGTCACACGTCATAGATAGCCTAATACAGTCACTCTTTCACACCTCCCTGTACACACCTGAGACTGTGCACACATGAACAGGATGTTTTTTCATCTCACTGTAGTGAGAACCATGTTTAGCTATGGAACTCTGTATTTATGTGTTTCTGTTTTTGTAGGTCAATGTGCTCATATACTACCTGTACACTTATACACTTATACTGATGTCTGTCTGACCTCCTTGTGTCTGTGTAGGTATGTTGGTGGTGAATGTAACTTGGAGGAATAAGACGTACGTAGGAACTCTGCTGGACTGTACGCGGCATGACTGGGCTCCCCCCAGGTACGTACGCACGCATGCATGCTTTCTAAGGTTGCTGCTGTAGCACGTGTTATCCGGTGTGCTGGCACATGCCGATTACATCACTTGCCCACCGATAACATTTACATTTTTACTTATTTTTGTAATAATATATATGTTTTAAATAAATAAAACCCATTAGTTCCTTTTCGTGTGGCAACCGCTTTCTTGTGGCATAGTAAGCAAGCATGTTATGAAGACAGATGGCACGGTAAAGGTGAGCTGAGCCTCGGTCTGCAGCTACAGTCTGGGCAGCTCACAGCGGGGTCATTTGACTTACCAAGTAATGAGAAAAAAGCACAATGTTCTCTCAACCCTCAATCCTGCTGTTTATTTCATGTTTATTTCATGACTGCTTAGCATTTGCTGATTGCGAATATTGTCTGGCTGCTTTTTTAACCCGATGCCCAGAGCGTCGAGTAGGACACCTACTTGTTGACAACGGTAATTCAGTTATTTAAAGCAGACCACAAGAATCTGAATGATGTGCTTCCGCCATCCGGTGTCAGATACCAAACCTCCACACTGCGTTAACGTCAGTGTTTCCCCTATATGCATGAATTAGTGGCAGGCCGCCACCCCTTAAATCCGACCGCCACAGTATGACTTTTTCTGTAATTAAAATAAGCGTTTTTAAGATGCAGGGGATTTTCACAACAATATAAGGCTCATGTGAAGCATACTTGTTCTCTCGGTTACGTAGCGTTGGATGGAGATGTATAGCACTCCTCGGCTAAACATTGTCCGATGGAGAAACATAGCACTCTCTCGTCTACGCACTATTGTATTTACAAGAACAGGAGAAGTACACCCTGTTGTCCTATACATTATTATAGCTTGCTGTACATTTCTCGAGATGAATTTCAAAACGTATTGAGTTTTGACTGGTGGTGTTTGTAGCTACATGTGCGGTTAGTTAGTGTTAGCAAGAAACCTAGCCAGTAGTCACAGAGTGGTGGATGAAATAACAACATGCAGTGTTGCCAGGTCTGATTATAAGCCATGTTGGGCTAGGTTGGAGGAAACATGCAGTGTTGCCAAGTCTGATTATTATAAGCCATGTTGGGCTTTTTTTTCTGTATAGTTGCTTTTAAATAATGGTGGTTGTGAGCTTGTAGATTGTCTATTTTCACATAGCGGAACTATATAGGTTTAAAGTGCTCATGTGGCCTATATTCACTTATTTTGGACTTGGACGCGCAAAGATTCCCGACCCGAAAAACCTGCGCCTCCCCCCCACTCCTTCAACTTCTGCCTTTGGGGAAACACTGCACATACAGTATCCTGTCCAGTGTCCAGTAGTAAGACAAAGCATAGTTGAGCTTAACAATGTGATATGGTTTTGTCAGGTTAACAGTGGTTTTGTGTTTGTGTCAGGTTCTAACAGTGGTTCTGACTGTGGTTCTCTTAGGTTCTGTGAGTCTCCGACCAGTGATCTGGAGATGAGGAATGGTCGAGGGCGAGGGAAAAGAATGAGACCCAACAGCAACACCCCTGTCAACGACACCAGGTACATTGTTTATTGTTATTTTTTAAAGGAGACATCCAGACCAAAACACATATAGGGTTAAATCTGCCTTTTATCATACCCCTTCATACCTGCTTTAGTCGATTTTTTTCATAGCTGACCCTGTTGCTAGATTTCGGCTGCCCCTGTTGCTAGATTTCGTGGGCTCTCTCATAACTAACACAGTGGATTGTCCTTAGGCTAGTGCGGTTATTTCTTTAGCTTCAAAGTCAGAATTTTTTTATTGGATTGTGTTTACACAACATCCTGAGACCAACCACACCGCTGTTTTGACCTCACAGGCACCCTTACTTGTCAAACAGACCCCTCCCTCCCCTACCTTTCTAGGCTCTCCTCTCCCTGCTCTGGTGCAGAGCAGAAGCCGTTTGACAAGTAAGGGTGCCTGTGAGGTCAAAACAGCGGTTTGGTTGGTCTCAGGATGTTGTGTAAACACAATCCAATAAAAAAATACTAACTTTGAAGCTAAAGAAATAACCGCACTAGCCTAAGGACAATCCACTATGTTAGTTATGCGAAATCTAGCAACAGGGGCAGCCGAAATCTAGCAACAGGGGCAGCTATGAAAAAAATCGACTAAAGCAGGTATGAAGGGGTATGATAAAAGGCAGATTTAACCCTATATGTGTTTTGGTCTGGATGACTCCTTTAAGCATGTTGTTTTTGTGTCTTAAGCATGTTGTTTTCAAAGTGCTATAGGTGTGAAGCCATGTACAGTATATAATAAATAATTACAGATGTAGCGGACCTGCTTCCATTTCCGAACTGGTTTTCAATTGCCAAACTACAGGATTGATGTAGTAAGGTTAATGTATGAGAATTAATTAAATCTACTGTCTGGGACTTTAATAAAACGGTATATTAACCAATCTATTTGGTAGAGTATGTTAATAATATAATTGGCTATATCTATCTGCAGTGGGTGGAGGTGGTCTCTCTCTTCCAGAAATGAAGACCCTGAGTTCACGTAGGACGGTATTAATATAGTTATTTGACAGTCCACCAAATTGGCCACTAGATGCGCTGCCATCTTTTTTGTAGTTCTGGCACTGTCGGAATTGCCTAAAACAAAATATTTCAAAATAGCTTTAAAACCGCACATTAGTTATTGATTGTGAATTAATGGTGAATTCTGACGGGAAACTGTGATGCTCCATTATAAAGTAGTAAATCTAACTGTGGCTTATAAAGTAGTAAATCTAACTGTGGCTGTTATCTTACAGTACGTCGTCAGACAACAGAGGAGGAAGTGGGAGCAGTAAGACTCGTGCCTCCTCCGCCGCTGCCAACAGCAGCAAGGGCAGGAGAGGGAGCCAGACCTCCTCTGACCGACGCACTCCCCCCAACAACACTGTGGGTCCCTCCCAGGAGGAGGTGAAGGCCAGCCCCTCCTCATCCAACTCCTCCTCGTCCTCTGCCAACAAGAGGAAGAACAAACCTCCTGGGGCTGACATGGAGCCAAACTCTGGCTCTGAGGACAGCAAGGCCAGCAAGCGCATGCGCACCTCCTCCAACAGCGCCGGAGCAGCAACGGGTGGAGGAGGGGGAGGTGGTGCAGGAGGAGGTACGATGCTCCCCCATGCCGTCCTCCCCCTCCCCAACGTGAAGACGGAGCCCCTGGCCCCACCGCCACCCTGCCTGGAGCGGAGCTGCCCCTCTCCTGTCCTGATCGACTGCCCCCACCCCAACTGCAACAAGAGATACAAACACATCAACGGCCTCAAGTACCACCAGGCCCGGGTGCACAACGACGACGACGTCAAGATGGACGCCGACGGAGACAGCGAGTACGGAGAAGACCCCCTCCTCCACCCGGAGCCCACCAGCTGTAACGGCGCCGGCGTTGCCCAGAAGCCCTCTCTCTCCCCCGCGCGCTCTACCACGCCCAAGGGGAGGGGCTTCGAGGTGCACAGCCCGTCCCCCGGGAAGATGGTGGGGGGCGGGGCAGACAGGAAGCAAGGGGGCGGGAGGAAGAAAACAAGCGAGACGGAGTCGGAGTTGATGGATGGCTGCGAGGAGGGGGCGTGTCTAACGGACGAGGCGAGTAACGACGGCACGGACGACAGGAAGGGGAAGAAGATGTCTGCCGGCACCAAGGCTGACAATAAGCCGCCTCAGAAAGGCCCAAAGGCTGCACGGCCGCCCCTGGGCCAGGCGGCGCCCAACCAGCAGCTCTACTCCCTCCAGCCCTCTGCGTTCCCCAGCCCTGGCTCCAACCCCAACCCCGCCGTGGGGGGCTCGGTGGTTCAGTCCGTCCCCAAGAGTCCCCAGATCAAACCCCCACCTCCCCCCGCTGTAGGAGAGCCCAACTCCCTGAGCCCCGCCCTCAACAAGGACAAGAAGAAGAAGGACAAGAAGAAGAAGGAGGGTGGAGGTGGTGGGAGAGAGGGCGACAGCCCCAAGGGACAGAGCGGGGGTAAAGTGGGCGGGAAGCCAGAGGAAGGGAGGAGCCCCTACTCCGAACCCTGCCCCTCGGACCCCGGTGCTGCCAAGGCTGACACCATGCTCAATGGCACGTCGGACCCCCACCAGAGCCGCCTGGCCAGCATCAAGGCGGAGGCCGATAAGATCTACAGCTTCTCCGACAACGCCCCCAGCCCATCCATAGGGGGCGGGGCCAGCAGGATGGACCCCTCCCCCCACCACCTGGCCAATCAGAACGGAGCCGACAACTCCTCTGTCAAAACGAACAGCCCCGCCTACTCCGACATCTCCGATGCCGGCGAGGAAGGGGAGGGGCGGACGGAGGGGGCCGTGAAGGCCGTGAAGGTGGAGCCTGAGGCGCAGGGAGGAGGTGGGGCCCACCGTGAGGGAGGGGCCAAGAAGGCCCTCTTCCCTCCCTCCACCTCGTCTTCTTCGTCCTCCTCTTCATCCCAACCGCCCGCCAACAAGGAGTCGCCCTACTACCCCGGTTACGACAGCTACTACTCCCCGAGTTACCCCACCCACCCCGCCCACCCGAGCCCTGGCCCTGGCTCCGGACCCCCGCACGTCGAAGGAGCCCAGGTGAAGGTGAAGAAGGAAGAGGAGGAGGTGGGGGAGGAGGTGAAGGTGAAGATGGAGGTGATAGAGGAACGGAAGCCGGAGGGCGGCGTGGGAGGCCCGGCGGCGGGGCCGCAGACGCAGCCCTCCGTCATCCAGCAGCGCTCCAACATGTACATGCAGCCTCTGTACTACAACCAGTACGCCTACGTTCCTCCATACACCTACCACCACCCAGACCAGGCCTACCACACCCACCTGATGAACACCAGCCCCGCCTACCGCCAGCAGTACGAGGAGCGGCAGCGAATGGCCGAGCAGAGCAGGAACCCGTCGGCCGACAAGAAACCCGAGGCCATGGGAGGGAAGGAGCGAGGCGAGCGAGAATGTCCCGGGAAGATGCCGGAGGAGTGGAAACAGAAGCCGTCCGCTCCCCCTACCCTCTCCAAGGCGCCCAGCCTGCCTGACCTGGGCTGTAAGGCCCCGCCCCCTCAGGGTAAAGCTAAAGACGCTCCGCCCCCGCTGGCCTCGGAGCAGCCCAAGTCTGTCATCATGCCCAAGGGAGAGGAGGCCAAGACGCCTACCCAGCAGGCCGAGGGGCAGAAGGTGAAGTTGAGTGAATCGGGGCATCATGGGAAGGAGGAGCCCAAACCAGGCATGGAGTCAAACCGGCCGTCCAGCATGGAGCAGGCCATGTGGTACAGACAGGTAAATACTCACATGGTTGGTTATTAATACTATCTATATACAGAAAGATAAATACTCACCTGGTTGGTTATAAACATAATTAATGTGTAAATACTGTCCTGTTTGATTATACAAAGGTACTATACAGACGGGTAGATACTTAACCGATTGATTATAAATGTATAGATATGCAGTATACAATATTCATATTTATTTATATTTTACAATATTCATATTAATTTATGTTTAGAAAGTGTTTTGAATGTTTGCACATTTTTTCCTCAGGAGCCAGACTCCAGGCTGTGGCCGTACGTTTACCCCAACAAATACCCGGACACCCCGAAACCCCACGACGAAGACCGCTGGAAGGAGGAGAGAGAGAGGGACAGGGAGAGGGAGAGGGACAGGAAAGGGGGCAAAGATGACAGGCCCCGACCAAATAAGGACATGCCGCTTAAAGAAGAGGGCAAAGAGGGGACAGAGCCCAGGACACAGCCGAGCTCCTCTGAGGAGCAGCGGGGGGGTGGGAAGGAGGCGAGACCCCCACACATGCAGTTCTCGTCCCCTCTGCCCCAACACCAGGGCTACTTGCCCTACATGCACGGAGCCTATGCCTATAGCCAGGGCTATGAACCCAGTCACCCTGGATACAGAGGCATGCCATCTGTCATGATGCAGAACTACCCTGGTAAGACACAGGATGCACTTGTCTAAGAGCCCCCAGACGGGCATGGCATATTGGCGGGGCAGAGTTTGCGCTCGATTTCCCTGTCTGCTGTTATACTCCCACTTGCTAGACTCTGCCCATCATGTGACTGGGAGGTTGACCTTAAACGAATCCATCCACTGTATCCAAACCATACCTGCCCCCCCATCTATCTATATCTATGTATCTCTATCTCTCTCACTCACTCAATAGCATGGTCCAGCTGACTAAAGCAGAACATTGCTTAATTAATTTAGCACAACTGGTTGACAGTCTAACTAGCCTACTTCATAGGTGTCAACCATCTCCAAGATCAGGGTCAGTGCCTGGAATTTGTCATCGAGTTCGTTCAACAGTGTTTGCTCCAAAGCTCTGGATGTCATTGATGGTGTTACTATGACCCAAGTCAATTTGAAAAGAAGGTGCTTTATACATTTAACAACTTGGTCATTGCAATGAATTGATGTCATTTTGTAGTATAATACTTTGAGTTACGGTGTGATCAGTGCATTGACTGTGACCATTTAAATCTAAGGGTTCGAATCCCCCATGGTGCATCTGGCTTGGCTGAGTGTCAATATTTAGATATCTGATATACATTTTGGAGTTGAATGGGCTTGTTTAGGATCAAGTGAATCAAATGAATATTGATACCTAAATATTGGATCTAGCCATTTAAAAACTGTCTGGCGTGCTCACAAAAGCCATAGTACCCTTAAGTGGCATAACAACGAAATTGAGAAAATAGGTTATTATTTTTACCATGATGATGGCTGATGATGATGAACACTTTACCAACTTTCTAACTGTCCACATCCATTGCCTTTCTAACATCCTCCTCTCCTATCCTTTCTAACATTCCTCCTTTCCTTCACCAGGGTCCTACCTGTCGTCCGGCTACTCCTTCTCTCCCTACGGAGGAAAGCTGCCTCCGGGGGAGGAGTCGGGGGAGAAGGGGAGTCGTGCAAGCCCCACGGTGAGCTCCAAGCCTGGTCCCGACACCCCCAAAGCCCTGGAGCTGTTGCACCAACATGCCAGCCAATACAAGACCAAGTCCCCCACCGTCCCCACCGACAAGCCCCCCCACGATGCCCGTGACCGCAGCACAGGGGGCGCGCCAGAAAGAGACAGAGACCGAGACAGAGACCGTGAGAGGGAGAGAGACAGAGAGTCCGAGAGGCCGAGGTCGTCTCCCTCCCAGCGCATGCTGCCTTCCCATCACCACCTGGGCTATCCCTTGCTGTCAGGGCAGTACGACCTCTCCTACGCCACAGGTCGGAAAATACATGAAGAAACTGTGTTCCATTAAATCCAATTCTACAGTATATTGTATAAAATTGTATTGACTGATAATGGGAAGGAATTGGTCCACTAAACGATACGGAAATGCGTTTGCAGATATTTCAAAACTGAATATGGTGATGCCTCATTCATACATGTTGATACTTTATTTGCTGTGAAAATTTGTCAAAAAGAAATTGCAGCGTAATATTCTTGTTCTGTGTGGATGTACTAAATACACAAACAGCAGTTTAAATAAACGCATGTGTAAGGATCTTATGAGTAGTTCACCCCCCAAAATGACCTTTTTCCTAGTGATTACTCATGCCACAGAGACTTGAGTTCAATAATATTTTTTGGTTTTTGTTGCATTCCTAAGACAAAAATGTGATTACAATAAATTTGCCACAAAAAAATATTATTGAACTCACATCTCCATGGCATGAACTACTCCTTTAACCGATTTAGTGCCATTCCCGAGATATCTCGCGAAATGTACTCGAGTATCTGTAGTGCCATTCCCGAGATATCTCGCGAAAAGTAATATATTACTGTAACGGCGGATACATTACCGAGAAGAATGGCCGGAGGTCCGGAGCCGAAATCCGTCGCTGATTTCGCATCATCACGGCTCCACGAGCACAAAATAGTCCCATCCATAACATTGAGGTGGACGGGGGATCTCATCTTTAATGTCCATTATCTCAAAACTACACTTTAGAAGCGAAGATGGAGGCAGATGCTCGCTTATAAAGCACATGTTAAAAAGGATCGATGCGATCCGCCATGACACCACGTAAACAATGATCGATTCCGGCGCAGGACGCGATGACGTCAAACCGGAAGTGTTTACGCTATAGACTTCTGGCCTTCAAAATAAGAGTATGGCCGTTAACGGGGCCTGAAGGAGGCACTCTGGACTTTATAATCCGTTAATGTCTGGGGCTCAGAATGAGTTAATGTGACTTTAATTTCATATGTGATTCAATCCCTCTGTTGGCTAGACAGACAAACCGCTGAACCCTATCCTTCACTGCCTGGTGTCCCCCAGGGCTCTATACTATACTCTCTCTCGACACCAAATCTCTTTGCCGAAAATAGTTGATCCAGAAGCTGACCGTTGTGAGCTTGTAGACATGCTATTTTTGCAGACACTGTTCGCCCCAGAATAGGGTTGTTAGGGATCAAGTGGCTGAAGTAGTAAAACTGGTCATGCCCAGACAGAAGCGTTGGTCCAAGTCCATCCTAACTGGCTGTGATCCCACAGGTCTGTCCTCGTCAGCCATAGTGGCCAGTCAGCAAGGCTCCGCCCCCTCCATGTACCCCCCTGCACGGAGGTGAGAAAGGTGAGAATACACACAATAATGGATCTGTCACAAATTTCAACTGGTATTTTATTGATGTAACATGTGTATTGCCATCTAGTGGACATTTTTAATTTTCTTAATGTGACAACAAAGTGCAGAGAGAGAGTCTTTCACTTGGTAAGTCACAAAAGTACATAAAAGTATTTATACACATAGAGCACTTGGTAGGGCTGTCGTTTTAACCAATGTCATCTTCTGTTCCATCCCATAGGAACACCTGATTGGCTGAACTCTGCCCTCCCCTGGGGTCATGTGACTGGATCACATGAGGAAGCGTGTGATGTTGACTGGTTTATATTGGGACATCAGTTCACTGGTGTGTATGTGCGTTTGATTTGACTGCCTGGGCCTTCCGGCTGCTTGCTTCCCCCCTCCCCACGGGTTCTGAGATGGGCGGAGCTAATGGATGTACAGACTCCTCCCCTTTTTACTCCAGTAGCGCCCAGTCAGTCAGCAAGTCAGTCAGTCAGTCAGTCACCCAGTCCTGGGTACAGCACTGAGATCTTCCCACGGGAGGGAAGGCAGTGTTCGGTTCGAGACTGTTCTGGTGGATCCGGACTCGCTCCGACAACCCGCTAAGACCTGTGAGGGGACGGGAGGGGGTGGGGTGGGAGTGTGGGTTTTTTGACATAAACTGGATTATGTTTGGGAATCACTACATTCACTTAAGTTCTGCATCTAAAGTTATAAATGGTTCTGACACGTTCTGGAGGAATCTGTCGACGGACGGTCTCGTATTTGGAGTAATGTTTATTTTGAGCCAGAGAAGAATAAGAAGAAGAGTGGTGAGGTCACTCTATGGCTCTCTATGCAAAACTGCTGCTGTCCATCACTCAGACTTGGCCAATAACTGACAGTTCTGCCTGCTTGGGCCCGCCCCTGGGCACTTTGTGATTCTGTTGTCGTTTCTAACACACAGCACTTCCTGTTCGCCTCTAGAAAGATGGATTTCCTTTTTTCCATAATATAAGACATTTTGTTGCCATGTCGTTCGCTATTGTTTTTTCACGTTTGTTTGTTTTTGTGTCCGGGGCCGGTTGTCGATGCCCTCAACAGTATCCCACTTAACACTCTGAACCCACAATGACCCCCTTCCCCCCCACGCTGATCCCTGACCTCATGTCTGTGTCAACTCACAATTCAAAGGTCAGTGGACAGCCGATGGGCTCCACCCGGCACCAACCTCCTGCTCTCTGCTGGAAGAGAAGGAGTTTATCTGGAGTACTCGACATGGTTCAGCGGGAGGCAGGGCTCTTGGAGGACGCGGGAGGATGAGCCAATCAGCCTTGGTTGCTGTGGCTCTGTGCAGCCTTCCTCTAGAACATTGCTGCGTGTTGCGTTTTGGTCCAGGAGAGGAGAGGAAGGGCCTGGAGCCTATAACAGCCTGGTGCTGATGCTCTGAGACGTTGGCTTGTTGTGGCACTGTGGACAGAGTAGCTGGACACTACCACCCCCCCCCCATCCCACACCACACACCCCAGCAGGAGGCTGTGGTTCCTGTTTGGGGATGAACTATTTCCTAGTTGGTGAGGTGGATGTACTTCCTGAATTGTGGAGTCGAAGAATATTAGCCTTCCCTCCATCTCCACTGTGCAGAGGACTGTAGATCTGGAGAACATATACTGGCTCTGTAACAGCGCACTCGCTCCTCTCCATGTGCTTTCTGTATATTCTGTACAGAGGAATTATTTTAAAATAAAGTAACAGGTTGTTGGATGCTATTGAAAAAAAGAAATTCTTACTCATTTCTTCTTTTTTTTGTCTTTTCTTTCTTTTTCTTTTTTTGTCTGTTAGCCTTGTTTATTTTCTACGGTTGTTTATATGCTATTAAACCTGTAGCTGGTGGTAACGGCTTTATAACTCACGTCTTGTGAATTCTTTTTCAGTTTTAAACTCTTCCCTCTATCCCCCTTCCTCGCTCCATCCTCTTTTATTCGCCAACCCGAGTCTCAGTCAGAATCCATCATCGATTCTCTTTCACCCTCATTATGCCCTGTCGTCATAGATACAGCGATTTCAATTGAGCGTCACCTGTTTGGTTTGGTTGGCTGAAGGACTAGCATGTACATGTGTTTATAAAATTGTTACTTGTTAAAAGACTGAGAGACTCTTATGAGAGAGACAGTCACTGGGTGATGAAGAGGCGAAGGTAACCGCCCCTCCCAACACACACACACACACACACACTTCCCTCCACCCTTCCCAACCACAAAGACCTCTTCAACTGAAGTCGTCAATGCTTCTCTCCCCAGAATGTCCTGAGTTTTGAATCACACCAATTTGCAGAGCGCGTTCAAAAAGGTATTCGCTTTAAAAGATCATTAGGGTTGAATTTTAACAGTTGTGATGTCATATCCTGTTCACATGTAATTTTATGTATTGGAAGTTGATGTTCGGTCCATGTTACTGATGAAACACATTCAGCTCAGATGAAGCCACAAGGAGCACAGCGAACGCCAACCTCGTCTAAAAACAAGAATACTAATTGTAGAATGAGTTTTGGCTGTTCCCTCCCTGTCCCCTACTTGAGCCACTGTGGTGAAAGATTGGCAGGTCTAGTTCAAATCATAAACAAAAAATGAATTCATTTTGTTTTTGTTGGAGGACTTTCTTTTTCTTGTTTTACTAATGTTTGATGCCCACCATAGCTGCGAACACACATACACACAACATATACACGCAACACACTTGCGTTTGTGTGTGGCTCAGTATCAGTCAGTGGTACTTGAAAGAAAGATGTTTACAACATTTTCTTTGTTTTATTTTTGTCGTAATGTTTTCTTTTGTCCACACCCTTCTCCTCTCTACCCCCCCCCCTTCCACAGGGAATGTCTCTGATGTAAAGTGTACTTTGTCACATTTCTGTTTTTATACAATACTGTAATTTGCCTTTGTACATTTAGGCAAAAAATAAATCTTTTTATGAGACAATCACTCCAGTTCAGCAGCCAGTCTGTTTATTTCAGGAGTAGAATGTGGTGTTGCTTGTAGTGCATTCTGAGCCAGGAGTTCCCAAACCCTTCCATGATGCCAAGCACCCTGAAACAACCATGGACTCTGGCTGCTCACAATCCCTAGCGTTGTGAGCTTTCACTGTTTTGAGATGTTTTGAAAAGTCCTGGAAATATTTGACAATGACATTTCCAAAATTAAGGGACGTGGCTGAAAGGGTTTAAAACTGCACAATAATCGTATCCACGAGTTTCCTACGGCCCATAGTGCATTGCGCAAACGTCTGCACCGAGGTTCCGCCGCCGATTTACAAGCTCACAACGGGTTGCATCTGCGACGCGACGTGAGCTTGTATGTCTGCTGTTAAACCCGGAAGTTTGGTCCTGATAGTCTCCAGTAAACTCCCGCGGAAACTTGTGGATATATTTATTTTATTCTCCATAACGACCCCCCCCCCCCTCCATCGCTCCTACTTTGAAAACATGTTCTTCTGACCTACAAGACAAACTGTAACTGTTTGTGTATTTAAAAGGTTACAGCTAATCATCACTATTTTAAAGGTTACAGCTAGTAAATCATCACTATGTCACCTTTCTCCAAAGCACTTCACAATGAGCATTAGTAATGCTCATTGTAAAACGCTTGTAAATGGGATAATGCCATTATGCCATTTACATTGCACACACAGATGTGGGGCACTGGTGGCAGAGGAAACCATCATGCTAAGTACCAAACTACTCATTGGAAGCATTCAGGGTGTATAAAGTATTCCAGACACTTCAACCAGTGGTGGTCCCAGGCTATATGGCGCCCTGGGCGAACCAGCACTGACGTGCAACCCCCCCCCCCCCGCGCGCGTTTTGGGATGTTTTTTAGCGGTTATTTTGGCCTAATCGCGGTCACCTCCTACGCTCCACGGCGTGCAGTCACATGCGGGTTAGGTTAGGTTTTACAACAACACAAATAGTAGCTCTGGAAACAAAGTCCAGCCACCAGCAAGTGAAAGAGACAACAGAACTCTGACTAGAGCCAATATAAAACAGTATAATAAAACACAATAAAACACTACCTTATATTTTTAGTAGCAGCTTAAATATGTGCAGGTGTGCAGAATATATAATTACTAATCAATAGCAGCAGTGCTCAAGCAAATGCGCAAGAGGAGTCAAGCATATATACATAGGAAGTAGAACAGGAGAAAAAAGAAGCAGTGTAGGACTATTATGAATGGGTGAAGTATGAACATGATTAGCCTACATGCAAAAATTATTCTGCATGCAATCAGAACTTTGGCTAGTTAGCTAAAGTATGGAAAACAAGGGTTGGCTATAATGATCTGAGAATATATCTACTGTATAACAGGCTAGATCATATAGGCTATATGAGAATGGCATAACAGGTCACTAGTTTGTGCTTGAACAGAACGTGAGAGTTGATCTTATGTTTGCAGGGCAGAACTTGCAGCCTAGTAGCAGGCCAGCAGCATTTTTTTGACGCCCCCCCCCCCCCCCCCCCCCCCATCATCATGACGCCCCCCCCAAAGTGCCGCCCTGGGCAATGGCCCTGCTTGCCCTGACCCCCCCACGGACCGCCCCTGACTTCAACACACACCAGGGGAAAGGAATTGAACTGGGTAAGAACCTTAGGATTAAAAGGTGGTTGCTCTACCTCCTCCTGAGACACTGCCATCATATCTTAGTTATAAGCTATATTATTTATCCACTTTTGTACCAACAAGAAGTCATTTTTATCAATTTCACCACAGCTGGTGCTCTGTCTCTGTAGGACAGTGCTGTTTGGCAAATGCTGCCATTAAAAAAGTATAATGCGTCTGTCAAATCAGGCCAGGTAGCCTATAGGCAGTATTTACCAGTAAAGCTGGTTGCACACTGCTGCGTTTTTCAGGGCAAGGAGAGAGAGCGAGATAGAGAGAGCAAGGGACCGAGTGGTGCGCGAAACGGGCGGCAGTGTGCAAACGTGACTGACATAACGTGAGGTTGATTTTTTATTTGCGTGCTCCGAAATTCACTCCGATATTCGGCCCGAAAAACGCAGCAGTGTGCAACCACCTTAAGACTCCCTAATCGGGAGATAAGCGACCGTCAGGTCACATGTATACACAAAGAGGGCTGTAAGTGGCATTGGTTCCTGAGTGTAGGGGCATGTGTGTGGCAAATAGCGATTTGCGCGATTTTAGGGCAAAATGTGTAGGAGAAGTGTCCAAAAATGTGTTTGAAAAAATCGGCCTTATGGTGGCGCTATATGGGACAGATGCATGTTAATGACATGAGTGTAGACATACTGTGTAGCGCTTTGAGTGATTTTAGGGCTAAATGTGTAGGAGCAGTGTCCAAAAACGTGTTTCAAAATATCGGCCTGAAGGTGGCGCTAAATGGGACAGATCCATGTTGATGACATGAGTGTAGACCAACTGTGTACCGATTTGCGTGATTTTAGGGCAAACATTTTAGGAGCTGTGTGCATAAATTTGGCATGGACGGTTGCGGAGATATGAGCAGGGCAAAAGTGTGATGTGTGACAGACGGACGGACGGACAGCTGGTGGAGGTTTTGATAGTAAGTGCGACCTGACGGTCGCAATCAATGAGCTAATAGCTGCAGTGTGTCACTCAACCCTGCCCTGTGCCAACACTAGGACAGTTTCATGATGCAATGTGGTGAGTTAGCCACAGAGAGGAGTCATGTGTACTGCCTCGAGTTACCCATACTTGACAGAGAGACGCTATATGATGAACATCAACCACATGACAGCACCACATTGGAAACTAGCTCCTTTCGGAACCTCCCCCTAATTGGAAACAAATGTTTTATTACGCTTTTATGTGTATATCCTGGGTCCACTAAATTATAGGCCTATTGTGTTTACTCGTATTCTTTTGCAAAAATTAAATCAACAGGAGAAGACAGTGTGGCTTTGTGTATTATTTTTAAAGTATGGCCGACAGATGAAGGGAATTGAACTGTCAAGAGATAAGCCGTTGTCTTGAGCAGCACCTGGCTGCAGACACTAGGGTCCTGTTGATGTCCACGGGAGACAGGAACATCAACAAGTGGCAGGAAGTGACCTCACAGTGTCAAGTGACTTCATGCCGCTTGTGGAGGTCACGTGACGTCTCTGCCTTGCAGTCCAAGGCACTACAGTCCCTTTGAGCCGCATTGTCGCTATGTGTACATGTTATCTTTTATCTTTTAGACAACCCAACTCTACCCCCTAACCCTAAACAGAACCTCCATGGGGTAGAGCAAGAAAGAGGTGTGAGGTCACTTCCTGCCACTTGTTGATGTTCCTGTCTCCCGTGGACATGAACAGGACCCTAGTGTCTGCAGCCAGGTAGTCTTGGTTGTCTTGGCTGTCAAATTAAATAGGCCTACGCTACGACAGAGGCACGTGTTAAACGATAGGCAGGCTGCGGCAGCACGTGGGATGAGATCCCTTAGGGAATGTATGCAATTAATCTGAGAAATTACTTTTGTATTTATTAGCGTCTGACCTCTCTCTGTCTCGACTCTAAATAATTAGTTTTTTTTAAATACTTCCGAACACGGTAACATTCTGCCATGATCGTGATGTCTGTCTCTTCGCATATCTGGATTTAATCCACAGTATTATCGTCGACCAGTTGCATTTATAAAGTCTATCATATCAGTCTTTTCCCTCATCATTTCGAAACAGATTAAGACGGGTTAATAATCCCGTTGGTTTGAATGAATCCATGCTTCCATCATGCTAGGGTAGACTAATACGTCCGAGTTGTGATTTGAATGACGAAACCCCACTCTCACCACTAGAGGTCACCCCTGGCAGAAGGGTGAGAAGATGGAGCATGAGCAAAATCACCCCCGCGGTTACCGTAACATTTACACAAGGTCAGATCACACGATCTACTACATGAGTGCTTATGGTGATCATAAAATGAGAAAACGACCCCCAACAACACCCCCACACACCCACTACCCGTCTGGAGTGTCACACAATTCGTTAGGTCTCTTAGGTCCCCAATTTCGGTGTAGCTCCCCTGCCCGGTAACAAATGGAGGACATTATTTTGATCACTATTTCGGACCCTCTCCCTTCGCTATGCAGCTCCGAGATGAGGTTCCTCACTCTTGACATCCACAATCGGTCAATTGCTCCGCCGTTCCCGAACAATTCTTACCTTTTGTGAACATCCTTTAGGCCTACTAAAAGTAAAGGTCCTATACAGGTCTCTCATCTGTTTACTTCTAAAGCGTGGAAGAAATTTGAAGCAGCGTGTTAAAATAAATAGTTTAAATTGCTCATTTTGTCAGCCGGTGCATTATTTCCCCCACTATTATTCGTTGTGTCTATACCACGTGACCAGGGGAGGTCGCAACTTCCGGAATGTCTAAAAAACATGGGACCGGCATACAAAAGGAACGATTTAAACTCTTTATTTCAACACGCTGCTTCGATTTTCTTCCACGCTCGAGAAGTTAACAGATGAGAGACGGGTATAGGACATTTACTTTTTGTATAGGATGTTCACAAAAGGTAAGAAGTGTTTTGGAACGGCGGAAATTCACCCCAACGGACCGATTGTGGATGACAAGATTGAGGAACCTCATCTCGGAGCTACATAGCGGGAGGGAGAGGTTCCGAAAGGAGCTAGATCACATCACACCACGACCACACCGAGTCACAGACTGCTCCTCTTTCAACAACGGTGCTGCACGCGCTGTCTGTCACAGCTCTCGTCCTCACACCGACCGACTCCTAGCTCCTATCTCCTCTCCTCCTCCGCTGTTTACTCCTCCCACTCTCCCTTTAGTGTCCCCTCCTTTCTCTCCTCCTCCGTTACCGGTCTCCAGTCCTCTCCTCTGACGGAGAATGAAATACTTTTCTGTGTCTTGTGCGCCGCCGCTGTGTTGTGTCTGTGCGACTCGCTGGAATAAATGGTGTTAACGGGAGAAACTGTGTAGGACCGGAGAGGTAAGAAGACGGTTGTTTTGTTGTTGTCGCGCGTCAGTCTGTGTTGTTTCATGTATGTAACGGGACCGTGAAAAAGGGGGTCAGATGGATTATCTAATGTTTTGTAAATACGCCTTTGGCTTTGACCGTTTTACCCTCCGATCCGTGCAACGGTTCAGTCGGTCACCGAGGATTTTAATATGTTACTAGACTATTTATGGTTCAGCGGCTGTTTGAAGTCAACGTTAAATTACAATGCAGCAGTACAGCTGCGAATAAAATAATTACAGTGTCGACACAGATCACTGGATTCGACTGGAATATAAACCATTTCGTGTGTGTGTGTGTGTGTGTGTGTGTGTGTGTGTGTGTGTGTGTACACGTGCGCGCGTGTGCATGCATGCATGTGTGCGCACGCTTGAGCTGCAATTTGGATTAATAATATATAAGGTTCTCCCATATTTGTCAGAAATGTTTGTCAATATATTTATTTACGTAAATGTTTGGTTTTTAAATGATAGCGTATGTGACATGCATTAATGTTTCGTGTTGGGGATAATGGCAGCTCTGAGTCCAGACCAGAGTCATCAGAGCCCTTGGCCACTGATGGTCGTCTGCTGAGTTGGCACATTAACCCTAACCTGGCACGGCTCACTTGAACCTTAGACTGCTGCTCATGAAAGATACACAAATAAAGATAGTTACTTTATTAAAACACACACACACACACACACACACACACACACACACACACACACACACACACACACACACACACACACGCGCACACACACACACACACACACACACACACACACACACACACACACACACACTGTGCCTAATACCCTAGTCTGTTATGTAAACAACAGGAATAAATCCATACCCACCACAGGGACAACATGGTGGTGGTAAATGAACCAGTTTTAAAACTGCAAAACAGAAGCACACTACCTGTGTTGTTTTAACTCTACAGTAAAAAAAATAGCAGTAGCTGCTATGTCAATATACGTTGTTTCAAAAAGGAAAAACATGTAGTTGGTCACTGACTGAAAAAGTCAAACCACTCTACTGGATGTGATTCTGTCCAGCTGTCAGTGGAACTGATTCTCCAGGAGATAATATCACTGTACAGTAGTAGGGCATTACTTATTTATTATGTATGTAGCAGCAGCACTATAGTAGTAGTAATGCATAATTAGTAGTAGTTAACTAGTTGTGGGAGAAGTAATGTAGTAGTAGTAGTAGTAGTAGTAGTAGTAGTAGTAGTAAAACATAGTATAGTGGTACTAGTATTGTACTTATAGTGGTATTGTTGCTTTGAGTGGAATTGATTGTCCAAGAAAGGTTTACACTACAGTCTGTTGTTCTTTACATATTTTGGTGGTATTGCTTGGTTTTAATTTGAATTCCTAAAAAGCCACAAGGCCACTGTATTAAGTAGGCCTATATAAACAACTCTGTCATTAAAGGTTCATGTTCCAGACAGCAGTTCTATTATTTCTATATCCCTCAGCCAGGCCACAGAATCACAGATCACGCAAGAGCTGGATTAAACTCCCATTAATCCACTTGAATCCTAGCATCCTTATTCTGAGAGAACATTAGCCAAAAATAGCCGATCTAGATCATCTATTTTCGTTGTAGATTCGGTGTGAGAGGGAAATACTAGCAGACTAGTATACAGTAAAGCCTGTGCGACGCATTGTGAGATTGTGGGTTGTCTATTTCTGCTATTTTTAAAATATTTTGAAAGTAATAATTGAATCATTGAGCGCAATTATTTGACAATTAATCGTCAAGTAACACGTCATGATCGAGACGGCAATCTGTGCAGAATATCAGGAACACATCTTTGTGTAGTACAGTACATGTACAGTTTGTAGCAACATATTTGTTTTTGTAATTTTTGAAGAATATTTGACGTTTTTTTTTGAAAACTCAGGCCTAAATGGGTCAAATGAGCAGTGTTTCCCTTTAACCAGCAGCAGCAGCAGCACAGCACTCTGATGGTTCTGTTATTTGCACTTCACAGTCCACTACATCTGAATGGACAACTCCTCAGATGTTCTCTCTTGCTTGGCATGGCATGGCATGGTTTAGTTTGGCAGATTGTGTGTGTGCGTGCGTGCTGGTTCAATGTGTGTCTACAGGCCAGAGGCACTGAAACAAAACAGGCTTTCACTTGTAGCAGGGGTTTGCTACCCCTGCTACTGTGCAACAACAACACTTGTACATAAAAGTGTATACTGTATACAGACATGTGGCGACTGGCAAGCCCTACACTGCACAAACACAGTACATTACAACAACACAAATGCTCAACAAAACAGCACACAAATAACATTACAACAACAACAACAACTGCACAAACACAATACTACACGGCACAAAACACCATTGCAACAACACAACTACACAAACATGGCACAAAGACAGCATTACAGAAACGCACCTGTACAAACACCTAACACAGCACAAACACTACGACAACACAACTACACAAACACTAGGGCTGCACAGAGTCTCTGTGCTCATCAGTGTCATATGTTTGGTCAAATGATATGTATTGGCCTCTGATTTTATTGTCCCTCTGTGAGCCTGATGGATGAGGAGATGGGTTGTAAATGTACATTCTTCTGGTTATTAACACTTTCAAGTTATGTAATGACCACGCAGAGGTGGTGAGTGAGGTCAAGGTACAACATCTGTCCAAAGAAGGTGTTTGAAATACGTTTCGCCATTACATAATTTTGAAACAAAACACGACGTTTGGTTATTTGTGATTGTTTTTATTATTATTGTGTAGCGCTATGCAACAACACTGTACACAGCACAAAAAAACACAACCACAGAGCAGTAGCACAACTATACAGCACAATTACACAATCACACACACAACGCAGACATATCGTCACTGTCGGGCAGAAACCTCGTATCTCCAAGTTTCAAATTTGTAAAGCACTGCTTCATCATATGGCCATCGCACAAAGGTAGTGAAAACAGCTGATCTACACGCACAAAGCGTCATCGGCTTGTAGAACGGCTGTTTTCACTAGTTTAAATCATTTTAAAAATGATAAATTACAAAACAAACGGTTTTGAACATACAAGGTTTCCACCCAACAACGTCGATATGCTGTGATGATACTGCTGTGAAGTCATGCTGCACACACTTAGAAATATAGCAATAATATTGCACAGGTTATGTTACAGAACATTGCACATGTTAATAGTGTACACAGAAACACAGGTGCATGCGTGTACGTGTAATGAGCGGGGGGGGGGGGGGGGTTCCTCCTCCTTCAGCCAGTTATGCTCCTTGTGTTGTGAGTTACAAGGAAACCAAGTACCACCAATCAGTCATCAGTCCTGTCTTGCACATCTTCCGTCTCTTTGACCTCAGGCTTCCTGTTCCCTGTATCTCTACACTCTCCTATCTCCAAACGTAATCTTTAAAGAGTGCCCATTGATTGCCCAACACGCCAGTAGCTTCACGTATTGGCGAGCTTTGTGGCACATTGCCGCTGCACCACTCTTAGCAGCAGCATGCACAGCAGAACTCTTGTTTGTTTCTTGTATTTCTTGTACAGAGCAATGCACGACATTGATTGTCTGTCTGCAGGTCATTTATGACCATGTACATCATCAACACGATGTCAGCAACATCAGTGATCCCTGTATCTCCATATATATGGCAGTGGGTACCGCATTGGGTACTCTGGTACAAACGTAAATGGTACAATACAACTGGTAATTTGACAAGTATGCTACAACAAGTTCAATGGGTAAACAGGTGGGGTATGGATTCCCTCTTGCATAGTTACTGACTTGCTTCGTTTCCAAGTAGGCTGGTGCCCTAGCACTGTGGTAACAGGTACAGCACTGGGTACTCTAACAACCGGGTCTGGGTCGGGTACAGCGAGTGCTCTGACAAACGGTTGTATTACTGTGTGGGTAATGTATTGCCAACTTGCACGGTTACCGATTTACTTAGTTCCTATTAATGGTGTATATCTTCAATATCAGATTACGATTTTTGTTGTCATAAGTAACCATGTTGAGTTGAGCATGTTGGGGTCGATTGTAAAAGGGTGATTTGAAGGCTGGTTTGCATGGCTGTGGATGGACAGAGCAGAGCACTGTGTAGGGAGGAGAGACAGACCAATAGCTTGGCTCCAGCCAATCTGGGGACCCATCATCAAAAAGAAAAGGGAACAAGAATTGACACAGTCAATATAAAATCTGTGTGCTCGTTTTAGTGTTAAAAAAAGTTTGAATAAAAATGTTTTTGAAAAAAAAAAAAGTTTGAAAAAAAAAATTTAGAAAAAAAAAAGTTTAGGTCCAAAAATGTGTTAAAAAATCGACCTGATGGTGGTGCTATATGGGACAGATCCATGTCGATGAGATAAGTGTAGACATACTGTGTAGCGATTTGTGTGATTTTAGGGCAAAAACTGCAGGAGCAGTATTCAAAAATGTGTTTTAAAAAATTTGGCGGGGGTCCCTGGAGCTACGGGGGTCCCTGGAAGGGTGGAGGTTGTGGATTGGCAGACAAGGATTGTGTGTGGAAAATTTCACATGGATAGGGGCAAAAAAGTGTGATGTGACGTGACAGACAGACTGATGGACAGACAGGCGGTGGAGGTTTGCATAGTAACTGCGACCTGACGGTCGCAATTATAATCATTAGTATTGTTTATTTTAATTATTATTATTAAGGAACTCTAGAAATCTCAGTTGGAACTGTTACCCCAGTGACCCGATGCTGGATAAGCGGTTGAAGATGGATGGATGGATGGATGGATTATTTTAGAGTAAGCTACTTTATTTACCATTATTGTGTACTCCGCCACATGGGGAGCAATCTTCAATTCAATCTTCAATTCAAAGAAGCTTTATTGGCATGAGAACACAAACGTTTACACAGTGGTGGAAAAAGTACCTACATTTTTATAATTAAGTAAAAGTATCAATTCTGCAATGTAGAATCACTCTGTTACAAGTAAAAGTCCAGAATTACAAATGTACTTGAGTAAAAGTACAAAAGTATTGGTATCCAAATGTACTTAAAGTACCAAAAGTAAAAGTACAAAATGTTTGAAAATAGCAGATCTACAAGCTCACAACGCGTCGCACCGCAATGCGTTGTGAGCTTGTAGATCGGCTATTTTCAAATAGCCTTGGTATAATTTGGGTCCCCATTTTATTTATTTTTTGCATTGTGAGCTTTTAGATCGGCTATTTATAAAATGTTTGCCTCTATCTTATATTATTTTACAATTAGGCTAATGTGTGGACATTTTTGATAGTATAGTTTTAGCTTGTTGATTACTTTGGTGCAATAATGGTATTTTTTTTTTCTTTTCTTGGGGTAATAAAAAGGTAATTTTCTCAAGTACTGTACTTAAAAGTACAATTTAAGGTACTTTTACTTTACTGGAGTATTTCCAATTTTCATTACTTTTACTTCTACTCCACTACATCTCAGAGGCAAATATTGTACTTATTCCACTACAATTATTTGAAAACTTTACTAGTTACTTTGAAAAGTATAGCCTACATAACCACTTCAGCCATGGCTATTTTCAAAGGATATTATTTGGTAACATGTGATACAGAATAATTGTGCATAATAGTACTTTTACTTTTAGTCCTAAGTGTAGCCTATACTTTTACTCAAGTACATTTTGAATTCCGGACTTTTACTTGCAGTATAGATACTTTTACTTAAGTAAAACATTTGAGTATACTTTTCTCACCATGGAGAGACCACTCTGTGGGAGAGACGTAATACTATGAGAACGTGGAGCGCTCGGGAAAACGGCTGTTGTAAATCACAGATAATTAGTTTCTCCGCTTTGAAAATCAGACGTCTTTTTATGACTTAATGAGTTTATGACCCTCTGCCAGCCTCACTCTGCCTCAGAAGAGCAGCCAGAAACGGCAGTAGCTTTAGCATGTAGCTAAACGTAGCAGCTGCAGTGTAAAGACGTCACTATTCTGCGCCTGTGGGGGAACACGTTCTGTGGGGGAACCCTTTTTGGTGTATCACCTGACACGCTGTGCCACTATGGTCAGAGAGCGGCCCGGTGCTACGCTAAAACTCAGGCACCCATTGAATTCTGTGACCATGTACGGTCGCACAAAATGGATTCAAAACACACACTGTTAGTTCTATCGTCTGTTTTAAGACTTTCTACGCGGATTTCATTTGTGTTAACGCAGGGTAAAGTAGCATGCCTTCACCCATGAACAATGGTGGCGTCTGTGGACTTTTTAAAATATATATTTTTTCGCGACGTGGTAAATTATTTTAACGTGGACTCCAGGACAATGACGTGAATGCGTCTCTAGGCAACGTGAACGCGTCTAAGACGTGGGATGCGCACGTAATGACGTCACTGACCATGTGACACCGAGACAGCCAATGGGCAAAAAGTCGTGTAAAGGTAGTGCACTCACACACAGGAAAGTAAGTAATCTGTTTCACAGATTTAAAAACAGCTTCTTGAGAGATTAGGCTCTAGCCAACACATTACCTGCACAGTTAAGTTGTTTATTACTGAGCAGATCAGAGCAGAACTCATATCCATCCATCAGTTTTGGAACCCATACTGATTCCCATTTTAGATTTAGTTTTGTTTGATTTTTTAGACTTTTAGAGGTTTATAAAAATAAATGTAAGTAAGTTAAATTACATCAAACAAGAATAATACATCTATACAATTGACAGCGAACTCACATATTCTAAATACATATTTCATGTCATAAAAGGAGTATAACTACATTATGGTACCCAGCTCAGTTGATGCCACCGCTTACACCAAACAGTCTCCACAAGAGTAGACCAATCACAGCGAACGACACATCTCAGCTGACACTGCCATGCCAATCACAGTTCATGTACAGTAGCATCTTGGCTCATCATTGGTGATGTGTAGGCATTGTTCATGATGAAGGAAAGCAATTCTCCCTCTACAGTTTCCATTTTTAAGACAAATCTACGTTATGTGTCTAGAATGTAAAGCTGTTGGCTGTAAATCAGAGTTCTTGCAGATTACATTAAAGCCATTTGTTGTGAATTGGACCTTACTACTGTGGACAGAAATAGGACAGGGACAGGGGGACATGTGACACAGGGCATGTGCTGGGCTTGAAAGGAACCCATGATGTTGGCTGGCTGACCTACGAGGATAACCCCATAGATCAGATTTCTAACAGTGTGTGTGTGTGTGTGTGTGTGTGTGTGTGTGTGTGGGTGTGTGTGTGGGGGGGTGTGGGTGTGTGGGTGGGTGGGGGTGTGTGAGAGAGAGAGAGAGAGAGAGAGAGAGAGAGAGAGAGAGAGTTTGGCAAAGACACACACAGACACATGTACAAGTTTTGCTTTTGTGGAAATTGCATTCTGCATTGGCTTGAGTTCATTGCGTGACTCCTAAAAGCTAGATGCCTAACCTAACAAACACACAACGAACAAAAACAGTATTCACCACTTAAGCCCTGTTAAATAAAATAGAGGGAAAAACATAGGTTATGCATTGTGAGCTTGTAGATCTACTATTTACTTATTTTTTTAAAGTATCTTTTGTCTAATGACATGCCCAAATAGGGATGCCAGGGGTAAAGTGCTTAACAACAATGACTGTTAAAGGTCAAGGGCTGTTGGGCAGAAACCTTGTCCATATTATTTATCTCCATATATGTTTTTTTGTAAAGCCCATCATACAACACAGTGTCGCACAAAATTATGAAATAGCCGATGTACAAGCTCACGAACGCATTGCATCATGGAGCGTTGTGACCTTGTGTGTCAGTTGTATCATCTTCGCTGCTTTATTACTATTTTGTGATAATAAGAAAGGAAAGGTTCTGGACATGCAAGGTTTTTCCACCTGACAGCAACGATATTAATAAGAGCACCGTCTACCTATCCCACTGGATGTAGCATTCTGGCCTCCCTCAGGTCTTCAGTGATTTAATCAGCAGCATTCTAGATGGTTCCCTGTACGCCTGTCATGGAAACAACTGAACAGCCTACCTGCTCTGCTGTGTGTGTGTGCGTGTGTGTGTGTGTGTGTGTGTGTGTGTGTGTGTGTGTGTGTGTGTGTTTGCGTGCGTGCACATGTGCGTGCATCACAGCAAGCAAACAGCAATGTCACAGTACAGAAGAGTCAGTCAACCAAAAGACAAGAATATAACAGTGTCCCGACCCTTTGTTGACTCTTACTTTACAATTCAATTCAAAGGAGCTTTATTGGCATGAGAAAACATATGTTTACATTGCCAAAGCAAGTGTCAAAATATAATAAGAACAGTTGAAAATGGGGAACTTATACAGTGTACAGTTGGAAGTTGTACAGCATTGTGTAAACAGCTATGTCACATTGTGTTGTTATATACATGTTATGTATACAGGGCATAACGCTTTTTGGAGCTGTGTGCAGCTCCCTATACGTGGCTGTGTGGGTCTGTGTGTGTGTGTGTCTGTCTGTGTGTCTGTGTGTATGTAGCCTGACTTCGGCGTGTAACTAGTGCCGCACCATTTACGCCACTCGCGCAATATATACATCAAAATGTGCGGCTCGGCCGGGAATGGTGTTCTATTACCTTTCGTTCCGATCCGCCTTACCATGCCGACGTAATCGGCAAAAAACGACGCTTAATTGTCCCCATTGACTTATAATGGGACAATGCAAGAAATCACTTTCAAGTATTTTTCTCTCGTAAACCATAGGAGCTACAGTTTCAAACCTCGGAGAGGAGATTCATAATGATTTTATGAATGAATCGAAAAATAATTACATCACTCGGCCTCATGGTGGCGCTATAACGGCCCACTTTACGTTTTGCCCCGTAACTCTTGAACCGTAGATCGGAAAATTAAAATTCTTTTTTCCCTGGATTCCTTGGGTCAAGACGCATCTCCCCATATAGGCCACGCCCATTTGCGCCAGGATAGATTTTCCGCCATCTTGAATTTTCTCCAAAACACACTTTTTGCTTCTTTTCCTACATATTTTCTTCAAATGTCACAAAAATCGGTACACATGATCTACACACACACACACACACACACACACACACACACACACACACACACACACACACACACACACAGCTCCACTTCACACGGGTGTGATTTTTGGAGCTGTGTGCAGCTCCCTATACGTGGCTGTGTGGGTCTGTGTGTGTGTGTGTCTGTCTGTCTGTCTGTAAAACGAAAAAACGAAATCTCCTACTTAGGATGTATCCTTGAAGCTAATCTTTCCAGCGAAAAGATGACTTCAAAAGTAATACAAAAAATCAACCAACGAACTCGTTTCCTACAGAGGATCGCCCCAATGGTCAACTTCAACACACTGAAGACCATAGCTGGTGCAATAATCCAGCCCCTCTTTGACTATGGAGTCCACGTATGGTATCGTGACGCCCCACAAGCCCTAAAAACTAAACTCCAAACAGCCCAAAATAAACTAATTAGGGTCCTGCTTAACCTTCCCAATCAGACTCACCTCACCGCTACTCACCAGTTAAGAGTGGGGTGGCTCAGAGTAGATGACAGAGTACAGCAACTTGCAATGGGCCTGGTGTACAAGATACACTACACCACTATGATACCCAAGTACCTGTCAAAATACTTTAAAAACGTTAAGGATGTCCATAATTACAACACCAGAGGCAGTGCCACAGATCACGTTCAACCCAGAGTCAACTCAAAGAAAGGGTCGAACTCGTTCTTCTGCTACACCACAAAAATGTGGAATGCCTTACCGAAGGCCATAAAGGAGTGTGGATCACTAGCATCCTTTAAAATTGCCCTAAAAAACCACTTACAGGCAGCAGCCGTTCACAACTGGTAAAAACCTAGCCCAACCCTACCCTCCCTGCCCCTTCCTTGTATATACTGTACATACTGATTGTTTAGACTTACTGTTACCTGCCCCTTCCTTGTATATATTGTATATACTGTACTTACTGATTGTATAGACCTACTGTTTTCTTTTTTTCTTTACATATCTACTGCATAGTACTGTGTTCTATTTGTCTGTCATTCAATGTTATATGAGATACTTTAATGGTTTCCTGTTGAAATAAGCTTAGTCTTTTCATGGATCTCCTTTTAGTAGACCTTGTACCAGTGAACTGTACCGTCATGAATCTGTACATTTTCCTATGCAAACTTCTAATAAAGCCTTCAATCAATCAATCAAAAATGTCTGTGTGTGTGTCTGTGTGTATGTAGCCTGACTTCGGCGCGTAACTAGTGCCGCACCATTTACGCCACTCGCGCAATATATACATCAAAATGTGCGGCTCGGCCGGGAATGGTGTTCTATTACCTTTCGTTCCGATCCGCCTTACCATGCCGACGTAATCGGCAAAAAACGACGCTTAATTGTCCCCATTGACTTATAATGGGACAATGCAAGAAATCACTTTCAAGTATTTTTCTCTCGTAAACCATAGGAGCTACAGTTTCAAACCTCGGAGAGGAGATTCATAATGATTTTAAGAATGAATCGAAAAAAAATTACATCACTCGGCCTCATGGTGACGCTATAACGGCCCACTTTACGTTTTGCCCCGTAACTCTTGAACCGTAGATCGGAAAATTAAAATTCTTTTTTCCCTGGATTTCTTGGGTCAAGACGCATCTCCCCATATAGGCCACGCCCATTTGTGCCAGGATAGATTTTCCGCCATCTTGAATTTTCTCCAAAACACACTTTTTGCTCCTTTTCCTACATATTTTCTTCAAATGTCACAAAAATCGGTACACACACACACACACACACACACACACACACACACACACACACACACACACACACACACAGCTCCACTTCACACGGGTGTGATTTTTTAAACAAATAGTGGCAGTCTTTAAACCATTTAAATAGTATCCCAAAAAACTGAGATTTAAAATGTGTTTAAAGATAGCTGCACTGTTTATACATGTGCAGTAAGTGTAGAGGTCACTCAGTGGTTTGTTGTAGTCTTTACACAAACACACACACTATGTGTGTGGGGGGGGGGGAGGTCTGTTTCTGAGCTCAGGAAGTAGGAAGAGAAAAGCTGCAAACGTCTCATTTAAACTGCTTGTTACCATAACAACGGAGGGAAAAGAGCCCTCCTGCTTAGCGACCATACACACTGTAGAAAGTGTGTGTGTGCGTGCGTGCGCTACCGGAGGCTGTGTGAGTGAAGCATTGTCTGCACAGTAGCAGCAGGCTAAGGCACAGTTATAGCCTGCTTCTCAGGGGCTTTACTGCTGCTATTCATTCCTCCCATGTGGAGAAGCAATATGTCCTGCTCCAGATACACACTGTACAGAGAGGATGTTTACCCGTTCCAGTACATATTTTAAAATGTATGTTGTGGGGATTTCTTTTAAAGTTAAATATCCCTTTTTTTGTGTATGGGCTGACTATGCAGAATGACTATATTAAAGTGATCCACTAACAAGAGTTTACCATCCAAAATGTGTTAATGTCCAACGTGTGGAATGCCCTGACACCATCCCTTTAAAACATCACTGGCTTCTTTCAAAGCAGGCCTGGAAATCCATCTTTTAGGAGGCCAAAGCAAAGGGGGAGACAAAAGAACGGTGATGGCATTCACTGCATCCCCCCCACCCCCCTTTCTACTCTGTCTGTACACATAGTGTTTTATATTTGTTGATGATATTGTATTTTGCCGTTATTTTTTATGCTATGTTTATGTTGATGAAGTGAATCATTTCATCAACAAACATACATAGGACCACAATGGAAACATGTCGTAGCACTTGCCCTAGCCTCCAGGGGCGTCACAAGGGGGGGAAAAGTGGGACTGAGTTACTAGGGCCCAAGTTGGAGGGGCCTTCATTATTTTATAATTTAGCTTATAGCAGATCTACAAGCTCACAGCGCGGCACTCCGTGCACGTGGCCAAATACATATCATTTTGGGGTCCTTCATATGAAAAGTTTTGAGCAGCACTGACATAGAAACATAGGTTTTTATAAATGTATACATTTTCACAATTTTTCAAAAATAGCAGATCTACAAGCTCGCAGCGCGGCACCGAGCTTGTATATCTGCTATTTTTCAATAGTTAAAGCACAAAATGTGAGTGAATCCTTGTACCCAGGGCCCAGAATTTGGTGCTACACCCCTGCTGGCCTCCATGACCTTGCAGGCTTATGCAAAGGCTACTGTAATTAGATAGCAGGTTGTGTAGACAGATGCCAGGACATTGTTGACCTGGCATCCTATAGCCTGGGATCAATGCCATTTCCGGGTGTAGGATCCGGACAGGACGGAAATAACTTCACATCGTCATCAGGCGGCTGGAACACCTCCGGTGCCGGGCGTGCACCTCCAAAATGATTCGTCTAAGTTTAAAATTTGGTTTAAATTGGTATAAGCAAGCGTTTTGTTTCTTTTGGTATAATAATCGTTTGGAATGTCCGTCTTTTATTCTAACTCATAAAAGACTAGCGAGACTAAACTGCATTATGTGGGGAACAAAAAAACAAAGCAACCAACCAATCTAAAATTGATTAATTGCTGTTAAGAAAATATTTGATTAATATAAACGATTATAATTAATCGTTTATATATATATATATATATATATATATATATATATATATATATTCCTATTCCATCATATTCAAAGACTTTTGGAGAGAAATGAGCACTGTAGAGCACTGTGTCTTTGGCCGTTAATGTTATATACATCAAGGCAATCATGTTTCAGCACTCATTTTTGGTCTTGGACAATAACTTTCCTTTTGGACCTAAAAAAAAGAAAAGAAAAAAAAAACGCTTATCAATGAATCGGTTAATGGATCAATAATTTGCATCCCTAAACCGGAGCCAACCACCAGAAAACGGTTGTGTTTTTTTCCTAAACCGGATCACACAGGCCAGTTTAGAATGAATACCAGGCTTTCCTCCATGGTGGAAAGTCTGGTGATGCGAGGACCTATGCGAGGACCTAGGTAAACTAACCACCTTGGCCCTGTGTTTTACGGGGAGAACTCATTGTTCCAAGGGTCCGTTGGTCAGAGTAGGATAACATTCACCAGGTTAGCATTGACCAGCGTCGGAAGGTTAGCATTTCACCAGGTTAGCATTCACCAGCGTTAGTTTTGCTGAGGTTAGGGTTAAGGTTAGGTTTAGGTCGTCGCCATACCGGCCCGTCAGCATATTGAAGCAGACCCGTGTTTTACACCAGGCTTCTTTAGTGCGCCAGGCTTGTGACCATAAGGTTGACTGTTCAATTTCTTGGACCTGTCCTGCTCTCTTATTTGTCCACAACCAAACAGACAAATGTTACCTCTGTCCTGCTGAAACTGGTATTGGTGCGTGATGAGGATACTAGGGGTTCTCTGATTATGATGTTATATTTCATATTTTTGCTGATCTGAAATGTAAAGCCTCGTTATCATGTGACATGTCCAGTGTTGCTGTTATCAGTCTCTGTCCCCAACACAGAGATGTCCTTTAACCAATGACATCACCCTCCCTTCTTCTCTTACACCCCCAACACACACGCTCGGGCGCGCGCGCGCACGCACGCACGCACGCACGCACGCACGCACACACACACACACACACACACACACACACACACACACACACACACACACACACACACAAATCCGCTCTGTTCTGTTTCCTGCCAACCAATGGGACACTGTCTGGCTTCGTGTGTGGCAGACTCCAGTACACACACACACACACACACACACACACACACACACACACACACACACACACACACACCCCTCCCTCCCAAAGCCTTTCTCAGAACAGTTGTTGGATGCACTCCAACAGCACAGAGCCACCAAGCCTCCTCTCTCTGTCCCTAACATTTTACACTGGTGGCAGACAGTGCCTACTGCCTACACACAGTTTCAGTTTTACATTACTGGCAGTGATGCATAATTTGGTGATTGCATCCAAACTTTTATATTAGATCTTATATACTGTAATACACTGTAAGAGAAGGACATTCTGCACTCTTGGATCAGTGCACGTTTCTTTCATAAAAAAAAATTGCAACCTTTCAGTCAGATGATGAAGGTGACGCCTTGATGAAGGTCATCTGACCGAAACCTTGACATTAAATGTGCAGTGATCCAAGTGTGCAGAACCCCCTTCTCTTCTATTTTTTTAACATTATGGCCCCTTCTATAGTCACAAGGGCAGTGATTGTTTAGTATTATATTTGATATTAACTCATTAAAAGCCAACCCCGCGATGTCGCGGGAAAAGTAATAGAGTATCTATAGTGCCATCCACGCGATGTCGCGGGAAAAGTAATATATTACTGTAACGGCGAGTAAAAATACCTAGTACAATGGCCGACGCTCCGGAGACGAAATCCGCGCTGATTTGTCATCATCACGGCTCCACGAGCACACAATAGTCATCCCATAACATTGAGGTGGACGGGCCGCCTCATCTTTAATGTCCATTATCTCAAAACTACACTTTAGAAGCGAAGATGGAGGCAGATGCTCGCTTATAAAACACATGTATAAACGCTACGAGCCGATCCAGCATGGCTCCACATAAACAATGATCGGTTCAGTCGAAGGATCCGATGACGTCAGACCGGAAGTACTTCCGGTGGCCTTCAAAATAAGACAAAATAAGAGAACGGCCGTGAATGGGGGGGGGTGGGAGGCACTCTGGATATTATAATCCGTTAATGTCTGAGGCTTTTAATGAGTTAAAGTAAAATATGGTGAGGTAACTAGTTACAACTAACTAGAAGCAGTGCACTTCCGAGCACAGGTCTCCACCAGGTCAGGTAGATTATTGTGGCCTCCTGGTGGCGCTATGATAGGCAAATGTGAAAAGGGTGCCATGTCATCCGCGGCCTGTCATGATTTGAGGCATTTTGTTCCAAAGATTTGTTTTGCAATAATTTAGCTGCTGGTGGCGCCAATGTGAAAAGGGTGGCATTTGTTCCTTGACCTATTGGGAATGTGCGTGCGTGCAAAATTGCACGGAAATTGCAAGCTGCGTTTATGATTTGAGGCATTTTGTTCAAAACTGACCAATCCCGCAAACTTTGGAAGCGAATGTAAGCCAATTTGGATGGAATATGAAATATCAGACAGATCAGTCTTTCTTGATCACATGTCTATAGAGCTGCAAAGTTTGACATCATTTACACATCCTACCTGGTTCCCAACTGCTAGTATAGGCTACTTAGCGGCAGAGACAAGAGAAATTGTGAACCATAGCATATCATCAGGTTAGATCGAATGATCAGCTAAATAAAATGAATGTCAATGTGTAGACAGTCAAGTACTAGTTCTCCGATACCAATAGCTTCAAAAAATATAATGGTGTATTCTTACAATATTTTTCCTTTTTACAATTACAATCAGCTTTGTTTTCAAATAAATAGTTCGCTGCTGTTTTGGTGTGCAGAATAAATTAGATTTGGCAATATCTTATGTGCAAGTTGACATTTTGGCCTGAATGTGGATCTAAAGAAAAGGGCACAGTGTCTTTTAAATCAGTATGGCTCATCCTCTGGGGAGCAAATCCCATGGCAATCCAGTCAGTAGTTGTGGATATATCTTTTTTGGCAACAATTTGGTCTGTTGGTTTGACAGATTTTGGTGTGTGTTAAGTGTGTTGGTGTGTCTTCAGTGTCAAGGCACAGTCCAAAGTATGGAACATTGCTGCTGCAACATCATCATTTTCAAACTAGGATGTCAAATTGAGAAACTCTCTAAAAATGAATAGTCAGTAGTACATCTTTTATATTCATACCATGTCAATCTATAAATGAGGGGTGAAATTATGTATTGCCGAATATACACTAGAGTACAGACAGATCTATCGGTATTGCGGCAGGAAATAGGCAGTTCTAAAAGGCAGCGAGGAGTTAAGCATGGAAGTTAAAACATACTGTATGACATGCACCCCCAAAGAATTCAGGTCCACTCCAATCCATGCGTTTGACCATTTATTATTAACACACGTACATTTATAGCAGTTCCCAGCAAACCTTTAACTAACGTGGTTGTTACTGTGTTAAGTGGCGTTTTCAGTGGCCAACAGAAAATGTCGCTCCCAAGCTCACTCCCTCTCCGACCAGATTCCCAACCACTACTGAGCCCTGGTGAACGCCATAGTAGTCATTAGCATGGCAGCGCCCCAGCACCGATGCCCACGCGCCCACCACCTGCTAACAGTGCAGTGCCCAATCTGTCAACCAAATGTGCATACCTCCGCATAAAACCCAGAGAAATCACATATGGATCCTAGCCTCCTACAATCAGTTTGGCCAATATATCAGCCTTTAAAAAAAGATTGTATCATTCAGCAATTATACAGCTGATGTGTTCTGATTCTTAACCACTTTCAATCCCTATTTTTGAGCATGTCATAGAAAACCTTCAAAAATAGCCAATCTAGCCACGTGTGTGGTCTGTGTTCAGTATGTGTTCTGCAAAGGATTGTGAGCTTGTAAATCGTCTATTTATTAAGATCTTTTCATGAGATAAATGTTCTCAAACAAACCTTTTTCAATTCAAAGTTTGTATATGGGTCAAACATGTAATCTGTGGTCTAGAAATTTCCAAAACTGGAATTAGCATTGGACCCAGAAATCTGGCATTGGTCAGGCTCCGTACCTCAACAATATCATTTGTGAACAGTTTGTATGGTCGTCCAACGACCTGTCTGCACACATATGGAGTTTAAACAATGTCCTCTGCTAAACTTGACTGCAAACATGCTGGAGCAGGAGTTTAGATCCTGTAAGGATAGTCATGTTATTTAGTTGATTGTCAAACAACTGGGGCCTCATGTATAAACTCTGTTCTCGTACAAAAAGGTTGTGTAAGCAGCGTTTTCACGTAAATGTGGGAATGTACATTGACAGTTCACTTCAGTTCAGTGTATTGGTGTAACCTATTCCAGTACATTGTTTCAATTACCACCGCGCTCTGACCACTCTGGTGCGTTATATCAAAAAATGCTCAACAAATCAAAGACAAGGGGGTTGCACTCAGAAATAAAGATTTCCATATGCATCACAAGATGACACAACGTTTCCACGGAACACTGATGCCTGATGGGTTGGGCGACACAGCTAGAGCATTATGCACAAATCACTGAAACCATTCATTTTCACCAAAGTGAACAAAGCAACATCCAATTCAGGATCCATTTGGAAAAGAAGTTTTTGTTGCTGTGTGGATTGATCCCTAGAGAGAGAAAGAACTGTCTGCCTCCCTGGGTATAGTGGGTAAGCCCATGTTGTGTTCACCTGTTTTACCACACTTAATCACACTGGTTGTGACGTAACCTACCCTGAGTGATCACTGATGATGCCATTACTGGAAAGCCTAGTGATGCGAGGTTAGCTGTCACCAAATTCACAACATTTCAGATGAATCAAAGTGACAGAGTTCCCGTGAATAAACAAAGTGACATGAATAGTTTTTATTCCGTATGGTATGTATGAATGCACTTTCAGTTCTAACCATGTTGTTGTTTTGGTGGTATTTGCGGCAGTGAGTGCATTTGCACATAGCGAATACCCTTCTCATGGTACATTTGCACATCCTAACTATTAGGGAGCAGCGGAGCAGAGGCTACCATTAATTCGGCACCCAAGGTTACTCTTCTATATTTAGAACGTATGGTATCTGCTTCTGTCTAACACCTTCTGTTCTCTCTCTCTCTCCGCTCACATCTGCTCCTTATCTACCCTGGGCAGAGTTGTATGACTTACAAGGTGATATTCACCTCTATGGGTTCATCATCATCATACCTTCCTCCAATCTCTCAGTCTCTGCCTCTCTTTCCACCTGCTTTATCTCTCTCTTGCTCTCTCTTACTTTCTATCTTGCTGTCCAGGGATGTGTAGTGAATGTAAGAGAGGTAGGGGCTGACATTTTTAAATGCGCCTTTTGATGAAAATATCGAACATAGCAGACCTCAGCGCGACACGTTGTCAGCTTGGAGGTCGGCTATTTTCGATACTTGATACCACACTAAACTAATATCAAGTCAGTACTGTAGATGTGGCGTAACGGCATGGATTTATACACAGAGAGGGCAATTATTTCAACATAAGACACTGAATTCAAGTTCAGGAGAGTTTGGACAAGGCAATTCTCTTGAATGCTGCCTTCAGGTATGGCATGGAAAGAGGGCATTAGCATTTCTTTCACCATAGTAAAAACGGCGTTCATGGTCTGGAGAGGGCACTTATTTACAGGCGGATAAAAGGGCAGGGGCTCAAGCCCCCTTTGATGTCTATATATGTGTGCACATGCCTGTTGCTGTCTATCTCTCTCTCTCTCTTTCCCTCTCTTTATGTTCCCTTCCTCTATCCATCACTCTCAATCTTTGTTTCCCTCTCTCTTTCTGTCTCTCCCTCTCATGCTCTCTTCCTCCCTCTATCTCTTTCTCTCTATTCTAACTCTCTTTCTCTCTCGCTCCCCCTCTCTTTCTCTCTGTCCGTCCCGCTCTCTTTCTCTTTCTCTATCTCCCCCTCTCTTGCTTTCTCTCTCTCTCTGTCTGTCTGTCTGTCAAACCCAAGCTTTTCAGTCTTTCTCTCCCTACAGTCTGTCACTGTGCTATTAAAGGCACGTCGCACAAAATGCACACATCATGAACCTCAGATTTATAAATACTTTAACATTTGTTTTATTTGGAATTGGCATTGGACCAGAAATCTGGCATTGGTCAGGCACTAACAGGAACCTAAAGGCTACCTGCTCTTCAGTCTGTTATTTTTTTTAGACGTGCCGTACCTCAACAATATCATCTGTGAACAGTTTGTATGGTCGTCCAACGACCTGACTGCAAACATGCCATCGACTTGAGTTTAGATCCTGTAAGGATAGTCACTTTATTTAGTTGATTGTCAAACAACTGGGGCCTCATGTATAAACTCTGTCCTTGTACAAAAAAGGTTGTGTAAGTATATGTGAGAATGTACATTGACAGTTCACTTCAGTTCAGTGTATTGGTGTAACCTATAATTCCTGTACATTGTTTCCATTACCACCGCGCTCTGACCACTCTGGTGCGTTATACCAATTAAATGCTCATACAAATCATTTGTATTTATTATGACTATGAGAGTTAAACACATTTTTATGAGATGTTTTGGTCCCAAACTACGTAGCCAGTTTTGACATTTCTGAAGAGCCATGGTGAGCCTGCTGTGGCAGACACACTCTCCCACTCACAAATTACTCCACCCACTTCCAGCTGCAATGGGTACAAGGATTCACTGCAGGCACCCCATTAATGTTCTTTAACCCATTTAGACTAGGAACACATTATTACGCATTATTTTGTGCTTTAACTATTGAAAAATAGCAGATATAAAAGCTCAGAGTGCCGCGCTGCGAGCTATGTCAGTGGTGCTCAAACCTTTTCAAGTGAAGGACCCCCAAAATGATATATACTGTATTTGGCCACATACCCCCATCTCAAAATATTTACTTCCAGGGACCCAACCAGAAGCAAAATTTGAGTTCCAAATGTTCTCTTAAAAATATATATATTCAAACACACATTCAAGCACACATTTTCACGACTTTTTTCACGAAAATAGCAGATCTACAAGCACGTGTCAGGCACAGAATAGCTAAAGTATAATATAATTAAGGCCCCTCCACCTTGGGCCCTAGTAATTTAGTCCCACTCCCCCCCCCCCCCCCCTTGTGACGCCCATGCGCCTACAATTATCATCATTTGAAAACCTTGAATCTATTTCCAACTAGCAATTTTTTTTCAATCTCCCTTTACAGTACTATGATGTTGCTTTCTGCATGCATTGTGGGTACTTCTGTAGAGTTTGAATGTAAGAAAGGCATGTTGACAATTGAAATAAAAACGCTAGTGTGTACCATTCTACATTCCCTTACAAAGCAAGTCTTTCTCAGTTCTGGCTCACTTAGGCCTGCTCTAAGCTCTCCTTACATCGTTGCCTAGAGACATGCAGAATATTTTACTCGGGGGGACACAGTGCGGAACAATATAAACAAATGTAAACAAATGTGAGGAAGTCTAACACTGAGCCAGGGGATGTTTTTGGAGTACGTGAAGTGGGGATTTTCAGGGCTTGCCGAAAATAGAGATTCATTATTAATTGATTATTTCATCCAGCCTTTATTTCTCAGAAATGCTCAGAAGATCTATTTCTATATAAGAAGCCAGGTTTCTACCAGGCTATATAGCAATTTTTAGTTTGTTTCTAAACCAGATTATTGATCTGGACCGTAAGGAGAAATTAGTCATCCAAACAAAATAATAATGTATTAAAGGTTTTATAATGGGAGGAGTCTTTCAATTGGAGTAACATTTCTGCTCTCTTTCTCCTTTCTCGTGGAGACATTAAAATCCTCATTAAACTGGCTGTTATGTGGAGATTAAAATATCCACAAACATCAAAGAGTCAGCCAAGCCATGTGAGATGTGTGACTGACTTAGGCTGGCGGGCCATCCCGCGACCGGGTATTTCCCGGTGAATCTGTGCGCAAAGGTGGGGGCCGATGGGCAAGGAGGGTTGCGAGCTTATGAGAAACAACTAAAATAAGACCTTAAAACCTGGTGAAAACAGTTGCGTGCATTAGCGGAAGATGACGGTAAAGGAAATCATTTAATGGAAAACATTAAATTAACTTCTGAAAAGCCTAACACGGCCTTAAAACATGGCAAAAACAGTTGTGTGCATTAGCGCAAGATTAGATGAGGATAAAGGAAATCATTAAATGGAAAACATTAAATTAACTTCTGAAAAGGCTTCTAAGCCTACACTAATAGCCTACTAAAAACTAGTGAACCGCGATCTTGCCACACGTGAATAATTGTGGTTGTAAAACAATAACACAGACAATATAAATCCTTAGTCTAGTTGTGGGAAGAAATGGATTTCATCATGGCCCCAAATAACTTTTAAATATCTTGCAATTGGCGACGGGGTCTCTTACTAAATCGGCAAGATTACATTACATAACATAATACATAAAAGCTAAGCTATCACCTCTCCATCATCAGCAATAGTCAGTGGTGCGTGTCCCCCACACTCCCAAGCCCCCACCGTTGCACACAGATTCACCGGGAAATACCCGGTCGCGGCCATCCCTCATACTGCGTTCACTCATTCCTCCTTCCCACAGTATGAGGTCTGGACTTCAGCAGATAGGCACCGAGTATGAGAAGTTGGCCCCGATCATTTTCTGATCGGGGCCAATCAGTGACTGTGTTTCAACTGCTCTCCGCACAACAAGTGAAAAGCTTCCCCTGATTAGTCCATGTGTAGATGGTGACGTAGATGCTCAAATCAAAACAACATGACTGCCCTCAATGCAACAAGTGTAACAGTTAACGCTGAAACAATAAAACAAGCAATAAGTGAAGTTATTTCATAGTTGGAATCAATTAAAACAATTAAAAAGGAACAGGAGTTTGCGCCAGCAGAGTTCATCGGCCGAAAAGATGTGTTTGTTTGCCGTTTCCCGACTGGCTGAGAGATGTTTTGCTACACTGATTGGTTAGAGGAGTCTGTCTGTCAAGGCAAGTACTCCGACCCACTTTTCAAGCTGCCGCCCAAAGTCCAGACTTGCGTATATTGTGGGAAGGAACGAGTGAATGCACAGTATGAGGATGGCTGGCCAGGCTATGACTGACTCACATTACCAGACTGATTCAGCAGCTCTCATTACTTAAGATCTGCATCCAGATCAGTAGTAGACACCTGACACATGAAGAACTGTGGCTTCACTGGTGTCATTGGTGTGAGGAATGCTGAGAATATATGTGACATTTTCATACAAAGGGTAACTGTTGGGACTGAGACATTGGACATCTGAAGGTGCTGTGACACAAATAGTTTTTGTAATGTTTCAAGGCCACAGGTGACGTGTGTGCGTGTGTGCGTGTGTGTGTGTGTGTGTTTGTGTGTGTGTGTGTGTGTGTGTGTGTGTGTGTGTGTGTGTGTTTTTGTGTGAGAGATGGAGACTAATCAATCAATGAAGTTGATTGTAAAAAAACAGCATTGTTTCGCATTGATTTGTTGAGAAGAGAATCAGTAGGTGCAGCTGCCAGCCCTTCTGTCATGCATACTAATTCATCTAAAGGGGTGTGTCCAGGTGAAGTTGAGGCTGGTCTTTACTCTGTACTTAATGTCATTTAGGCCTAGAATTATACAATGCTTTAACTATTGAAAAATAGCAGATCTACATGCTCACAGCGTGGCATCGAGTTTTTCTTTTATTTTTAATTTTTATTAAGCTTATGCAGATACAGGCTTTATGAAAAAGACATTCAAAGAACCTATCATTGATCTGCAGCTACTCAGGGGTATATAGTATATAAACTGATTGTTTGGTGATTAAATGTCCTTGAGCTTTATGCGATTGCGGTCGCTTGGTCGATCGAGTGCCGCGCTGCGAGCTTGTAGATCTGCTATTTTTGTCTTTGAATATATCCTTTTAAAAGCGAACATTTATAATTTCAAATATTTGCTTCTGGGGGGTCCCTGGAACAACATATTTTGAGATGGGGGTCCGTGGCCAAATACATGTCATTTTGGGGGGTCCTTCACATGAAAAAGTTTGAGAACCACTGAGAAAAAAAGGATTTAGAAGACATTTATAGAATCGGGTCAAAAACATTCAAAGACATGGCACAAATGTTCAAGTTATTTTTCAAGAAAATAGCAAATCCACAAGCTCGCAGCGCGGCACTCAGTGCCGCGCTGCGAGCTTGTATAGCTGCTATTTTTTTAATAGTTAAAGCATAGGCAACAGAGTCTTATGCACACCTGATCAAATCTTAGCGATGGGTGCGTAGGCGGGGGTCAACATCATTTCAAACATGCACAAGAAGTACAGGGCCCGCACACCATCTTCAACTTGCCAAAAAAAACTCTCTCAACGTTTCGGTCAAAGACCTTCTTCAGGCATCTGATCTAATAGTTAAAGCATAAAACAATGGTTAAAGTGGTTCAAATCCAAAGTGACACAGATTTGCGTTCAGGCTTTATTTAATGTCATTTGTTTGTGCCTCAACCTTAGGCTCGTGATGATGATGATGACGGAGCATCCGGAACAGGGTGATGACATCAGCGTGGCCCCGCTCCCCCAGGACCAGGTGGAGCCCCCCAGGGAGGACGACGGACACTTCCCTCCGTACTTCAGGTGAGGAACGGCTCCCTCGTTACCTGGGATGGGACGATTTACCATATTACGAATTACGATATATGATATTTAGGCCTAGGATTATTGACTGCTTTAACTATTGAAAAATAGCAGATATACAAGCTCACAGCGCGGCACCGAGTGCCGCGCTGCGAGCTTGTAGATCTGCTATTTTTGAAAAATCTTGAAAATTTGAATTTTTGACCCGATTCTATAAGTGTCTTTTGAATCCTTATAAGGTTTTTTGAAAAACTGTATGTTTCTATGTCAGAAATCTGGCTAGCCATCGTCAAAGAAAAGGTCCTTTTCACTTAACGCGATAATCAAAATATCTTTGATTGTAGATCGGCTATTTTTTGTCAAAGAGATTTTTTCGAGAGTGAAAAAACGATCAAGTGCGTATATTATAAGTGCGTTTTACCAATAGAGGGTTTAAATGATACCGGAGATGCAGCTCGGCAAATAAAAGGTGAATTGAACCCAGTGCATGACGGAGGACGATTTCACGATAAATGTAAATCTCCACGATACCATTATTGAGGTTTTTTTATCACGATAAAGGATAATATTGCTTATCGTCCCAACCCTACTCGTGACTGCACGCTGACATCACAGGGCAGTGATTCTAGAAGTGGGGTCCAGGAATCTTCCAGGGGGTCTCCCCAGCAAGATTAGTTTAAAATCCTGCCAAGTCGGCCACTCCACCATGCATGTGACCCAAAATGTAATTATAAAACACAATGCCAGGCGCCAGAGGCGATCAAGATCTTTTTAACCATTTCAAACCTATATACAGTACAGTACATTGGCTATTTGAAAATAGTCAATCTACAATACAAGCTCACAACTTATTGCATTTCAGAAACATGTTTTATTGCACTGTTTAGTAGAGCTGGGCTCTACTAAACATTTCTTCTGTCTGAACCTGACACTGATAAGCAAGCTTGTTACAATGTTACAGCCTGCCTGTTTACTCTGATTACACTTGTGTGAGCTGGTAAATTACCATGAAAAATAGGTAGATTGTTATGCCCCTATCATAGTAGGCACCGCGGTGATAAGCTATCCACCGCGGTGTAGTCTTTTTAAGTCATAAAACTACAACATTACGTCATTACTCGCGGTGAAGAGCTATCCACCGTGGACCCCAACACAATGCGACACATCTCTCTGTTTGTACTTTTTTGACAGATCGGCCCATCACCCCGTTCACTGATTGGTCGATCTAGACCAGTCAGTCACAGTGATAGGACTTCACCGTGACTGACTATGATGGCCTCCACTTGTTTTCTCACTTTAGGTGGATAGCTTATCACCTAAAATTTGCGATGATAGGCTCTTCACCGCAGACTCTGATAAGGGCTTTACAGAATATACACGCACACACTTTAGCCTATACCCTTATTATTAAACATTTTTAAGCCTTTTAGGCCTGAATGCAAATCTGTGTCACGTTAGATTTGAACCATTTGAACCATTATTTTATGCTTTATCTTTTACAAATAGCAGATATACAAGCTTGTAGATCTGCTATTTTTTTTAAATCGTGAACATTTGTGCATGTCTTTGAATGTTTTTGACCCGATTCTATAAACGTCTTCTAAATCCTTCTTCTAAATCAGTGGTTCTCAAACCTTTTGATGTCAAGGACCCCCAAAATTACATGTATTTGGCTGCGGACCCCCATCTCAAAATATGTTGTTCCAGGGACCACCAAGAAGCAAATAATATCTGAGTAACTTGCAAAAAAATCACAATCTTTCAAAAATAGCAGATCTAAGCTGTGAGCTTGTATATCTGCTACTCAGCGCTACTACATCACACTGCTCAGATTGCTCAGATTTCATTGCTCAGATTGGTTGTAAGTCTATCCAATTGTGTCCAGAGGCATTTGGTCTGCACCTGTTGATAACGCCCCAGAAATAAACTGAAAGGTTCCAGACCAATTCCATTCACATCATGTGAATTGGTCTGGCAGTGTCAGGCTAGTCGTTTGATGGTGGTGTGGTTGTAACGTTAGTGCTGTACAGTAGATACAGTAGGTGTTTGTCTGCTGTCTTGCTGTCTGTCTGGGGCAGGTGTGGACAGGCCTGCTCTCTGCTCATCAGGCCAGCTCCAAACACTGGATTAGAATTCACAGGGAGGGGCTGATAAGTCATCTGTGTAATGTCATAGCTGTACTTTCCCCCTACGTGTGCTCAACAGGAGAGAAGGCAGTTCCCATATATAGTACTGTATATATAAATGTATATACTGTATATACTAGTAAGACGCCTCAGGTCGACGGGCAACCTCGCCATTTTTCTTGGCCATCTGTCCAGTGATGTATATCGGACCAGTTACCCATATGGAGACCCCTGGTATGGAGATCCATGTACTGATGGTACATCCCTTTTATGCCCATACATGGAGATCCCTGTCTGAACCAGCCACACAGATATGGGCTGTCTTCCTCCATATATGGGCATTCCCATATGAAGTCCTGTTAGATATGGGCTTAATATTGATGACATCAGGGATCTCCATATATGGGCATAAAAGGGATTCTGTTAGAGTGGTTCCCATGACATCACAACATACAATCCCCTTTTATGCCCATACATGGAGATCCCTATCTGAACCAGCCACACAGATATGGGCCATGTCTTGGCCATTTGGCCAGTGATGTATATCGATGACAACAGGGATCTTCATGGGCATCAAATCGATGGAGCCCTTTGGCATTTGCTGTAAGATATGTCCAGTGTGATGTGATGACACAGATAAGTTCCGTTTTGGTGGAGGCAATGGCTCAGGAGGTATAGAGCAGCTGTCTTGGAATCATAAGGTGTTCGTGTTAAGGTGTCCCTGAGCAAGAAGACACTGAACCCCGGCCTAATTGCTCCCTGTGTGCTTGCACGTCGCTCTGGATAAGTCGCTCTGCTAAATGCCTGATGTTGCTAGGTTTTCAATGTAATGAGTCCCGGGACTCACAGGTAGTCTTTTAAATGGGTCTCAGGACAATGTTATGTGTCCCAGGGATTTTATTTGTATTTCTATTGATTGAATACTTTATTAGTTAGAAATGTACAAGGTACAGTAAGACATTAAGGACCTTGTGGTCTCCTGATAGAGGCCACAAGGCTCAGGCTAATTTTGAAAGAAACCAGTGATACACATTCTTTAATGGATGGATGGTGTCAGAGCATTCAACATTTTGTAGAAGAGTAGTAGAATGAGAATTTTCTCATGTTTTTTTCTAAATTTGGGTGGCACCAGGTCATGGTTGTTCCCTTATGCATGGTTGTTCCCGTATGTGTCTTGTTTGAATTTCACCCCTAACAAATACCCCATATTATGTTAAAAACTAAAACTTGTAAATTAAAGTAAAACTAAGCCTTAAAAAAACTGTGGTGGAATTCAGATCAATCAATAATCATGAGAAAATGAGGAGACAAGACAATTATATTAGGTGGTGGTGTGGTCAAGTTTATATAACATGATATCATGGACAGAAGTACAATGATCACTCTGGACAGTGGTAAGTGAGTTCTGCCACGAAGAATGGTCCGAATTATACTGTGTGGCTTCAAGGCCTCTGGAACGATCTGTAGAAGGAATCATTAGTCTATGGACTAATGACTCCATGCTATGAGTTCTGTGCCAGGAGGCATAACCCTGTGCTTTGCATGGAGAGTGCTATTTTCTACACCTCTCAGGTTGTGGATATACAGTATGACTCTCATGTGTCCAGTGGTTTTATCACTGCAGTAAAGACATATACCCCCCCCCCCCCCCCCCATAGACCCCCCCCCCCCCCCCCCCCCCCCCCCACACACACACACACACACACACACACACACACACACACACACACACACACACACACAGACAGACAGATCCTCTAATGCAGGGTTCGTGTGTGTGTGTTCGTGAGTGCGTGGTCGTGCATTGTGAGAGGGTGAATGCTATTGTTAAAACGACTGCTCCCTCCTCTGTGACCTAGCTTCACAATCAAACACCCTGATTGCTTACGTGCCTGTGTGCCTGTGTGTATGTGTGTGTGTGTGTGTGTGTGTGTGTGTGTGTGTGTGTGTGTGTGTGTGTGTGTGTGTGTGTGTGCGCGTGTGTGTGTGTTGTGATGAGATAATTGTGCTGTTTGGCCATAGATGAAAGCAGAGTGGAGCATGAGAGACCTCAGAGGGGACGGTTGGAATTCAACACACACACACACACACACACACACACACACACACACACACACACACACACACACACACACACACACACACACACACTGTTTTTCATGATTAAAAATGCAAGGTTTATTTGTGGCACTTGCTCATACAAGTATGTGAGGGAGAGGGAAGAGAGGGAGAAAGGTTGTGTGTGATGTCAGACCAGAGCGACAGAGAGAGAATTGAATTGAGAGAGAGTGAGTGGGGGAGAGTGGGCGAGGGAGAGTATGATGATAAGTATAATTTGCGTGAACGGGAATGCACTGGGTGACTTCCTCTGATGTTATTATAAATCGAGTAATTCTTTTCCCTCTGTGTGGAAATCCCGGTGACTTGAGTTTCAGTCAGTCACTTACAAAATGCAACATTTTAACTGGCTGAAGAGAGACTTTACTCTTTTGTCATTGGCCTAAACTACATGCCTATCCTACAAGTGTAGGATAGACCAGGGGTCTTTAACAGGGGGTCCTTACAGTGACTACAGGGGGGCCGCCAAATCTTAGTGTGATATGATCATGTTTTTTACATTAACCACTTGAACCCTAGCATCCCTATTGTGAGTGGCACATTAGGGGCACATTAGATCTACAAGCTCACAACGAGCTTGTAGATCGGCTATTTTTGGCAAAGAGGTTTGGTGTAGAGGGAAAAGAAGAGCAGTAGAAGTAACACAATTGTATACAATATATATATAGGCTCTAGTGGGGGTCCTTGCTTCATCTCTCTCTCAGCTAAGGGGTCCTTGGCCTGAAAATGTTGAAGACCCCTGGGCTAGAGGATGGAGCACTTCAACACACACACACACACACACACACACACACACACACACACACACACACACACACACACACACACACACACACACCAACACGCGTGAGCGCACTCCCTTTCCACCAGGCCGTAAATGGGCTTTTCTCCTCTGACCTGACTACCAACACTCAGCAGACCCCTGCCCCCCCCACCAACTCTCCATCACACACACACACACACACACACACACACACACACACACACACACACACACACACACACACACACACACTGCCCTGGTATTCCTCTCACGTACAGAACAAGCTACAGGATGAAGATTGGAGGCTGGATCCCACACAATGCTGTGCGTGCGTGCGTGCGTGCGTGCGTGCGTGTGTGTGTGTGTGCACTGTGCAGTGTGCACACATTTGTGTGCATGTGCGTGTGCGTGTACAAGCGTGAACTGAAGTGCTTCTGTAACACGTGCAGCTCAGCTCACGTTTGCAGGCAAGGAGCATAGACCTTGTTACGTAATCAGAATGACTGAGTTGGGGAGGGGTCTGCCACAGCAGGGGGTGTATAGAGAGAGAATCAGTTCATTGGCTATGTTCATTAGTCTTGTACTGTTGGTTACTCTGCGTTAAAACATGCAAACGCATAATCGAAGATGTAAGAAAAATTGAAATACAAATCTACAATAGAAAGGAAAATGTTTATTAATAGAAAAGAAAATGTGACAATGAATAGAATACAAACAATGAGTAATATTGCTTAGAAATGGACTGAATTGTCAGCATGTGGTGTTGTGAGTAAACATGGGCAGGCTGGGAGCAGATGGGATGAACAGCAGGTGTCAATATAATATAATCATTGTTAACCCTTAAGCCCTTTGCATTTACAGTCATCTGAAGGCTGTAGTTGCCAGATGTGACTTCTATGCACTCGGAAATATGCACTGAGAGCACTGGTGTGCTGTCTGGTCATTCGTATATATTCAGTGCAGTCCGTGCATTGTTGTTAGACAATTAAGTGCGCTGCGCCCTAGGTGCACAGCGGGTGCAACCCACCCTACTCTGAAGCAGGGTTGTTCAGCGCGTTGACTCCGAGCACTGAGCCTTCTAGATGAGGCTAAATGTGTTGCTAAACGAGAGAAAACAAGTGCTACTGCCAGTCATTGCTGTTTGTTTATTATCTGACTGACTGACGGGGCGCAGGACAGGTATAGGAAGCAGTGAGGGACAATACAGACAACAGGCATGAAGGCTCAAAGCAACAATACATTACATCCGCCACAGCCAAGTGTGTTGTTTTTACTGTTTACCGTTTATAAATCAACTGAGCGTGTACTGTGACATCACCGTCAGAGCCCTCTGAAAACTGAGCACAAACGGCCAAACGTCGGGCAGTTAAGACTATATCAATGTATACCAGTGGTACAATGTTACAGGTAGGACTGGCGTTATGTAAGATCATACTTTACACTTCAGTCTAGTCTAGTGCACACCCACATCTTAGATCTTACCACTTTTTTCTGTTTGGTCACAAACTCTGTCTTGACCATTCCAACTAAATGAAACATGTTTAATATTATCCCAAAAGCTTTCTTGTCTATGTTCAAAGGTTTGTGACGATCGACACTGTCAATAGCCAATACGGCAGGTGTTTTCACCCAATTTCACCAGCCGCACTGAAAACGCCTTCCAATGTCCCTAGAGCAGTGGTTCTCAAATTAATTTGTGGGGTCCCCAAATTACACTGATTAGCTTAGTGTACTTTATTTTCCTCAGTCAATGGTAAACAAACCAACACACAGTATAAGTATATACATGGTATCGGCACATTTCTAAAGTGACAATTTAAGGACTTTCAAGACCGTTTTAATACCAAACTGGCCAAACTGTCAAATATTAAGTATGCAAGAGGCGAACATTGTGAAAATAGCCGATCTACATGCTCACAACGCCTCACGTTGCGATGCGTTGTGAGCATGTAGATCTGCTATTTTCACAATATTTATCTGTGGAACCGAGTCATATTAAATGTAATACCTACAATTCCAAGTGCTTGTCAGGGTGGGGGACCACAGTTCAAATATGTTTATTTTGTGGGTCACAGCCTAAAAAGGTTTGAGAACTCTTGCCCTAGAGAGATGGACGTGAGGGAGCGGTGAGGCAATCAGATAATGAGAGTAATGAAGCGGTACCTAAGTTAAGAACTGTGAAGCATTAACTTGGGTAGTGCCTGTCAGCTGTCACTACCACAGAGGTCAGGGGTTCCAATCCATCGTGGTGCATCCAGCTTCAGTGGTTCCCAAACTCATTGTTATGGGTCGCAAGCAAATATCCCCCCTTTTTGTTATTTAAAAAAGAAATTCACAAATGTCCTTTTTTCTTTTCAGAAATTAAAAAAATCAAGCATTTTTCAAAAGAATGACAGAAATGAAGTGTGTAAACACACACACACATATAATAATGGTCCCGGCCCGGGGAGACTCGAGCTAAAAGACTGGGAACAACTGTTCTATATGAACACAATTGACCGTGTTCGGGGGGAGGGAAGCTGGGCAAGAGGGCAATCATTGTCACTGTGCTAACGACTCCGACAGGCTGGGTGGCCACAGTCAGCGGGGGAGTTGACTGCTCTGTAATTAAAAACTGTTGGATACTGGAATCAATAGGATCACTGATGATGGACACACGCACGCACGCACGCACGCACACACACACACACACACACACGCACACACGCACACAGATCCTCTGTTAACAGCTACAGCTCTGCCAGAAGAAACGTGCATACAGATATACATAGGGTAATCACTGTAAGCATGCATGTTTGGTTGTATTTAGCTTTTGCTTCAAGAGGTAAACAATCAGGCAGTGAGTGAATGTAGTCCACAGTGAATAGACCTACAGTTTACTGAGCAGGGCCTCTCATGACCTACTGAATGGGATCAGCTCCCAATGAGGTGCGCATGTGCGTGTGAGTATGCGTGCGTGCTTGCGTGTGTGCGTGTATGTTTGAAAAACATGCTAGGAGCTCAGCAGCTCATGTGAACAAACTCACTTATTCAACAGAGCTCACTAAATCCTCTCATTACAGCCCCCCCCCCCCCTGCACACCACACCAGTAATATACACACACCCCCACATCCACCCGCATGAAAAATCATTACACACACAGAAACTGCATACAGCCTGCATGCACACATAGAACATACTGTGAGGAAGTGGCTCTCAACCGTTTCTAGATTAGGGGCCACTTGAAAGAAATCGTTAAGAGAATCGCTGCTGTAAGGCATCGGGGGTGGTGATGTTAGTGTTTTATCGACAGCACAATATATCTGCCTTTATTGATAGGCCACAGTGGAGAGAGACAGGGAGAGTGAGTCAGGGAGTGACATGCAGCAAAGGTCCATCAGGCTTGGGATAGGGATTTGTACCCGCGGCATGCTGTCAGGCATCGCATCAAATCCTCTGTGGTACGTGCCTTAACCACTCGGCTATTTATTTTTTTATTTTTCTTCCAAAGATAGACAATTACAGGCCTATTGCCCTTGACAGTATCCTGTCAAAAGTGCTGGAAAGAATCCCTTTAACCAGGATGGAAATGTTCTAACTATTGACATTTGACAACCAATTTGGTTTTAAGAAAACACAGTACAATTTTATGCACCTCTGCTCTGAGTTGATTGCTAAATATGAAAGTCAAAATGTCTTTGATTTATTGATCTATCTATTGTACTTTTTAAATTTATTTTTTCACCCATGTTGTATGTCTTATGTGCCATGGATTATATATACTGTATACAGGGCTAGGGTAACGGTCCGGGTACCTAAGCTGCTGATGACAGTTTAGGCTGCTGTTGTCGCGGGTTCAACCTACGCTTAAATAACACAGAACCTTATTTACAGTGGTATCATTGGTAACACCTGTGTTTTATGTCAATACGGCCTCAATGAAAAAGTGGTTTGGAAGTCAGTGCATATCCAGTTTCTACTTGGTTCTCCAAATAAAAAAGAGGGATGTTAATGTAATTATTATAATTGTTTTGCCAGTTTAGCTATGGCTGTCATTAGGAAACACATCATGCACATTGTCAGCAGAAAAGTGATGACACACCGACATCTGGAAGGCCACATCCACGGTGACGATCTGGGAATCTCTGTGATGACAGGATATTTTGGCTAGGGTTAGGATCCTTTAGGATTTTAACAATTTTAACGACAACTTGTAAGTCTTGGCTTGCATCTCCAACCAGATGAAGCATTGCAGATCTGTTTCATACTTTGTCGTATATTTCATACTTTGTCGTATGACGTGCCACGTGTCTCACGACGCGTGGCATCTCGACGCGTTGGTGAGATTATAGATCTGCTATTTTCACTACTTTGTCTTCCAGGGAGACATCGCATTTCTCTTTTGGGTCTTGTGCAAACAACTTTGGGAATCACTGATCTAAACTGCTGTTTCTCAGCATGAATAAAATCATCAACCTGTACGAATCAACAGGCGTCACCAAAATAAAAGTGTGCAACGACCTCTCTACTGTTGGCTGGATGTAATAATGCTGCTGATCTAGGATCTGCAGCTGAGGTTTTTGCACCTATTGTGTTTCCTTCAGTTGGTGCTTTTAGAAAATGGTTTTGCATAATTTTCATATTCCTAAAAGCCTTTCCATGCACACAAGGGGAATTTCCTGGTTTGGGGTACTCGTTTGGGCTGTGTTTGCATGGCTGGGTTCAAGATTGTGTGTGTGTGTGTGTGTGTGTGTGTGTGTGTGTGTGTGTGTGTGTGTGTGTGTGTGTGTGTGTGTGTGTGTGTGTGTGTGTGTGTGTGTGTGTGTGTGTGTGTGTGTGTGTGTGTGTGTGTGTGTGTGTGTGTGTGTGTGTGTGTGTGTGTGTGTGCGCGTGTGCGTGCCTGTGCGCGCGTGCGCATTGTACATGTACAATGAGCATACTGTACATTGCACATATACATTTGCCCACAGTCTTGAAGAGGCATTCCTTACCAAGGTGTTCAAGTACCAACATCTTAAGTATGCTATTAAACAACTTGGTTACTGTGGTAACTTGGTAACTGTAAACTGCTTGTGTTCATATTTGGAAGCCTCAGTATTGTCCAACAATCAGTTGTGAGAGTCCTGCAGATTGCATGAATGTCCAAGCCAAGAGCTAGGCCTAGGGCATTGGCAGAATTCTGTTCAGTATCTGTGATAATTGGCCCTATAAATCGCCCTATAGCCTACTGTATGGAGGAGCGATGCTTTCTGTACCTTTGATCTGTACGGGAATAAAGAACGCAAAATAAAGATGTTAAATGTGTGTGTGTGTGTGTGTGTGTGTGTGTGTGTGTGTGTGTGTGTGTGTGTGTGTGTGTGTGTGTGTGTGTGTGTGTGTGTGTGTGTGTGTGTGTGTGTGTGTGTGTGTGTGTGTGTGTGTGTTTGTGTGTGTGTGTGTGTGTGGGTGGGTGTGTGTGTGTGTGTGTGTCCTCAGGCTCCAGCTAATAGATGACCTGTCTTATGAAGACGTTAAGAAGTGCTATCGAGGATCAGTGAGTACTGCTGCATGTAGACACACACACACGCACGTACACACACGCACGCACACACGCACACACACACGTGCATGCACACACACACACACACACGCACACACTCGATCACTCATCAAAACTCATTAAAACCTTCAACCAGCAACACAGGATGTTGTGATAAGTATCATAAATAAGGATTCTAAATTGATTACAAAGGTATGAAACTACTGATTCTTTAGTCAGAGGACACACAGAGAGAGTATGACAGACCAGTCAAACATCACACCTACAGTTATTTCAGGTCCTGACATCTATGTGTTACTGTCTGATGTTATGGTGGAAGGAATGTTAGATAAAACTGGAGGATTACCTTATATGGAAAATATTGTTCATTTTGTAATGTATTCTAAAGCACTATAACATGCACTAATACATGTTTATAAATGCATAACAACTTATATGAAGTATTATACTGTAATTGCATTATAAGTACAGAGGTACAGCACATTATAACTACCATAACCTAGTCAGTTATAAGGTGTCTTAGTTTGTTGTAAGTTATGCATTGTAAACATTTATAATGAGTGTTATGAAGCCTTAATATACAGTCTTACCATCTAGGGTTCAAGAGTTTAATGAATAAGTACCTACTGTACGTAGTTAGTATACATAACAGCAGTATACTGTATACAGTATACACATACATACAATGCAATGTACTGCAGAGGGTGAGGGCAAATCAAACACAGGAAGGTTATATCCAGACCAGTTCACTGTTGAACTTATTAAACCTGTCTGACACTAATTACACATATTAATACTAATACATACTACATACTAAGTGCTTTAAGGTAGGGAAAACGATAACAGGGCAGCTTTTGATATTTACATTTAAATTCATATAATTATATGGAAATGACTTAAAAAGGTAACAGGAACGGAACTGCCCAGTGATGACTTAATGATACGATACTAATATTATATCCTTGTATTTGTTTATAGGGAGTCTAGGTAGGTTTAACAGGGAGGACTAACTGCTATCATGACATCACAGCTGAATATTTGGGGTGGGGCAGATTTAGCTGTTCAACACCTTTTTCCAACGTTTATAAAATGTATTTATAAAACATATTTATGGGAATACCAAAACATATTGCCCAAAATAGATGATCTACTATGCGCTGTGATCTTGTAGATCTGCTATTTTTGCCCCAGAATAAGGATGCTAGGGTTCGAGTGGTTGTTTATAGGGAGTCTAGGTAAGTTTACCAGGGTGGACTAAATCATGACATCACAGATGAATATTTAATTTGTGTTAACACTAGTTAGTTTAGTAGTAGGTTAGAGTGAGTCTTGCCCCCAGCAGATATGCAGGCAGCATCACAGATGAGTCACATTTCACAGAAAAGGGTTATTTTGGACATGCGACCTCAGTGTGTTTTCGAGTGATGTCTCTGAGGTGTTAGCTGTGAAGATGACTCAGCAGGCGAATGGCGTTAATAACACAGAAGTTTGTGTGTTTGTCTTTAACACGGTTCAGGCAGAGGTACGTCATGTTAACCCATTTAGGCCTAGAATTACTGAATGCTTTAACCAGTGAAAAATAGCAGATATACAAGCTCACAGCACGGCAAGCTTGTAGATCTGCTATTTTTGAAAAAAGTTGTGAAAATGTGTGCAAATCTTTGAATATATGTATTTTTAAATCAAACGTTTGTAACTCAAATTTTGCTTCTGGGGGGGGGGGGGTCCCTGGAACTAAATATTTTGAGATGGGGGGTCCGTGGCCAAATACATATCATTTTGGGGGTCCTTCACATGAAAAGAGAACCACTGACATGGTAGTCTCTCAAGAACAGACCAACTGAGCTCCAGTTGAGTGAAAAGGACCTTTTCTTTGACGATGGCTGGTCAGATTTCTGACATAGAAACATAGGTTTTGCCAAAAAACCTTAGAAGGATTCAAAAGACACTTATAGAATTGGGACAAAATTGTAATTTTAACGATTAAAAAATAGCAGATCTAGAAGCACGCTGTGAGCTTGTATATCTGCTATTTTTCAATAGTTAAAGCATAAAATAATGATACACAATAATGTGTACCCGTTCTAAATGGGTTTTAAAGTACTGTGTGGACAATGCGGCAAGTTGTGAAGGTTTTCTCTGAATCTTCTGAAAATAGCTCATCTACAAGCTGCGTGTGTGTGCTACGATATGACACATTGTGTGTATGTAGGTCTAGCTATTTGCATTTACATTTGTTTAAATCGTATGATGTTAATGGCCAAAATAGGAACAGAAAATGGTCTGTCTGTGACTTCACTTTAACCACTGGCTTACATGACTCCCATCATTATCCTGTCATGTGGAGATGAGAAGGTTGTTGTCTTTCATGTTGTTGAGCCTAGTTTGCCGCTAATTTAAATGAATTTGCATAGTGTGTGTAATAATAATAATAATAATGACGCAGTGGGTTTGGGATCTGACATGTCCCACCCACACACACACACACACACACACACACACACACACACACACACACACACACACACACACACACACACACACACACACACACACACACACACACACACTTCCTTAAAGGTCCTACACCATGCATTTAAAAATAATTTATATAACACTGTTTGTGTCCCAAAAACGTTTTTGAAAAGGTTTGAGGCTAAATTACCACTCCTGAATACAGAGCCCCTGTCATTTCTGCCTGGCTTTCAGAGCATTTTCAGCTGCAGTACCACCTTGTCCTGAGTGGGAGGACTGCGCTATTGAGCCAGTTTTGGCCCCACACTCCTCCCCACCTCCTGCTCAGCAGGCCTGCCCACCCCTCCCCACCCCTCTCCCAGCTCCTCCTGCCTCCTTCTCAGGCCTGCCCACCCCTCCCCAACCCTCTCCCAGCTCCTCCTGCCTCCTTCTCAGGCCTTGTGACATCACAAATCTGACCTTTCACAATCAGGACCGTTCTGAGACATGCTAACATAGATCTGCCCATAAACTGAGAAAGACACAATGGTCAGAAATAGGACTTTGTGAGGATAGAAGTTGCTGGTGGGACACCAAGAAAATACATAAAAATTGGAAAAATGAAAATTCATGGTGTAGGCCCTTTAATCAAGTCAAGGAAAGCCTTTGTGCGCATGCAGCCATGAACACATGTGTGGTTTGTGTGTTACATACAGATTGTGATCGGTGTTTCTTTGATACTGAATGCGTTTGCGCGCGCATGGATGCGTGCGTGCCTACCTTCTGTACTGTTGCAGGTTCAGAGGCAGGGTGTTGTCTGTTTAGTCTGGACAAAAAGGAAGCTGTTATTTGTTGGTCTGTCCCCATGGACCAGCCCACTGTCTGGGGCTCCTGCACTGCGTTAGAGCTGTAGGGAATTACATCAATTCTTCATCGATTCTGTTTTGTGTTTGTCTCAGTGCAGACAGGAAGTAGCTGTCTGCTGTTCTGTGACAGTCTGTCTACTATTACTAGAACACTAGATTCTCAGCCCGTGTTTGGCGGCCCACTGGTTGGCCGTGAGGATATTGCAAGTAGGCCCCCTACTTGTTATATGATGATAAAACATTAATACCAAAAACTAGAACAACTTAGCTTATTGTGGTCCAGCAATTTTGGAATCCAGTCACAGATGTTAATGGGCGTGGCTTATTTGGGGAGTTGTGTAAAAATAAAAGGGAAAAGAATTTTGATTGTATGACCTATGGTTCAAGAGGCCAAAACGGGAATCTTCCTGTTAGCGTTACCATGACGCATATATGAAAAATCGAAGAAATTCCATAAATTGGAAAACACGTGTTTAAGAAGTCGTGAAAATAGCCGATATACAAGCTCACAACGCTGCGCGAAGCGACGCATTGTGAGCTTACCTTTCCCGTCCCGGGCAAACATCTGATTTCTATTTTGGGTCACAAGCTAAAACGTTTAGGAACCACTGGTGTAGAGAGACTTTGGAGAGGGTCTAAGCAGGGCCAACGGCAGTAGGAGGGGGGAATTTGCCATGCTTGCCTGTTAGATGTGCGGGTCAGATCCCAGCAGGGGACAGACAGACACCCACTGTCTAGATCACTCAGAGTACAGAAGGTTTAGGCTGGGGTATAGAACAGTGCAGGCTGCACCTGTGTGTGATGTCATTGGTGTACGTGTGTCTGTTTAGCCTAGCGCACCCCTATTATGGGCATGTCATAATAGGCGAACATTCTGCAAATATATTGTGACGTTTGGACATACAACAAATTATCTCCTCTCCTCTCCTCTCCTCTCCTCTCCTCTCCTCTCCTCTCCTCTCCTCAGACGGTCAGTAAATATAATTCCCAGTATCATAAGCTCTTCCAGACTGTTCCCAAGGAGGAGATCCTTATGAAAGGTAAGCTGACGTTAATCACATCTAGTGTGTTCTTGTTGTGTATTTATTATTAATCTCAAGTGTATTTTTGTTGTTAGCTCCAGTACATACCATATGTTGTTGCTGTTAACCTCCTGTGTGTGTGTGTGTGTGTGTGTGTGTGTGTGTGTGTGTGTGTGTGTGTGTGTGTGTGTGTGTGTGTGTGTGTGTGTGTGTGTGTGTGTGTGTGTGTGTGTGTGTGTGTGTGTGTGTGTGTGTGTCTGTGAGTGCGTGCGTGCGTGCGTGTGTGTGTGTTGTTGGTTCATCTGCAGTGTATTCATGTGCTCTGCTGAGAGACATCCTTCTCCAGGGCAGACTGTACATCTCCAGGAACTGGTTGTGTTTCTACGCCAACCTGTTTGGAAAAGACATCAAGGTACAGTATGACACAGACCTCTAGTCTAGTGGTTCTCAACCTGTAGATCGGGGCCCAAATTATTTTGGGCGGTCCCCAGATGATTAACTTAATGTGCAACATTGCTTTCTCACTCAACAGTAAACAAACCAACATAACGTTTAAGTGTATAGAGGGTATCTGCACATTTCTAAAGTGACAATTTAAGGACTTGCGACTCTAATACCTCTAAAATAACAAATTAAACATTGCCCAAATTGTCAAACATTAGAGGCAGAAATTGTTAAAATTCATGGGTTGCATTTGTAGTCCTAAACCAGCCATATTGAGGACCAACACAGGTGTTCAATGTGTCTGATTGGCATAGAACCAATGTTCTACGTTAATCAAAACACCTGTGTTGGTCCTCAAAATGGCTGGTGTAGGACTACAAATGCAATACAACCCATGAATAGCTGTGAGCATGTAGCACAGGGGTGGGCAAGATGTATTTACAGAGGGCCATACTGCCTTCAATAAAGTGAATGAAGGGCCACACATTGTACACTTGAATCAAACTTGAAACACACTGAATTATGTTAAAGATTTAGACATGCCAGACTACTTTACAGCTGTACTGTTACTGTATCACTCTGGTGTACACTGGCAATAAAAAGATAGTTAAACAATCCACTTCAATGCCGTATCAACTATTAAATGAGCCTATACATTAATACAGTTAGATCAGGGGTCTTCAACGTTTTCAGGCCAAGGACCCCTTAGCTGAGAGAGACATGAAGCAGGGACCCCCTCTACATATTGTATAAATGTGTGATGTCATCAGTCTGTTAGATTTGTGGCGATGTGTTTCTCTTTCAGACTTTTAACCACTTAAATCGTCTTTCATTGTCTCCACCAGCCGAAGGCATGGGGGAGAGTATGTTTTCCCCTCCGTCCGTCCGTGTGTCCGTCCGTCCGTCCGTGTGTCCGTGCGTCCGTCCGTGCGTCCTTGCAGTTTGTGTGCAGCTAATCTCAGTCGCCGTTGGCCCGGTCGCTGCCAAAGTGAGCACACACATTCCCTGGATGCCAATCTAGAACCTCTGCCCTAAATTTTTCAAATGGGCCTTTTCTAGCGCCACCTAGTGGCCGATGTTCGCAAAACACATTTCTGTGCACTACTCTTACAGATTTTGTCCAAAAATCCTACAAATCGGTAGGCAGTATCTCAACAGTCATGTGATCGACACGGATCTGTCCGATTTTGCATATTCCATCCTGATTGGCTAAGATTGGCTTCCAAAGTTTGTAGGATTGAGCCGTTTTGGACAAAATGCCTCAAATCACAAACGCAAAGTGCAATTATCATGAAATCGCGCACACACTTTCCCACTAGGCCGAGGAAGAAATACCACTTAAATTTTTTTTAATCAGCCTCATGGTGGCGCTATAACAGGCCGATTTGTGGTTTTACCTATAACTCCACCGATCAGTTTCAAACTTTGTAAGCGCACTCCCTAGAGGCTAAGGATAAACCTTTACCCTGCATTTTTCACATCAGCCTTTTATAGCGCCACCTTTGGGCCGACTAATGTAAAACACATTTATGGATATTTGTAGCGGAGAATCCAATATGTAGGGTTTATTATATTGGAATAGGCGCGCTACTCGCCTGCCAAGGGTTGTAATTATTAAGTATAAGAGCCATGTGCCATGTGTCGTTCAACAACAGTCACCTACATAAGGCTTGGGGGCCCAGGCCTTGGTATTCCTTGAACTCTCTCTGATCTGATTTCTAATATGGTTTAATGCAAACTCGTCTGGTATGAGAGAGTAGGCCCTTCTTATAGTCAATTGTGATGTCATGTATCACATCATGATGTCATAATGCATTGTCTCCGAATAAGGTCGTATATTCTTTTCTACGTAGCGAAGAATCCAATATGTAGGGTTTATTATATTGAATATAGGCGCGCTACTCGCCTGCCAAGGTTGTAATTATTAAGTATAAGAGCCATGTGCCATGTGTCGTTCAACAACAGTCACCTACATAAGGCTTGGGGGCCCAGGCCTGGTTCCTTGAACTCTCTTTGATCCGATCTCTAATATGGTTTCATCCAAACTCGTCTGGTCTGAGAGAGTAGGCCCTTCTTATAGTCAATTATGATGTTGTGTATGACATCACAATGTCATATCGCATAGTCTCCGAATATGGTCGTATATCTTTTCTACAATATTACTCCTTGAGATTTTATCCAAAAATCACGCAAATCGGTACACAGTATCTCTATAGTCATGTGATCAAGTCCGATCCGTCTGTATTTCATATTCCATCCTGATTGGCTAATATTGGCTTCCAAAGCTTGCAGGATTGCTTCGTTTTTGAACAAAATGCCTCAAATCATCAACGCAGCTTGCGATTACCGTGAAATTTGCCACACATATTCCCACTAGGTCAAGGAACAAATGCTACCTTTTTCACATTGGCCTGTTATAGCACCACCAGCAGGTAGACTTTAGCAAAACTCATTTTTGGAACACAATGCTTCAAATCATGCATGCAGCATCAGATTGCCATGAAAGATCTAAGGTGAAGAACATATGCCACCCTTTTTACATTGGCCTATTATACAGTAGCACCACCAGGACGCACGGCCTGGTGGAGACCTGTGCTCGGAAGAGCACTGCTTCTAGTTTTGTACTTGGTCTACACCAAACCTATTTGCCAAAAATAGCCGATCTACAAGCTCTCAACGCCTCGCAACACGAGGTGTTGAGAGCTTGTAGATCTGCTATTTTTGGCTTAAGTTCTCCTCAGAATTGGGATGCGAGGGTTCAAGTTGTTAATTTTAAAATCCTATCACACAAAGATTTGGCGGCCCCCCTCTAATAACTCTGAGGACCCCCGAGGGGTCCCGGACCACCTGTTGAAGACAGAAGACCCCTGGTTTAGATAGACAGGGGAGCTAGCTCTACTGTCTATCTAAACTCTTTAGTCTAACTATCAAAACGCTTTTGTATATTTAACACTCAAATACCTGGAACGTGCCTGAGTCGCGTTAGATTTTTAACCACTATTTTATGCCTTAACCATTGAAAAATAGCAGATATACAAGCTCACAGCGCGGCACCGAGTGCCGCGCTGTGAGCTTGTAGATCTGCTATTTTTGAGAAAAAAAACGTGAAAATGTGTGCAAGTCTTTGAATATCTTTGACCCCGATCTTTGACCCCGACTTCTAAATCCTTCCTCTAAATCAGTGGTTCTCAAACCGTTTCATGTCAAGGACCTCCAAAATTGCAGATATTTGGCCATGGACCCCCATCTCAAAATACGTTGTTCCAAGGACCCCCAGAAGCAAATATTTGAGTTACAAATGTTCGCTTTTAAATAGACATATTCAAAGACTTGCAAAAAAAAAAATCTTGATTTTTCAAAAATAGCAGATCTACAAGCTCGCGCTGTGAGCTTGTATATCTGCTATTTTTCACTGGTTAAAGCATTCAATAATTCTAGGCCTAAATGGGTTAAACTCTAGCGTCCATGTCAACTCTGCTGTATATCCACTATCCTCTATTCTAACTCAGCTGTACTATATGTAAACTCTACTACTGTCCTCCACTCTGCTGCCCTACATTCTCTTCTTATCTCACTCTGTACGTGTTCAGTAACATTACCCTGATGGCCAACTGCTTCATCAGCTCACTGTTTCCACTCATACTGTGTGTGTGTGTGTGTGTGTGTGTGTGTGTGTGTGTGTGTGTGTGTGTGTGTGTGCGTGTGTGTGTGCGCGCGCGTGCCTGCGTGCGTGTGTGTGCGCACTACTGTTTGTGTACATACATCAGATGTACAAGTCTTTATTTATGCTGTTGTTTACTTTGCACTGTGTCTTTGTTGGAGTGTGTGTGTGTGTGTGTGTGTGTGTGTGTGTGTGTGTGTGTGTGTGTGTGTGTGTGTGTGTGTGTGTGTGTGTGTGTGTGTGTGTGTGTGTGTGTGTGTGTGTGTGTGTGTGTGTGTGTGTGTTCACCTTGACCCACTGTGCTCACAGTGCTTTGTCCAGAGTCCGTCCGTCTGTCTCTCTGTCTGTCTCTCTGTCTGTCTGTCTGTCTGTCTGTCTGTCTGTCTGTCTGTCTGGCTGGCTGGCTGGCTGGCTGGCTGGCTGGCTGGCTGGCTGGCTGGCTGACAGCAAAGGTCAAGGTCTGTCTACTTAGGACACTCTTTCATGTTTGACAATACTCTCACTCAGTCGCACAGTGTGCAGCTTAGAAACAGGATACATGTGCATTGTGCAAAGTATTATGCAGGGTGGATCCCACACGTACTGTATGTAAACATAGAGTACAATTTACATGTAGCTCCATGTATACAGTAAGTATGTCACACATAGGACAATATACAATTACACATCTAAGAAGCATTGAAGCATTGAAGCATTACATTTTGTATAACAGTTCTATTGTGAAAATAGCCGATATACGAGGTGTTGTGTGAGCATGTTGTCCAGAGTATGTAGATTTAGAAAATAGCTGTCAACAGACCAATTGCAATTACAATTTACAATTTAGGCATTTAGTGCAGGATCAGAGTAAATGGCATGAAACCTAGTTAACTAACAGCAGGGTCAATAGAGTGCAAAGAAAAACAATGAAGTGCTGCACAGTAACTACCAGGATACCAGCTGAACATCAAACCTATTATCTCATCTGTCTAGTAACATCTTCAATATCTTCTTAGCATTTATTGTCAAACAAACAAAAATCTAAATCAGTGTTTTGAATTTGCAATGAATTTGTTCATGTTTTCTGATTGTTTAGGTGAGCATGTTTACATGAAAAAAACATGTTAAATGTCTATGCAACCACTGAAAACAGCTACTATTATTTTAATTCTGGCAAAAAACTGAACAATTTTGTAGGACATACCGGTATTAGTTTTTTAGAGATATTTGCCGGGACACCAGGACACGCAGCTTGAAAACGGGACATTCTCGGCCAAACCGGGACGTCTGCTTTGCAAGCTGGTAAAAAAGATGTGTATTGGAGATTGGCTTGGACGCAAGATTGAAGCGGAAGCCTATATCTTTGGATTGGCTCTGAATCATTGGAGAGAATGAGTTAATGATAACACATTAAACAATACTTTGTGTCAACTCGCTGATGTTATGTGTAATCTCTCTCTCTTTCTTTCTCTCTCTCTCTCTGTGTGTGTGTGTGTGTGTGTGTGTGTGTGTGTGTGTGTGTGTGTGTGTGTGTGTGTGTGTGTGTGTGTGTGTGTGTGTGTGTGTGTGTGTGTGTGTGTGTGTGTGTGTGTGTGTGTGTCACCAGGCGATCATCCCTGTAGTGTCTGTACGTCTGGTGAAGAAACACAAAACAGCTGGTCTGGTTCCTAATGGACTGGCTATCACTACTGACTCTGGACAGAAGGTACTATTACACTATATACTGTACTGCATGCTGACTAATGGACTGACTATACATGTTATATATTGTATAGAACGACCATGTGCAGCCCATCTCCTCATGCTGTGTGTGTGTGTGTGTGTGTGTGTGTGTGTGTGTGTGTGTGTGTGTGGGTGTGTGGGTGTGTGGGTGCGTGTGTGGGTGGGTGCGTGTGTGGGTGCGTGTGCGTGACAGTATGTATTTGTGTCCCTGCTGTCCAGAGACAATGTGTATGACGTCCTCAGAAGAATCTGCACCCACCTACAGGTAAGAATAATAGATGCCGATCCGAATGTGCCGATCAGATATGGTTCTTTGTGACGTGCGCACTGCGCAGGATGCATGATATACCCGGTCTTATATACTACATGCAATTATAAACAGATGTTTGTCATTCAAACTCTCTCTCTGTAATCTGCAAAGTCTTAATAGAGGGTACATGCGCGTGACATCATCATCATACACGGAGGTTATGCGGGAACGCCTACTGAGTGGCAAAAAAATACTTTCTGGCATTGACAGCCCATACATCCAAACAGAAAAGTCCTACCGGAATGCATTAAATGAGGTTAAACAACGTTAAACTCACTTTGCAACTCACTTTGCCACTCGATTTGCCATTCACTTTACGCATGCACATACCCTCTATATTAATTCCTGGTGCCAGTTCAGTCCGATAACTCACAAATAGATTAAGAACATTAGTATCTACAGTATAAAGTGTTATGTATTAAATGTAAATCCAAGTGTGAATATTATATTTGATATTACTCCTTGCTCAGCACATTAGAAGACAACCATTTAAGAGCCAGGAGATATACAGTATACATCTGTAACAAATCCCCCAGGGGAAAACAACCCTTAGGGCAGGGGTCTTCAACAGGGGGTCCGCGACCCCCAGGGGGTCCGCGGAGGTACTGCAGGGGGTCCGTGAAATTATTTAAAAAAAAAGATTTCAAAAAATGTTTTTTTTCTTTTTTTTTTTAATCATTTCTCACATTTATGTTAAAAAATAAATCATGATTCTATCCATTTTGAATAGCTTGAATACATGATTACTATGCAACTGACAGATTGTTGATTTATTGACATTGGTTCTCAGTTAATAAGTAGTATGTTTAGAAATGGTAGTGGTACGGCCCAACCTGCTCGCTGTAACTTGTACATGTTTAAAATTAAAAATATGTCGTAGCCCCGACCCCCCCACCCTACGAGGTGGTAGGGGGTCCCTGCTCCATCTCCCCATCAGTTTGGGGGTCCCCGGCCTGAAAACGTTGAAGACCCCTGCCTTAGGGAAAACAGAACCTACTGGTGCAAACACAGCACATACAACATTCAGTGGCACTGACAGCAAGTTTACTTTATGAATGAGGTGAGGTTAAATAAACAGAACATTTGGTCAGCTGCTTGTCACATACATCGCCCTCATAGTGCTGTACATACTGTATGTGTAAGCCTCTCCAGACACTTTCTCTTTGTCTCTCTATCACTCTCTCACCGTCTCTCAAAGCTGTTAGTCAGGGAAAGTTAGCAGAATACCTGTCAAATCTGGGAATAAATTCCTTACCAAACAATTTATTCACCAATGTGTTCGTAAAGGTGTCTAGTAACATATCTAACAAAGATTGAAATTCAACATCCCTAGCAAAATGTTTGACAGCTAGGGTAATTCTGGGTCTCATTCACTTACTATACACTGTACTATAAGGGAAAAATCACTCCCAAAAATATGCTTTAAGTGGGATGTGAAGGGTCTAACTAGGTGTTTTTAATTATTCTGAATCCATTGCAAGCATTTGTTTTGCACCAAAAACATTCCTTGGGCCAAAAAATGGACCCTATACACCTTGTGAAAAGTGATGACTCATCACTAAACCATAGTTTTTTTGGGTCTGATTTTGGCCCAATGAATGTTCTTCGTGCAAAACAAATGCTTGCAATCGATTCAGAATAATTAAAAACACCTAGTTAGACCCCTAAAATGATACTTAAAGCATATTTTTGGGAGTGATTCTTTCCCTTATAGTACAGTGTATATAGTAAGTGAATGAGACCCAGAATTACCCTAGCTGTCAAATATTTTGCTAGGGATGTTGAATTTCAATCTTTGTTAGATATGTTACTAGACACCTTTACGAACACATTGGTGAAGAAATTGTTTGGTAAGGAATTTATTCCCAGGGTTTTATTAAAATTCCCTGACTATGTAGAAAGAGAGAGAGAGAAAGAGAGAGAGAAGTTATTGCCTGTTCCGTAAAATCTCGTCTCAGTAAACACTCTGGTCTATAGGCCAACCATACTCATTAAGGGGTGTTGCACAGCTCTTTGTGGTGCTGGGTGCACAGATATGTGAACAGGGTGTCTTTGTACCAGTGTGAGGGTACATCTTTGTACCAGAGGAACAAGTTGTGCACTTTTATAAAGCTCTTCCTTCTGGATAGAAAACCTCACTGTCACTCAGTAACATAAACAACCATATTTACAGATTGCTAATGACAGCCTTCTGAATCACGTTGACTCTAATCTGTCTTGGATTATTACCTGTACCTGTGAATGATATACTCTCCTCTCCTCTCCTCTCCAGGTGAATGGGAAGAAGAGTTTAAGTCTGAAGCAGTTCTTGGAGGAGCCCAGCTCACTGTCCATGGTAACTCATTAGATTTAGTCTGGTTGCCCTTAAGGACGTTATGAAAATTTCCTGTCACGATTATTGTGACCAAATAAATTGCGATTTATGATATTATCGCCATATTCAAAATATCCCTGACATCCATTATCCTGGGGCAGAACGGAACATTTTCAAAAGAAATAGCAGATCTAGATCAGCTATTTTTTTTTGCAAAGGATAGAAAACCAATAGTCCCACAGATCCCTGAGGACCAGGGTGGAAGAAACCTGTTTTAGTACAGTACTCAAGTAAATGTACTTAGTTATTGTCCACCACTGGCTGTAGCTAACATGATTGTGTTAAGAAGCTGTCACTCTCTCTCTCTCCCTCCTCCCCCCCCTCCCACACACACACACACACACACACACACACACACACACACACACACACACACACACACACACACACACACACACACACACACACACACACACACACACTTTCTCCCCCTCTCTCCAGGATGAGTTTGCAGTGTCGGGTGACTTTGCTCCGGTGTTGAAGTGGCGCAGGAAGCCTTCTATTCCAGTGGTGTCCTCCTCCCTACCAGACCTGCTGGGGGATTCCACCGCCAGCCTCAGCGCTGTGGTGGACAGTCTGGACACGCCCTTCATTGGCCAGACACCACTCATCACCGGTCAGTCATCTGACCACTTGGGTGGCCCGTTTGTTTTAGTGATCAATATCAATAGATTGTTTTCCGGCTTGGATCAATGGAACCAACAGCACTGGTTCCATTTTCACTTTTCAAGATTTTAAACAAAAAAATCTGAGCAGTGGTAAAGTGCCTGCCAACACAGAGTTTTTATTATTATAATTGTTTTTTTCCGCAGCAGCAGTCTCTTACAAACAGACACGTTTCGAGTACTCAGGCCTTCATCAGCTGCTGCCCCGCCTAGATGGATGTGACCTATATAGCTTTTTTGCTGTAATAGATTATGTAATCACATTACAATACACAATATAATAGCAGTGCACAGTGCAAACAAATTCTCTCTTTGTTTCCCCAATATAACAAAACAAACACAAGGACACTTTAAAAGATAGACTGCATATGTATTCCCCCTTGAATGAGTCTTCCTTAACCATGGCATTACAATTCACACAATTATTATATGGAAGATTACCTGAAGGTAAAGTGCTTAGGAAATATTGAGGTCTTATAAAAGGGTCATATCTTATCAACATAGCTCTCTTTTGGACATTTTATTTGCAAAAATAGGCCGAGTGGAGAAAGTCTTTCCCACAATCAGATCACTGGATAAAATAAAAACAATATTGTGAGAGATTGGGGGATTTAATAGGTGATAGACAATACAATAGATTGTTCCTCTGGAGGTAGAGGAACACTTGGACTTTAGACATGCTGTTGCACAATGTCTTCTCACCATAACCGCTCGCTATAAAGCGCTCCCACAGGTCTTTAGCCTGTCTTTCATACTCTGCCTCTGTATTACAGTTACAGATTCGTTTTAATCTTACTGGACTGTACAGACACAGATTCTTTGCTGACTTCCAAAGAAAACCTGATGGATGGTAACCTTGTGTTGATAAACAATACAAACGTGTCGGCAGGGAGTGTTGGGGCGGGAGCTGGCACTGTGGTGACAGCATTAACTGTATGAAAATGTTCTTTGTGTTCTGTGCGTGTCTCTGTGTGTGTGTGTGTGTGTGTGTGTGTGTGTGTGTGTGTGTGTGTGTGTGTGTGTGTGTGTGTGTGTGTGTGTGTGTGTGTGTGTGTGTGTGTGTGTGTGTGTGTGTGTGTGTGTGTGTGTGTGTGTGTGTGTGTGTGTGTGCGTGCCTGCGTGCGTAGTGGACAGGGTTTTGGAGACAGAGAAGATCCTGTTAACCGAACCGGTACCTGAACTGGGCCACACAGAATACCAGCTGCTCAAGTTCTTCATCCTGCTGTGAGACAAAACACCACTTTAAATCTTTTAGTTTTACAAATACACAACTTAAACAGCCAGAGAACCAATCTCTACACGCCTGTCAGTGTTGATTTTGTCTTGGGTCGTGCACCCCCGCCGCCCCATATCTTTTCTGAGCAGGGGTCTCGCCTCAAGCCTATATGCATATATCAATAGACCTCATAGTAGGTGTTGAGCGATCTTCGCGGGACATCTCTAGATAAGCGACCCCCCAAACATTGAATCACCAATGCACCACTGACGCCTGTTAGGAGAACCAATCCTCTACATGCTGTTCTGAGGGTTCACAACTACCTGACCGCTGTCTGCCATCTAGTGGTTAATGTTATATAGACAGTTTTAAAAATCGTTCCAATGCCCCACAACAGTACTGCTGTTATATCTATCACTCACAGTGGGCTGTTTGTAGGCAGGGTTTCAATCTAACCCAACGCTACTAAAATCCTTAGTGTTCACTCCAAAAGATTGTACAAAATGGCACCAAAATGACTCATCACTGCTGCAAATTCTATACTGTTGATGTGAATTCTGTCTGTCTGAACTTCTGTCTGTCTGTTAGGATCATCCTGTTGATCCTGTCTTCCTGTTACCTGGCCTTCAGAGTGTGCAGCCTGGAACAACAACTGTCCTTCCTCAACACACAGCCTTCAGTACCACTACGAGACAGGTATGCAGTCTGAACTGGTTGGCACAAGACACGATTATTTGTATGAGAAACACTTTGGTTTCATCACTCGTCTGCAAGAATAGTTTTCGGTACAAAAGCCTTAGTTTCATTCATTCGCACCAGACAGATCAAAATAAACACTTGAAAACATGGAAAGTTTTTTCAGTCATCTTATGAACGTGCAATGTTTTTAGGCTTATTGCGACCGTCAGGTCGCACTTACTATCAAAACCTCCACCTGTCTGTCTGTCTGTCTGTCTGTCTGTCTGTCTGTCTGTCTGTCCGTCCGTCCGTCACACGTCACACGTCACACTTTTGCCCTGCTCATATCTCCGCAACCGTTGCACCGATCCATGCCAAATTTTGCACACACACTCCTTGCCTGCCAAACCACAACCTCAACCCATCAATTCTCACATGGCCCTCTTATAGCGCCACCATGAGGCCGATTCTTGCAAAACAAATTTTTGGACACTACTCCTACAGATTTGGCCCTAAAATCACGCAAATCGCTACACAGTATGTCTACACTCATGTCATCAACATGGATCTGTCCCACATAGCGCCACCATCAGGCCGACTTTTTCAAACACATTTTTGGACACTGCTCCTACAAATTTTGCCCTAAAATGCCCTAAAATCACGCAAATCGGTACACACTTGCTCTACACTCATGTCATGAACATGGATCTGTCCTATTTAGCGCCACCTTCAGGCTGATTTTTTAAAACACATTTTTGGACATTGCTCCTACAGATTTTGCCCTAAAATCATGCAAATCACTACACAGTATATATACACTCATATCATCAACACGGATCTGTCCCATATAGCGCCACCATCATGCAAATGTTTTCAAACACATTTTTGGACACTGCTCCTACAGATTTTGCCCTAAAATCACGCAAATCGGTACACAGTATGTCTACATTCATCTCATCAACATGGATCTGTCCCATATAGCGCCACCGTCAGGCAGATTTTTTCAAACACATTTTTGGACACTGCGCCTCCTACACATTTTGGCCTAAAATCACGCTGCGACCTGCGCTTATCTCCCGATTAGGGAGTCTTACTGGTTTAGATGGATGACAGGTTGAAGTTTCTGCACACACACAGACACTGAATGTAGGCTATTTTGAAGATTGCTAATTTATTTGACAGCCCTTGTGTGATGTGGTCTGATAAGGGACCAATCTACAAGTTTCCTGTGTCCCATGAGCCCGCGTGAAAGTTGCATGCGGGTGAAATCATGCGGCAACTGCTTCTGACAGTAATATCTCAATATCAGGGGGAGGCCTTGCATGCAGCAGCCCAACCCACTAGACCTTTTGAGGATACAACGTGTCGCAACGTGTGCCGCGCGGCACTCGGTGCCACGCTGTGAGCTTGTATATCTGCTACTTTAAAATAGTTAGAGCACAAAATAATGCTTAATAATGCGTTCCCAGTCTAAATGGGTTAAACCCCCTCCCCAATGAAAAACATTCATGGGCCTGCAGTGAATCCTTGTACCCAGGGCCCAGAATTTGGTGTGACACCCCTGTGTGAGCCTGTGACACCTGAATCTCTGCATGGTCATTACATGGTGCTAGTACCATGCATAGTAGTACATAAGGACCGCAGGAATACACAAGAAACGGAGGGGGAGAGTGATTTAATCCGGTTCCTCCGGCCGTCCGGACGTAATTGATTGTCTCCGTAACCTTACGGACAACACTCAACCCGACGGATAAAAACCGCTAAAAACGTACGTACACATGAACTACCCGTGGCGAACTTGTGTCAACCGTGGGGGCAGTAGAGGGAGAAATGTTTCGTCTTTTTTTCTTGTATCCATTTCGTTGGAGGAAGTAAAAAAACTAACAAAAAAATCACAAGTACACGCTGAACAGTGAACAGGCCAGGACGCAGACCTGCATATCACTGTCAGCCTAATCAGCGCTCTCTACCAGCTGAGCTCTCTCAAATGCGTCTCTCTCCACTCCCGTGCACGGGGTGTTTTTAGTCGGTTTTGGGTCGGTTTGGGTGGCTACCGAACCGTGGCTCATTAACTGTCGGCGGCCCCCCCATTGAGATTGCGCTCTAGGCGTTCGCAACGGCATGTGTCCAAGCTCATCCATTCTCCAGTCCTTTTTATATTATACCCGGACAGCACAGTGACTAGCGCCGATGGTTAGTGTCGTTCAATCCGAGTGTATGTCCTCCAAGGGTGTCTATAAACCTCTCTGTCAACAATGTAGGCGCTATGTATGTAGCATGTAGCATTTGCTCATTGGGAAGATGCATGTGGGTGCCATCTAGTGGATATAGTATGTACATATAGGCTTTATTGAACCCTGTACACAGAGACCGTACGGTAAGTATGAATGTCAACGCAATTACCGTACGTACTGTCTCACCCCCAAATGTACACAAAATCAACCATACGTAACTATAAATGGCCCTTTATTTGAATCAGCTGTGTGGAGGAGGAAGTGTAGCCCACATTAACACACCTCCAGTAAAGCTTGTTGGGAAACTAGTGGATAGAAAGTGATTTATTGACTGAAATGGAAATTGATCCTACAGGTGATGTATTGCCTGAAATGGAAATTGATCCTACAAGTGATGTATTGACTGAAATGGAAATTGATCCTACAAGTGATGTATTGACTGAAATGGAAATTGATCCTACAAGTGATGTATTGACTGAAATGGAAATTGATCCTACAGGTGTGGGGATGTACCGTGCTGGCTGGTCAACGAGAAGACGGGCACCTGAAACCCCAGTCGGCAAATCGGAGAGAGAGGAAAACTGCACTTACACAGACTGACCTATAGAGGACAGCGGTGAGCCAAGGCTCCTCTCTCCATCTTTAAACCTGGCTCCTCCCAACAGGAGAGAGGACAACACCCCTGGACTGAGGGGCCATGCCATTCTCTATCCATCACCCGCTGAAATCTATGGGATGTAACTCAATAGACCCCCCCCCACCCACACACCACAAACACTAACCCTGGTTTATAGAGACGTCCCAGTCACACTGTAGAATGCACTTTACCTGGAGCTGAGTTGTTGTTGGCTCACAGTAGAGGAGGTTGTAGGTGAACAGAAGAGACAACCACAGCCAAGGAGGTCTTTGGGTCTCCCAACACAGCTTGCTGGCCTGTGTGTGGGAGGCACCTGTCTGTCACAGACCAGTCTGTGGACTCATGTCGCCCTCCAGAGGCCAAAAGTTAAGCATGCAAGACATTTGTGTGTTCAGTAGTGCTCCAGGCCGTGTAGATAGTTGTACAAAATTATGTATATCATAATGGTACTGAGTGTTAAGTGATGGGGAGAGATGTGTGTGTGTGTGTGTGTGCGCGTGCAAGCGTGCGTGCGTGCGTGTTGTTGCCCCATATTACACATGTTGACTTGTGTAAAATAATGAATTTAAGATGGAAGTCAATGGGGGAATGCCATTGTGTCGTCATAAAGAATGCCTTTAGTTCCAATACATAATGAAGTGTAAACTGCTGAAGAAAGAACAGAGGACAGAAGGAGAGTCTATACAGGAGAGAACAAGAAGACAGGAGAGAAGTTAGCAGCAGCGCGTTAGATGTGAATATCATCTACTGTACATGTTTTATTGTTTTAATGTGAGAAAATACTGGTTGCTCCGGGGCAGTTCATTACAAATTCAATCGAATCTCAAGGCCCTTTAAACCACATTCTGCTGTGTTTTGTTTGTCCCACACCAGCTCATTGTCAAGTTATGGATGATTCTGAATGAGAGTCAGCTTTATTGTCATATCACATGTTTACAGGTGTAAAGAAGTGGGTTTTAGTTTTTTAAATAACAATAATGTAAAATAATTAAAAGACACTATTAATTTAGCGGAGCTGGTTTCATGTCTTGGTCAAGGACACACATGCTGGGCTCCAACCTGCATTCCTGTTTGTGACCCTAGCCTGTTTCATTTGAACTTGAAGTGAACTGACCCTTACCCAGTGATGCTGGTATCCACACTGATGACTGATCCAAGCTGTCACTTTAACAGAGCAGTGCATTTAAAGGCTCTGAACAATGACAGGTGTTTTCATTTACTCTTAGTGTAGTCACATGCACGACTGAAGGGGAGTAGCCAACGCACGACAACGCGTCAAACCGTCATGTCGTCATGTAGAGTGACGGCACGCGATGTGCCAAGCGCCCTCAATCTCGACCCCTTCACTCGAATAGAATGGAAGTGAATGGGACGCAAACCTTTTGAGTTTAGTCAGGTTAAACCTGGGTGAACCTGTATTCTGACAATTTTATGATGTCACAAAAACCTATGGCGTAGCCTAGGGGAATGATGAGGTAAAATGTCCTTCCCTTAGAGGTGCAACAAAACTAACAGGGTTGTGAGGGAGCTGTCAATCAAACCGAGTTTGTGCACGCTCCCAAACAGCCCTAATGGAAAACACCTGTATGAAAGTTCAGAGACTTTAACGTGATCTGCGTCTGGCTTAAATGTTAAGCCTGAGGGAAGCACATTAATGCAATTAACTACAGGCATTACAAGACACATGATGGGAATGTAAACAGATCTACGCTCTTTTAAACAGATCTTGTGCTCTTTGTGTTATTACTGGGTGAAGGTCTCTTGTACTAATACTGTACCATACCAGCACAGTAATGATTTCACTGTCCAGTATCAGGATTTGTTTAAAACTCTGCTCCACAAAGACGAGAAGACATAACTATTTAAACTGTTTGGGTTATGATTCGAATGGAAGACATATGATACAGTAAACAACAAGTTTTAGTCATCACAGTTACTGCTATTTGGCATGGTAGTATCTTTACTTGAAGGGGTAATTCAGGCCGCTGTAATTCTTCTCGCCGCCAATTGTTGGACAGAACCATCAATCCGTCAGGTCAATGGATGTCAAGTGTCTCTGAATGAAGCTACAGTCGACTGCTGTACCGCCCTCAATGTGTAATATACCTGAATGCTGTATGCCAGTAGTGTCTCTTCTACTGTGAAGGGCCAAAATGATGTACATTTTTAATGTCATTAAATTAATCAGTACTATTGCAACCCAAAAGCAGGGAAATAGTTGTTGCTCTCATCCCTCCGTGGCATGTGATGACACGCTGTGGGTGAGATGTACAGTAGAGCTACAGTTAATAGTCTGGATGTATTTATTTATGTGAAATTTTGGTTTGACATTAAGAACAGAGTCTGAAAAAGAGGGAATCTGTCTTGCCATAGCGTTGACTGTAAGACAACCAAGAGTCTAATAAACAAATTATTGTTTATGCTTACTGTACTTTTTCCACACTAGAGAGTCAGGCTCTGTAAGAGGACCAATATACTATGGCATCAACTGCTTATGGTGTCCAAAAACTATACACTATAATGCTATATTGTGCTGTCAGAAAAATGATAGTGGAATAAAAACTAGACCAGGTCAACCTGGTTGTACCAGACCCCGGTTCTGCCAACCCCCTGTCTGTCATCATCATTTATGACATCATGCCTTTTGTAGGCATGTCATCATCATGTCATCATCATATATACCCTTTATATAGAAAACCCGGACAGACAGACCGACATTTGCTTATGTAGGCCTACCCATTTCATGGGTCTGGCAAAAACTAAATGTTCATATTTACATTACACTGTCATGAAACAGACTATGTCATAATATAATGTCATGGACCAATAGGAACAAATTAAAAGATAAACAAGTTATTTGCATACTTTATTGTTTTTTTCATGACTTGATCTAAGATTTCAGGAATATAATATTTGGAGGAATATGGCAAAAATGTCAATTGGTGTAACCGGGCACTCCAACATTACTTCTCCTACATTCAATCCCCCAGATCCCCTATTATAATATCATACATGGGCAACTGGCGGCCCGGGGGCCACATGCGGCCCCCACCTTCACTTAACGCTGCATGCCCACAGGTTAATACTGGAATACTGATGTTATTGATTTCAGCGGTTACAATTCCAAACATGACCCGCTTTAATTCTGTCAGCTTATGTTCAATGTATTTGTATTTAAGTTCATAAAGTTAACATGAGTATATAACTACCGTAAATGCGTTTGAAATGTTACATTTCAGGATTCCAATGAAAAAATAACAAAAAAATTATTCAGGTTTCCAATTCAAAAGAAGCAAAAATAGCAGATCTACAAGTTCAAAACGCATCGCAGCGCTTGTAGATCTGCTATTTTTGCTTCTTTTGTATGAGATACTAGAATGACGTAGGACACAGCAATATGTGGCCCTCTGGAGTGAAGGTGGAAATATAGTGGCCCTCACCATCATCAAAGTTGCCCACCCCTGCCCTATATAAAGATTTGGGAGAACCTACTACAAAAGATTTCATGCGGGTGTTGTTGTTATTTATATCAGGTTGCACTTGTTGGTGGTGATGTCACCAAGAACGCTGCTCCTCATTGGCTAAAGGCCCTGCCTTTGTACTGTAGGTAGTTCTTTTGAGGAGAATAAACTTGGTATATAAAGTTTTGGTATAACATACTGGTCTCACCTTTCAGCGAGCCCACAATGAACAAATATCCACAATGGAGATCCCTGATGTTGGCTTCATTGATTGGCTAAACGTAACATGATGTATGTTTTGTGTTCTGTTCCCATATAAGTGATCGCACGCACATTACAACTGCACTCTTTTACAGAACAAGGCTGAGTTAATCCACTTTCATCCACGGTGGTTTAGTCTACAGAACTGCAAGAACTGTGACAGATGTTTCACTGGACCGCTCATCTCAACAAAGCACCATATAGATACACTCGTCATGCTGCTGTTGTCGTGGACAACAAGCTGTACTCCTTTGGAGCGGATGACAACATGAATGGTAGGAATACGATTGATGTGAACATCTTCAACACAATGTCTTTACGCTGGACGAAGGTGACCTCTGTGACAACTGAAACAGGAGAACATCACCTTGAGGTACCCGCCAGTCGCAGGGGCCACACAGCTGTGTTGATAGAAGAGATCAGCTTCATCTGGGGAGGAGATCATGTTTCCCCATTGAAGTACTGCAACGTGCTTTATGCCTTTAAGATCCACACCCACACATGGTTCAAACCCAGGGTTTCTGGCACAGTTCCAGGGGGGAGGAGCTACCACTCAGCCTGTGTCTTTGGGAAGGTAATGTATATCCATGGAGGAGACAACAACCAGAAGCAACCATACAATGACATCTACAAGTTGGACACCACCACAATGGCCTGGTCTTTACTTAACACCAGAGGCACACCACCGCCTGTTTCATCACATCACTCTGCCACCAAAATCGGGACAAAGATGTTTGTATTTGGGGGCTGTGGGCACCAGTGGAACCAGCACAACAGCATCAGAGTGTTTGACACAGAGACCAACTACTGGCTGAGCACCCCCTCTGCACATCTTCTTCCAGATGGACGCCGGGGTCATTCATCCTTTGCCCACAATGGAGAGCTGTACATATTTGGTGGCCACTGCCTTGGCCAGGACTTGAATGATCTGTGGAGATTCAGTCCAGAAACCTTCTGCTGGAAGAAGGTTGAGCCCAAGGGAACAGGCCCGTGCACAAGGACGTCTTGGATGTGCTGTTGCATGGTGGGAGATCGTATCATCCTCTATGATTATGACCTGTACATCTTAGACTTGAGTCCTAGTCTCAAGACGTTGTGCAAGGTAGCAGTTATTCAGTACAACCTGGGGAAGTCAGAACTCCCACATGACATCAGGTGGGAAGTGGCAGCCATGACTAACCAACAGCAAGAGAAACATTTGTAGACAATAAATACTAGTAAGACACCTCAGGGTGACTTGCGACCTCAGGGTGACATGCGAAAGGGCGAGGTCGCGCCAATTCTTGGCCATCTGGCCAGTGATGTATATGGGACCAGTTACTCATATATGGATACCCCTTCATGATAGTTATGTTATGTCAAAGCATGCCCATATATGGACATTACCAAATAGGGGCATTCCCATATATGTCCTTAATATTGATAACATAATATCCTTAATATTGACAATATAGGAATCTCCATATATGGGCATAAAACGTACGTAAATAATGCCAAACAGGGCCTTGGTGAGTTAAGGCCTTGGTTTGATGCCTGTGGATCTCCATATATGAGCATAAGGGGGTACCCTAACATTCTCATTTTCGGCCTGGGATTTATGACATCAGAAATCTCCGTGTATGGGCATAAAAGTTTTTTTTTTTTTCTTTTTCTGGGAATGACCATATATGGACTTTTTATTTTATTTTATCCTTTATTAATAATAATATGTATCCATATACATACAATATATGTTATGCCCATACATGGAGATCCATATCTGGACCAACCACACAGATATGGGCCATGCCTTTGCCATCTGGACAGTATTTTGGGTCTTTTTCTGCTTTTTATTGACAGTAGGCTGACAGGAAATGGGGAGAGAGATGGGGACTTGAGGTCGCAAGTCAGGACTTGAACCTGTGATGCTGCAAAAGCTGGATTACCAGCCTAGATGTCTGGAACACTACCCATGTGTTCCAGAGCAGCAGTTGATTTTCAGTACTGTGGTTCATTTGTTTCTCATTTTGGTATGTTGTCACCTTGACTTTGTTTATGAAGACATGACTTGTTGAGATTACTTTTTCCAATATGTCATCAAATGCAGTGTTGTCATTCTCTTTGAATTTTTTCAGTGATTCCTGAGTGTCACGTGACATCCTTTTTATGCCCATATATGAGTCGTGTTAATCTGCATGCGACACATTTATATGCAATATGTAGTGGGGGTCCTTTCTTTGTCTCTATGTGTCATTGGCCTGAAAGACATTGGAGACCCCTGCTATACAACCTTCCCACCCTGTGTCCTTCGTATGTGTTCTCCTTGTCCTGCTGGGTGAAAGGTAGCGTCTTGACCTTCTGTGCTGGTTTCCCTATCCTTCTCAGTGAGGAAAGTACGCTGCATCACTAGTCTCTTCATAGTGTGACACTTGTACTTGAGCTCTGGACTGGCATCTTTGTTCCCCTTTGATGGCCCCTCCTCAAAAAGCACACAGGTACCCACCACATCCTCATACTCCCCAACAAGTACATACTGCCCAAGTTGCATCATGGGTCTCTCACTGTCGATGTCCAGTATCTTGCAGGTGCCATGTAACTTAGACAGATCATTGTTCATTACACCAGACAGCTCAACTACGACCAGCTGCTCCTGCTCTTCCCATCCATCTTCCATAGTTAAACCTGTGCTGAAAACAATTTCAAATGGATGTAGCTGCACACGTCAACACCATATAAGTTCAACACACGTGTCACTTCTGCAAATCTAGTCTATGATGTCATTCTATTGCATGACATAATGACTCCATATTTGGGCAAGGTTTCAGCCAGATCTGACAGCCATTGACTTCCATCCATAAATTTATTTCAAATTATAATTAAATATATATTCCAAAATGTATCCACGGGTTTCCAACACCCCATAGTGCATTGCGCAGACGTTGTACCGAGCCTCCGGCGCCGCAGCCGAGTGTGATTTACAAGCTCACAACGGGCTGCATCTGCGACACGACGTGAGCTTGTATGTCTGCTGTTAAACCGGAAGTGTGGTCCAAATAATCTCCAGTAAACTCCGACGGAAACAGGTGGATAAAAATTGTGAAAACTAGAAAGATGCAATTCTGGGAAATTGCAAGTGTGGTTTCCTTGATGCGAGTCACGAGGAATACGCTGGGACATGAATTCTGTGTCTTTTTTTTTTAAGATATTTTTTGGGGGCTTTTATGCCTTCATTGACAGAACAGGAGACTGACAGGGGGGAGTGACACACAGCAAATCTAGTCAGGCTCGGGAATCGAACCAGGCAGCAACCCACTACAGGCTACAAAGCCTATGTTGTATGTGCCTGGACCAATAGGTCAGCAGGCGCACATGTGATGTCAAGTGAGCATGACCATTAGCTTCACTTTTCTGTTGTGCAGCCACCCGGGATAACATTACTCAGAAAGTTTACAAAAAACAGGTTCACTTTGCTGGGAGAAACACCTCAGACGGAATACAATAGTGTGTCGCCTGTAGCAACCACACTAAGTAGACCTGTGCCCATCGGGCACCAGTCTACTTGGGAACAATGCAAGTTTGGAACAAAAATAGGGAGTGCATGCCCCACCCTTTTATCCAATACCTGTTCTACCTGGTGTCATAGCACCCATTTTAACAGACTGTCCAGTCTGTGTCCCTTTCATCTAAGAACATGAAATAAATCTCAACAGGAACTGATGGTGTTCAAGTCACCCTAATACCTTCAAAACAAATTAAATAAAGTCCGAATTAAGCTCACGCCACAAAACTATGCTCTTTCTTTTTTAATTTGTAGATCGGATATTTTCGCCGCTTGCTTGACCCCATACCTTGATAGCCTACGGTTCTGCTCTATAATTGTCTCAATGACTAAGCTTAGTCTGGCCCTTCACAGCCCTCAGAAAGGGCTAACCAATCAGGGCTGTAGGCTTGGGGCACGTGGTGGGTGGTGACCCACCCCGTAGACAATATGCCTTCCGGTTGGTTCCAAGATTTCTATCGGTAGAGCTGCGTTTAACGGACGTTACGTCATGCGATGCGGGTCTGTTTACATTCCCCAGCGAAAAAACTAAAATTGATTGTAGCTCTTAACTCTTTAAGTGCCTATCCCGAACATGTTCGGGATATTTCAATCCAAAACAATTTTTTATTTGCTATTTTACTTACCCCGAGCTGCTACGTGGGTGGTCCCGGCTCGCCCAGCGCTCACCAACGAGAGACGCTAGATGCTCCGACGATTTATTCCATTGAAAATGGTTTAAAATAAAGTTTAGAGCCCCCCAAAAAAAAACTCTGTACCGGTACCGGTACCGGGACGTATTCCAGGGTGCCTATCCCGAACATGTCCGGGATATTTAATAAAATGAATTATTTAATCGGAGGCCTCAACGAAGCCCCGGTCTAGACGTCCATCCATGGCCGGGACTTAGACTCGGCCATCCACGGGCCGTATTCGCGCTAACGGCCGCATCGCGCCGCCCACTCCAATAATAAATCACATCTTTAGACAGGATTTTCTCCGGATTGTGTTCCCAGACCCAAAGAGAAAGTTTTTTGCGGCTGAAATAGCTTTAGATCGGGCTTCTAAATGGGTTAGCATTTTGGCGTCCACGCCTGCAGCCATGCAGTCTTGGAAAAGTTGCCTATCCTCCAAGACGGACGCCCCAGAGCCGAAGGAGGCGTCTACCTTTTTATGTCTATGCTGTGACACCTGAATCTCTTGCATGGTCATTACATGGTGCTTGTTAATTTGAATCAGCTGTGTGGAGGAGGACGTGTAGCCCACGTTAACACACCCCCAGTAAAGCTTGTTGGGAAACTAGTGGATAGAAAGTGATGTATTGACTGAAATGGAAATTGATCCTACAAGTGATGTACTGACTGAAATGTTAATTGATCCTACAGGTGTGGGGACGTACCGTGCTGGCTGGCCAACGAGAAGACGGGCACCTGAAACTCAAGTCGGCAAATCGGAGAGAGGAAAACTGCACTTACACAGACTGACCTATAGAGGACGGTGAGCCAAGGCTCCTCTCTCCATCTTTAAACCTGGCTCCTCCCAACAGGAGAGAGGACAACACCCCTGGACTGAGGGGCCATGCCATTCTCTATCCATCACCCGCTGAAATCTATGGGATGTAACTCAATCAGGGACGTGCTGGCCATTGGGAAAAGCGGGACAACTCCCGAACGGCCGGTTCATTATCGGTCGGTCCAGGCCGGGCCATTAGGAAAAAATGAAACTGTTTGCACAAAAGTAAAAATTTTACTGTTTGCACAAAAAGTAGTGAAAACAGCAGATCTACAAGCACACAACGCCTCGCACCGCTAGGCGTTGTGTGCTTGTAGATCGGCTGTTTTGACTAGTTTAAATAAATAAAAATTTTGGACATACATGTGCATATCATATGGAAACTAGAAAATATTGTTCCTTCGAAACAATTGTGGGCTCGCTTCAAGCCAGAAAACAATGTCTATAAAAGTACAAAATGTCAAGATCGCAGGCAGTGCTCTCTTTGACGTTACTGAAATTAGCTGCATGCATGATTTGAGGCATTTTGTTCCAAAAATGTGTTATGCAAAAGTTGACCCGCTGGTGGCGCTATAACAGGCCAATGTGAGAAGGGAGGCATCTGTTCCTTGACCTAGTGGGAATGTGCTTGCAAGATTTCACGCATATCGCAGGCTGTATTCATGAATTAATTAAAAAATAAAGTGTGCATGCGTGTGTGCGTGCGTGAATGAATGAATAAATAATAAAGTGTGCGTGCGTGCGTGCGTGTGTGCGTGCGTGCGTGCGTGCGTGCGTGCGTGCACGCACGCGCGTTCGCTCGCACGCACGCACGCACGCACGCACGCACGCACGCACGCACGCACGCACACACGTGTGTGCACGTGCACTTTATTTATTTATTCATTCATTCATTGAATGAATGCGTTCGTGGAACGAATGCTAACTACGGTCATCTGTATTTTTTAAGCCCTGGGAAACCCACCTTAACGCCCTCATTAGCATAATGTATGCAAGCATAATGTATGCGCAACACGCCCACACGCATTTCCAAACCATGCTCCAGCCCCAATTTTCATACGTCGACTAAGCTCCTCCCCTTCATTTACATACGGTCGTCTGCATTTTTTACGCACTGGGAAACGCCACTTAACAGCCTCATTAGCATAATTTATGCGAACCACACCCACACACATTTCCAAACCATGCACCGCCCCCAATTTTCATACGTCGACTAAGCTCCTCCCCTTCATTTACATACGGTCGTCTGCATTTTTTACGCGCTGGGAAACCCACCTTAACGCCCTTATTAGCATAATGTATGCGAGCATAATGTCTGCAAACCACGCCCACACGCATTTCCAAACCATGCCCCGCCCCCAATTTGCATACGTCGCCTATGCTCCTCCCCTTCATTTACATACGGTCGTCTGCATATTTTACGCGCTGGGAAACGCCACTTAACAGCCTCATTAGCATAATTTATGCGAACCACACCCACACACATTTCCAAACCATGCACCGCCCCCAATTTTCATAAGTCGACTAAGCTCCTCCCCTTCATTTACATACGGTCGTCTGCATTTTTTACGCGCTGGGAAACCCACCTTAACGCCCTCATTAGCATATTGTATGCGGGCATAATGTATGCGAACCATACCCAAACGCATTTCCAAACCATGCCCCGCCCCCAATTTGCATATGTCGACTAAGCTCCTCCCCTTCATTTACATACGGTCGTCTAAATTTTTTACGCGCTGGGAAACGCCACTTAACAGCCTCATTTACATAATTAATGCAGACCACACCCCGACCTCATTTACATAATTAATGCAGCCTCATTTACATAATAATCAGGCTCGCCGCCCCGCACGCGATGACACCCTCGGGGACCCCCGCTATTTAATTATGTATTTATTTAGAAGGAAGGAAGGAAGGAAGAAAGAAAGAAAGAAAGAAAGAAAGAAAGAAAGAAAGAAAGAAAGAAAGAAAGAAAGAAAGAAAGAAAGAAAGAAAGAAAGAAAGAAAGAAAGAAAATGAATTTGCCTAAATTTACGGGGTTCTTAACGAGGAGGCAGTTAATTAATTAATTAATTAATTAATTGAGGCGCACACGCATGCACGCACCACGCCCACACGCATTTCCAAACCATGCCCCGCCCCCCCATTTGCATAAGTCGGCTTAATTTACATAATTAATGCGTGCGACGCCCACAAAACTCATTACGTTAGGCCCACTCGTTAAGTCAGAGTCCTCCCTCTTGTTGAAACCACGCCCACTCGTTAATAGCAGATCTACAAGCTCACAACGCGTCTTGATGCGACGCGTTGTGAGCTCCACCCCTTGTATTTGCGTGTAATTACCCCGTCAGCGCGGTGACGAGAACGCTTGTCATGCGGCCTCATTTACAGGAAGGAAGGAAGGAAGGAAGGAAGGAAGGAAGGAAGGAAGAAAGAAAGAAAGAATTTGCCTAAATGTGTGGGGTTCTTAACGAGGAGGCAGTAATTACGCATGCATGCATGCACACACACACACACACACACACACACACACACACACACACACACACACACACACACACACACACTTTCTTTGTTTATTTATTTATTTATTCATGTGTGCGTTCATTCATTATATATTTATTTATTTATTTAAATACTCTGTTGCTAGTATCCACAACTTTCCAACATCCCATAATGCATTGCGCAGAAGTTGGATGGAGCTTCCGGGAGCTTGTATGTGGTATTTAATACCAGTAACACGAGAAGCCAGAAAGCGAGTTTGGAGACGGTAGCACGCTGCAAACCGGAGTTATGGCTCTTTAAAGCCCAGCCGATCGATAGGCAGACGCCTGGGGGGGGGGCGGAGTCCAGGGGCGGAAATAAATAAATAATTAATTACATAAATAATCAGTCTCGGAAACAGTCAGGAAATAAATAAATAAATAAATAATCAGTCTCGGTAAACATAGTCGGGAAATAAATAATCAGTCTCGGAAACATAGTCGGGAAATAAATAATTAAACCAGTAAGACTCCCTAGTATATACTGACTGCGTAGCGATTTGCGTGATTTTAGGCCAAAATCTGTAGGAGTAGTGTCCAAAAATGGGTTTAAAAAAATCGGCCTGAAGGTGGCGCTACATGGGACAGATCCATGTTGATGACATGAGCGTAGAGCAAGTGTGTACCGATTTGTGTGATTTTAGGGCAAGATTTGTAGGAGCAGTGTCCAGAATGAGTTTTGGCCTCATGGTGGCGCTAGAAGAGGAGGGCCATGTGAGAATCGTAGTTTGGCAGGCAAGGACTGTGTGTGCCAAATTTGGCACGGATCGGGGCAGCGGTTGCAGAGATATGAGCAGGGCAAAAGTGTGACGGACAGACAGACAGCCGGTCGAGGTTTCGATAGTAACTGCGACCCGACGGTCGCAATTTATCAGTCAGTGGCGGCACAGTTGGGCCTGGTGTGGAGACAGGGAAATAATTCATTCAATAAATAAAGCTCCTTTTAGTTGAGCTTGTACCAGTGAACTGTACTGTCATGAAACTTGTCGTAAAGTCTTCAATCAATCACTCGATAAAGGGGTCAATACAAACCCACATTTACCCAAAACAGCTGCCCCAGCAAATATTACACATGTTGACTTGTGTAAAATAATGAATTTAAGATGGAAGTCAATGGGGGAATGCCATTGTGTCGTCATAAAGAATGCCTTTAGTTCCAATACATAATGAAGTGTAAACTGCTGAAGAAAGAACAGAGGAGAGAAGGAGAGTCAGTCTATACAGGAGAGAACAAGAAGACAGGAGAGAAGTTAGCAGCAGCGGGTTAGATGTGAATATCATCTACTGTACATGTTTTATTGTTTTAATGTGAGACAATACTGGTTGCTCCGGGGCAGTTCATTACAAATTCAATCGAATCTCAAGGCCCTTTAAACCACATTCTGCTGTGTTTTGTTTGTCCCACACCAGCTCATTGTCAAGTTATGGATGATTCTGAATGAGAGTCAGCTTTATTGTCATATCACATGTTTACAGGTGTAAAGAAGTGGGTTTTAGTTTTTTTTAAATAACAATAATAATGTAAAATAATTAAAAGACACTATTAATTTAGCTGAGCTGGTTTCATGTCTTGGTCAAGCAAACATGCTGGGCTCCAACCTGCATTCCTGTTTGTGACCCTAGCCTGTTTCATTTGAACTTGAAGTGAACTGACCCTTACCCAGTGATGCTGGTATCCACACTGATGACTGATCCAAGCTGTCACTTTAACATAGCAGTGCATTTAAAGGCTCTGAACAATGACAGGTGTTTTCATTTACTCTTAGTGTAGTCACATGCACGACTGAAGGGGAGTAGCCAACGCACGACAACGCGTCAAACCGTCATGTCGTCATGTAGAGTGACGGCACGCGATGTGCCAAGCGCCCTCAATCTCGACCCCTTCACTCGAATAGAATGGAAGTGAATGGGACGCAAACCTTTTGAGTTTAGTCAGGTTAAACCTGGGTGAACCTGTATTCTGACAATTTTATGATGTCACAAAAACCTATGGCGTAGCCTAGGGGAATGATGAGGTAGATTGTCCTTCCCTTAGAGGTGCAACAAAACTAACAGGGTTGTGAGGGAGCTGTCAATCAAACCGAGTTTGTGCACACTCCCACACAGCCCTAATGGAAAACACCTGTATGAAAGTTCAGAGACTTTAACGTGATCTGCGTCTGGCTTAAATGTTAAGCCTGAGGGAAACACATTAATGCAATTAACTACAGGCATTACAAGACACATGATGGGAATGTAAACAGATCTACGCTCTTTTAAACAGATCTTGTGCTCTTTGTGTTATTGTACCATACCAGCAAAGTAATGATTTCACTGTCCAGTATCAGGATTTGTTTAAAACTCTGCTCCACAAAGACGAGAAGCCATAACTATTTAAACTGTTTGGGTTATGATTCGAATGGAAGACATACAGTAAACAACAAGTTTTAGTCATCACAGTTACTGCTATTTGGCATGGTAGTATCTTTACTTGAAGGGGTAATTCAGGCCGCTGTAATTCTTCTCGCCGCCAATTGTTGGACAGAACCATCAATCCGTCAGGTCAATGGATGTCAAGTGTCTCTGAATGAAGCTACAGTCGACTGCTGTACCGCCCTCAATGTGTAATATACCTGAATGCTGTACGCCAGTAGTGTCTCTTCTACTGTGAAGGGCCAAAATGATGTACATTTTCAATGTCATTAAATTAATCAGTACTATTGCAACCCAAAAGCAGGGAAATAGTCGTTGCTCTCATCCCTCCGTGGCATGTGATGACACACTGTGGGTGAGATGTACAGTAGAGCTACAGTTAATAGTCTGTATGTATTTATTTATATGAAATTTTGGTTTGACATTAAGAACAGAGTCTGAAAAGGAGGGAATCTGTCTTGCCATAGCGTTGACTGTAAGACAACCAAGAGTCTAATAAACAAATTATTGTTTATGCTTACTGTACTTTTTCCACACTAGAGAGTCAGGCTCTGTAAGAGGACCAATATACTATGGCATCAACTGCTTATGGTGTCCAAACGATAATGCTATATTGTGCTGTCAGAAAAATGATAGTGGAATAAAAAAAACTAAATGTTCATATTTACATTACTCTGTCATGAAACAGACTATGTCATAATATAATGTCATGGAAAAATAGGAACAAATTAAAAGATAAACAAGTTATTTGCATACTTTATTGTTTTTTTCATGACTTGATCTAAGATTTCAGGAATATAATATTTGGAGGAATATGGCAAAAATGTCAATTGGTGTAACCGGGCACTCCAACATTACTTCTCCTACATTCAATCCCCCAGATCCCCTATTATAATATCATACATGGGCAACTGGCGGCCCGGGGGCCACATGCGGCCCCCACCTTCACTTAACGCGGCCCACAGGTTAATACTGGAATACTGATGTTATTGATTTCAGCGGTTACAATTCCAAACATGACCCGCTTTAATTCTGTCAGCTTATGTTCAATGTATTTGTATTTAAGTTCATAAAGTTAACATGAGTATATAACTACCGTAAATGCGTTTGAAATGTTACATTTCAGGATTCCAATGAAAAAATAACAAAAAAATTATTCAGGATTCCAATTCAAAAGAAGCAAAAATAGCAGATCTACAAGTTCAAAACGCATCGCAGCGCTTGTAGATCTGCTATTTTTGCTTCTTTTGTATGAGATACTAGAATGACGTAGGACACAATATGACGCAATATGTGGCCCTCTGGAGTGAAGGTGGAAATATAGTGGCCCTCACCATCATCAAAGTTGCCCACCCCTGCCCTATATAAAGATTTGGGAGAACCTACTACAAAAGATTTCATGCGGGTGTTGTTGTTATTTATATCAGGTTGCACTTGTTGGTGGTGATGTCACCAAGAACGCTGCTCCTCATTGGCTAAAGGCCCTGCCTTTGTACTGTAGGTAGTTCTTTTGAGGAGAATAAACTTGGTATATAAAGTTTTGGTATAACATACTGGTCTCACCTTTCAGCGAGCCCACAATGAACAAATATCCACAATGGAGATCCCTGATGTTGGCTTCATTGATTGGCTAAACGTAACATGATGTATGTTTTGTGTTCTGTTCCCATATAAGTGATCGCACGCACATTACAACTGCACTCTTTTACAGAACAAGGCTGAGTTAATCCACTTTCATCCACGGTGGTTTAGTCTACAGAACTGCAAGAACTGTGACAGATGTTTCACTGGACCGCTCATCTCAACAAAGCACCATATAGATACGCTCGTCATGCTGCTGTTGTCGTGGACAACAAGCTGTACTCCTTTGGAGCGGATGACAACATGAATGGTAGGAATACGATTGATGTGAACATCTTCAACACAATGTCTTTACGCTGGACGAAGGTGACCTCTGTGACAACTGAAACAGGAGAACATCACCTTGAGGTACCCGCCAGTCGCAGGGGCCACACAGCTGTGTTGATAGAAGAGATCAGCTTCATCTGGGGAGGAGATCATGTTTCCCCATTGAAGTACTGCAACGTGCTTTATGCCTTTAAGATCCACACCCACACATGGTTCAAACCCAGGGTTTCTGGCACAGTTCCAGGGGGGAGGAGCTACCACTCAGCCTGTGTCTTTGGGAAGGTAATGTATATCCATGGAGGAGACAACAACCAGAAGCAACCATACAATGACATCTACAAGTTGGACACCACCACAATGGCCTGGTCTTTACTTAACACCAGAGGCACACCACCGCCTGTTTCATCACATCACTCTGCCACCAAAATCGGGACAAAGATGTTTGTATTTGGGGGCTGTGGGCACCAGTGGAACCAGCACAACAGCATCAGAGTGTTTGACACAGAGACCAACTACTGGCTGAGCACCCCCTCTGCACATCTTCTTCCAGATGGACGCCGGGGTCATTCATCCTTTGCCCACAATGGAGAGCTGTACATATTTGGTGGCCACTTCCTTGGCCAGGACTTGAATGATCTGTGGAGATTCAGTCCAGAAACCTTCTGCTGGAAGAAGGTTGAGCCCAAGGGAACAGGCCCGTGCACAAGGACGTCTTGGATGTGCTGTTGCATGGTGGGAGATCGTATCATCCTCTATGATTATGACCTGTACATCTTAGACTTGAGTCCTAGTCTCAAGACGTTGTGCAAGGTAGCAGTTATTCAGTACAACCTGGGGAAGTCAGAACTCCCACATGACATCAGGTGGGAAGTGGCAGCCATGACTAACCAACAGCAAGAGAAACATTTGTAGACAATAAAACTACTAGTAAGACACCTCAGGGTGACTTGCGACCTCAGGGTGACATGCGAAAGGGCGAGGTCTGGCCAGTGATGTATATGGGACCAGTTACTCATATATGGATACCCCTTCATGATAGTTATGTTATGTCAAAACATGCCCATATATGGACATTCCCAAATATGGGCATTCCCATATATGTCCTTAATATTGATAACATAATATCCTTAATATTGACAATATAGGAATCTCCATATATGGGCATAAAACGTACGTAAGTAATGCCAAGCAGGGCCTTGGTGAGTTAAGGCCTTGGTTTGATGCCTGTGGATCTCCATATATTAGCATAAGGGGGTACCCTAACATTCTCATTTTCGGCCTGGGATTTATGACATCAGAAATCTCCGTGTATGGGCATAAAAGTTTTTTTTTCTTTTTCTGGGAATTACCATATATGGACTTTTTATTTTATTTTATCCTTTATTAATAATAATATGTATCCATATACATACAATATATGTTATGCCCATACATGGAGATCCATATCTGAACCAGCCACACAGATATGGGCCATGCCTTTGCCATCTGGACAGTATTTTGGGTCTTTTTCTGCTTTTTATTGACAGTAGGCTGACAGGAAATGGGGAGAGAGATGGGGACTTGAGGTCGCAAGTCAGGACTTGAACCTGTGAAAAAAAAAAAGCTGGATTACCAGCCTAGATGTCTGGAACACTACCCATGTGTTCCAGAGCAGCAGTTGATTTTCAGTACTGTGTGGTTCATTTGTTTCTCATTTTGGTATGTTGTCACCTTGACTTTGTTTATGAAGACATGATATGGACCTGTCAAAATACTTTATAAACATTAAGGATGTCCATAATTACAACACCAGAGGCAGCGCTACAGATCACTTCCAACCCAGAGTCAAAACCAATAAAGGATCAAACTCGTTTTTCTGCTATACCACCAAAATGTGGAAAGCCTTACCGAAGGCCATAAAGGAGTGTGGATCACTAGCATCCTTTAAAATTGCCCTGAAAAACCACTTACAGGCAGCAGCCGTTCGCAACTGGTAAAAAAAACTAACCTAGCCCAACCCTACCCTCCCCTGCCCCTTCTTTGTATATACTTACTGTTTGTTTAGACTTACTGTTTTCTTTTTTTGTTCTATCATTTTTTTTCTTTACATATCTACTGCATAGTACTGTGTTCTATTCGTCTGTCATTCAATGTTATATGAGATACTTAAATGGTTTCCTGTGGAAATAAGCTTAGTCTTTTCATGGATCTCCTTTTAGTAGACCTTGTACCAGTGAACCGTACCGTCATGAAACTGTACCTTTTCCTATGCAAACTTCTAATAAAGTCTTCAATCAATCAATCAAAACTTGTTGAGATTACTTTTTCCAATATGTCATCAAATGCAGTGTTGTCATTCTCTTTGAATTTTTTCAGTGATTCCTGAGTGTCACGTGACATCCTTTTTATGCCCATATATGAGTCGTGTTAATCTGCATGCAACACATTTATATGAAACATGTAGTGGGGGTCCTTTCTTTGTCTCTATGTTAGCTAAGGGGTCATTGGCCTGAAAGACATTGGAGACCCCTGCTATACAACCTTCCCACCCTGTGTCCTTCGTATGTGTTCTCCTTGTACTGCTGGGTGAAAGGTAGCGTCTTGACCTTCTGTGCTGGTTTCCCTATCCTTCTCAGTGAGGAAAGTACGCTGCATCACTAGTCTCTTCATAGTGTGACACTTGTACTTGAGCTCTGGACTGGCATCTTTGTTCCCCTTTGATGGCCCCTCCTCAAAAAGCACACAGGTACCCACCACATCTTCATACTCCCCAACAAGTACATACTGCCCAAGTTGCATCATGGGTCTCTCACTGTCGATATCCAGTATCTTGCAGGTGCCATGTAACTTAGACAGATCATTGTTCATTACACCAGACAGCTCAACTACGACCAGCTGCTCCTGCTCTTCCCATTCATCTTCCATAGTTAAACCTGTGCTGAAAACTATTTCAAATGGATGTAGCTGCACACGTCAACACCATATAAGTTCAACACACGTGTCACTTCTGCAAATCTAGTCTATGATGTAATTCTATTGCATTACATAATGACTCCATATTTGGGCAAGGTTTCAGCCAGATCTGACAGCCATTGACTTCCATCCATAAAGTTATTATTTCAAATTATAATTAAATATATATTCCAAAATGTATCCACGGGTTTCCAACGCCCCATAGTGCATTGCGCAGACGTTGTACCGAGCCTCCGGCGCCGCAGCCGAGTGTGATTTACAAGCTCACAACGGGCTGCATCTGCGACGCGACGTGAGCTTGTATGTCTGCTGTTAAACCGGAAGTGTGGTGCAAATAATTTCCAGTAAACTCCGACGGAAACAGGTGGATAAAAATTGTGAAAACTAGAAAGATGCAATTCTGGGAAATTGCAAGTGTGGTTTCCGTGATGCGATGCGAGTCACGAGGAATACGCTGGGACATGAATTCTGTGTCGTCTTTTTTTAAGATATTTTTTGGGGGCTTTTATGCCTTCATTGACAGAACAGGAGACTGACAGGGGGGAGTAGTGACACACAGCAAATCTAGTCAGGCTCGGGAATCGAACCAGGCAGCAACCCACTACAGGCTACAAAGCCTATGTTGTATGTGCCTGGACCAATAGGTCAGCAGGCGCACATGTGATGTCAAGTGAGCATGACCATTAGCTTCACTTTTCTGTTGTGCAGCCACCCGGGATAACATTACTCAGAAAGTTTACAAAAGACAGGTTCACTTTGCTGGGAGAAACACCTCAGACAGAATACAATAGTGTGTCGCCTGTAGCAACCACACTAAGTAGCAACCACCTGTAGCAACCACACTAAGTAGCAACCACCTGTAGCAACCACACTAAGTAGACCAGTGCCCGTCGGGCACCAGTCTGCTTGGGAACAATGCAAGTTTATAACAAAAATAGGGAGTGCATGCCCCACCCTTTTATCCAATACCTGTTCTACCTGGTGTCATAGCACCCATTTTAACAGACTGTCCAGTCTGTGTCCCTTTCATCTAAGAACATGAAATAAATCTCAACAGGAACTGATGGTGTTCAAGTCACCCTAATACCTTCAAAACAAATTAAATAAAGTCCGAATTAAGCTCACGCCACAAAACTATGCTCTTTCTTTTTTAATTTGTAAATCGGATATTTTCGCCGCTTGCTTGACCCCATACCTTGATAGCCTACGGTTCTGCTCTATATGATTGTCTCAATGACTAAGCTTAGTCTGGCCCTTCACAGCCCTCAGAAAGGGCTAACCAATCAGGGCTGTAGGCTTGGGGCACGTGGTGGGTGGTGACCCACCCCGTAGACAATATGCCTTCCGGTTGGTTCCAAGATTTCTATCGGTAGAGCTGCGTTTAACGGACGTTACGTCATGCGATGCGGGTCTGTTTACATTCCCCAGCGAAAAAACTAAAATTGATTGTAGCTCTTAACTCTTTAAGTGCCTATCCCGAACATGTTCGGGATATTTCAATCCAAAACAATTTTTTATTTGCTATTTTACTTACCCCGAGCTGCTACGTGGGTGGTCCCGGCTCGCCCAGCGCTCACCAACGAGAGACGCTAGATGCTCCGACGATTTATTCCATTGAAAATGGTTTAAAATAAAGTTTAGAGCCCCCCAAAAAAAAACTCTGTACCGGTACCGGTACCGGGACGTATTCCAGGGTGCCTATCCCGAACATGTCCGGGATATTTAATAAAATGAATTATTTAATCGGAGGCCTCAACGAAGCCCCGGTCTAGACGTCCATCCATGGCCGGGACTTAGACTCGGCCATCCACGGGCCGTATTCGCGCTAACGGCCGCATCGCGCCGCCCACTCCAATAATAAATCACATCTTTAGACAGGATTTTCTCCGGATTGTGTTCCCAGACCCAAAGAGAAAGTTTTTTGCGGCTGAAATAGCTTTAGATCGGGCTTCTAAATGGGTTAGCATTTTGGCGTCCACGCCTGCAGCCATGCAGTCTTGGAAAAGTTGCCTATCCTCCAAGACGGACGCCCCAGAGCCGAAGGAGGCGTCTACCTTTTTATGTCTATGCTGTGACACCTGAATCTCTTGCATGGTCATTACATGGTGCTTGTTAATTTGAATCAGCTGTGTGGAGGAGGACGTGTAGCCCACGTTAACACACCCCCAGTAAAGCTTGTTGGGAAACTAGTGGATAGAAAGTGATGTATTGACTGAAATGGAAATTGATCCTACAAGTGATGTACTGACTGAAATGTTAATTGATCCTACAGGTGTGGGGACGTACCGTGCTGGCTGGCCAACGAGAAGACGGGCACCTGAAACTCAAGTCGGCAAATCGGAGAGAGGAAAACTGCACTTACACAGACTGACCTATAGAGGACGGTGAGCCAAGGCTCCTCTCTCCATCTTTAAACCTGGCTCCTCCCAACAGGAGAGAGGACAACACCCCTGGACTGAGGGGCCATGCCATTCTCTATCCATCACCCGCTGAAATCTATGGGATGTAACTCAATCAGGGACGTGCTGGCCATTGGGAAAAGCGGGACAACTCCCGAACGGCCGGTTCATTATCGGTCGGTCCAGGCCGGGCCATTAGGAAAAAATGAAACTGTTTGCACAAAAGTAAAAATTTTACTGTTTGCACAAAAAGTAGTGAAAACAGCAGATCTACAAGCACACAACGCCTCGCACCGCTAGGCGTTGTGTGCTTGTAGATCGGCTGTTTTGACTAGTTTAAATAAAAAAAAATTTTGGACATACATGTGCATATCATATGGAAACTAGAAAATATTGTTCCTTCGAAACAATTGTGGGCTCGCTTCAAGCCAGAAAACAATGTCTATAAAAGTACAAAATGTCAAGATCGCAGGCAGTGCTCTCTTTGACGTTACTGAAATTAGCTGCATGCATGATTTGAGGCATTTTGTTCCAAAAATGTGTTATGCAAAAGTTGACCCGCTGGTGGCGCTATAACAGGCCAATGTGAGAAGGGAGGCATCTGTTCCTTGACCTAGTGGGAATGTGCTTGCAAGATTTCACGCATATCGCAGGCTGTATTCATGAATTAATTAAAAAATAAAGTGTGCATGCGTGTGTGCGTGCGTGAATGAATGAATAAATAATAAAGTGTGCGTGCGTGCGTGCGTGTGTGCGTGCGTGCGTGCGTGCGTGCGTGCACGCACGCGCGTTCGCTCGCACGCACGCACGCACGCACGCACGCACGCACGCACACACGTGTGTGCACGTGCACTTTATTTATTTATTCATTCATTCATTGAATGAATGCGTTCGTGGAACGAATGCTAACTACGGTCATCTGTATTTTTTAAGCCCTGGGAAACCCACCTTAACGCCCTCATTAGCATAATGTATGCAAGCATAATGTATGCGCAACACGCCCACACGCATTTCCAAACCATGCTCCAGCCCCAATTTTCATACGTCGACTAAGCTCCTCCCCTTCATTTACATACGGTCGTCTGCATTTTTTACGCACTGGGAAACGCCACTTAACAGCCTCATTAGCATAATTTATGCGAACCACACCCACACACATTTCCAAACCATGCACCGCCCCCAATTTTCATACGTCGACTAAGCTCCTCCCCTTCATTTACATACGGTCGTCTGCATTTTTTACGCGCTGGGAAACCCACCTTAACGCCCTTATTAGCATAATGTATGCGAGCATAATGTCTGCAAACCACGCCCACACGCATTTCCAAACCATGCCCCGCCCCCAATTTGCATACGTCGCCTATGCTCCTCCCCTTCATTTACATACGGTCGTCTGCATATTTTACGCGCTGGGAAACGCCACTTAACAGCCTCATTAGCATAATTTATGCGAACCACACCCACACACATTTCCAAACCATGCACCGCCCCCAATTTTCATAAGTCGACTAAGCTCCTCCCCTTCATTTACATACGGTCGTCTGCATTTTTTACGCGCTGGGAAACCCACCTTAACGCCCTCATTAGCATATTGTATGCGGGCATAATGTATGCGAACCATACCCAAACGCATTTCCAAACCATGCCCCGCCCCCAATTTGCATATGTCGACTAAGCTCCTCCCCTTCATTTACATACGGTCGTCTAAATTTTTTACGCGCTGGGAAACGCCACTTAACAGCCTCATTTACATAATTAATGCAGACCACACCCCGACCTCATTTACATAATTAATGCAGCCTCATTTACATAATAATCAGGCTCGCCGCCCCGCACGCGATGACACCCTCGGGGACCCCCGCTATTTAATTATGTATTTATTTAGAAGGAAGGAAGGAAGGAAGAAAGAAAGAAAGAAAGAAAGAAAGAAAGAAAGAAAGAAAGAAAGAAAGAAAGAAAGAAAGAAAGAAAGAAAGAAAGAAAGAAAGAAAATGAATTTGCCTAAATTTACGGGGTTCTTAACGAGGAGGCAGTTAATTAATTAATTAATTAATTAATTGAGGCGCACACGCATGCACGCACCACGCCCACACGCATTTCCAAACCATGCCCCGCCCCCCCATTTGCATAAGTCGGCTTAATTTACATAATTAATGCGTGCGACGCCCACAAAACTCATTACGTTAGGCCCACTCGTTAAGTCAGAGTCCTCCCTCTTGTTGAAACCACGCCCACTCGTTAATAGCAGATCTACAAGCTCACAACGCGTCTTGATGCGACGCGTTGTGAGCTCCACCCCTTGTATTTGCGTGTAATTACCCCGTCAGCGCGGTGACGAGAACGCTTGTCATGCGGCCTCATTTACAGGAAGGAAGGAAGGAAGGAAGGAAGGAAGGAAGGAAGGAAGAAAGAAAGAAAGAATTTGCCTAAATGTGTGGGGTTCTTAACGAGGAGGCAGTAATTACGCATGCATGCATGCACACACACACACACACACACACACACACACACACACACACACACACACACACACACACACACACACACACTTTCTTTGTTTATTTATTTATTTATTCATGTGTGCGTTCATTCATTATATATTTATTTATTTATTTAAATACTCTGTTGCTAGTATCCACAACTTTCCAACATCCCATAATGCATTGCGCAGAAGTTGGATGGAGCTTCCGGGAGCTTGTATGTGGTATTTAATACCAGTAACACGAGAAGCCAGAAAGCGAGTTTGGAGACGGTAGCACGCTGCAAACCGGAGTTATGGCTCTTTAAAGCCCAGCCGATCGATAGGCAGACGCCTGGGGGGGGGGGCGGAGTCCAGGGGCGGAAATAAATAAATAATTAATTACATAAATAATCAGTCTCGGAAACAGTCAGGAAATAAATAAATAAATAAATAATCAGTCTCGGTAAACATAGTCGGGAAATAAATAATCAGTCTCGGAAACATAGTCGGGAAATAAATAATTAAACCAGTAAGACTCCCTAGTATATACTGACTGCGTAGCGATTTGCGTGATTTTAGGCCAAAATCTGTAGGAGTAGTGTCCAAAAATGGGTTTAAAAAAATCGGCCTGAAGGTGGCGCTACATGGGACAGATCCATGTTGATGACATGAGCGTAGAGCAAGTGTGTACCGATTTGTGTGATTTTAGGGCAAGATTTGTAGGAGCAGTGTCCAGAATGAGTTTTGGCCTCATGGTGGCGCTAGAAGAGGAGGGCCATGTGAGAATCGTAGTTTGGCAGGCAAGGACTGTGTGTGCCAAATTTGGCACGGATCGGGGCAGCGGTTGCAGAGATATGAGCAGGGCAAAAGTGTGACGGACAGACAGACAGCCGGTCGAGGTTTCGATAGTAACTGCGACCCGACGGTCGCAATTTATCAGTCAGTGGCGGCACAGTTGGGCCTGGTGTGGAGACAGGGAAATAATTCATTCAATAAATAAAGCTCCTTTTAGTTGAGCTTGTACCAGTGAACTGTACTGTCATGAAACTTGTCGTAAAGTCTTCAATCAATCACTCGATAAAGGGGTCAATACAAACCCACATTTACCCAAAACAGCTGCCCCAGCAAATATTACACATGTTGACTTGTGTAAAATAATGAATTTAAGATGGAAGTCAATGGGGGAATGCCATTGTGTCGTCATAAAGAATGCCTTTAGTTCCAATACATAATGAAGTGTAAACTGCTGAAGAAAGAACAGAGGAGAGAAGGAGAGTCAGTCTATACAGGAGAGAACAAGAAGACAGGAGAGAAGTTAGCAGCAGCGGGTTAGATGTGAATATCATCTACTGTACATGTTTTATTGTTTTAATGTGAGACAATACTGGTTGCTCCGGGGCAGTTCATTACAAATTCAATCGAATCTCAAGGCCCTTTAAACCACATTCTGCTGTGTTTTGTTTGTCCCACACCAGCTCATTGTCAAGTTATGGATGATTCTGAATGAGAGTCAGCTTTATTGTCATATCACATGTTTACAGGTGTAAAGAAGTGGGTTTTAGTTTTTTTTAAATAACAATAATAATGTAAAATAATTAAAAGACACTATTAATTTAGCTGAGCTGGTTTCATGTCTTGGTCAAGCAAACATGCTGGGCTCCAACCTGCATTCCTGTTTGTGACCCTAGCCTGTTTCATTTGAACTTGAAGTGAACTGACCCTTACCCAGTGATGCTGGTATCCACACTGATGACTGATCCAAGCTGTCACTTTAACATAGCAGTGCATTTAAAGGCTCTGAACAATGACAGGTGTTTTCATTTACTCTTAGTGTAGTCACATGCACGACTGAAGGGGAGTAGCCAACGCACGACAACGCGTCAAACCGTCATGTCGTCATGTAGAGTGACGGCACGCGATGTGCCAAGCGCCCTCAATCTCGACCCCTTCACTCGAATAGAATGGAAGTGAATGGGACGCAAACCTTTTGAGTTTAGTCAGGTTAAACCTGGGTGAACCTGTATTCTGACAATTTTATGATGTCACAAAAACCTATGGCGTAGCCTAGGGGAATGATGAGGTAGATTGTCCTTCCCTTAGAGGTGCAACAAAACTAACAGGGTTGTGAGGGAGCTGTCAATCAAACCGAGTTTGTGCACACTCCCACACAGCCCTAATGGAAAACACCTGTATGAAAGTTCAGAGACTTTAACGTGATCTGCGTCTGGCTTAAATGTTAAGCCTGAGGGAAACACATTAATGCAATTAACTACAGGCATTACAAGACACATGATGGGAATGTAAACAGATCTACGCTCTTTTAAACAGATCTTGTGCTCTTTGTGTTATTGTACCATACCAGCAAAGTAATGATTTCACTGTCCAGTATCAGGATTTGTTTAAAACTCTGCTCCACAAAGACGAGAAGCCATAACTATTTAAACTGTTTGGGTTATGATTCGAATGGAAGACATACAGTAAACAACAAGTTTTAGTCATCACAGTTACTGCTATTTGGCATGGTAGTATCTTTACTTGAAGGGGTAATTCAGGCCGCTGTAATTCTTCTCGCCGCCAATTGTTGGACAGAACCATCAATCCGTCAGGTCAATGGATGTCAAGTGTCTCTGAATGAAGCTACAGTCGACTGCTGTACCGCCCTCAATGTGTAATATACCTGAATGCTGTACGCCAGTAGTGTCTCTTCTACTGTGAAGGGCCAAAATGATGTACATTTTCAATGTCATTAAATTAATCAGTACTATTGCAACCCAAAAGCAGGGAAATAGTCGTTGCTCTCATCCCTCCGTGGCATGTGATGACACACTGTGGGTGAGATGTACAGTAGAGCTACAGTTAATAGTCTGTATGTATTTATTTATATGAAATTTTGGTTTGACATTAAGAACAGAGTCTGAAAAGGAGGGAATCTGTCTTGCCATAGCGTTGACTGTAAGACAACCAAGAGTCTAATAAACAAATTATTGTTTATGCTTACTGTACTTTTTCCACACTAGAGAGTCAGGCTCTGTAAGAGGACCAATATACTATGGCATCAACTGCTTATGGTGTCCAAACGATAATGCTATATTGTGCTGTCAGAAAAATGATAGTGGAATAAAAAAAACTAAATGTTCATATTTACATTACTCTGTCATGAAACAGACTATGTCATAATATAATGTCATGGAAAAATAGGAACAAATTAAAAGATAAACAAGTTATTTGCATACTTTATTGTTTTTTTCATGACTTGATCTAAGATTTCAGGAATATAATATTTGGAGGAATATGGCAAAAATGTCAATTGGTGTAACCGGGCACTCCAACATTACTTCTCCTACATTCAATCCCCCAGATCCCCTATTATAATATCATACATGGGCAACTGGCGGCCCGGGGGCCACATGCGGCCCCCACCTTCACTTAACGCGGCCCACAGGTTAATACTGGAATACTGATGTTATTGATTTCAGCGGTTACAATTCCAAACATGACCCGCTTTAATTCTGTCAGCTTATGTTCAATGTATTTGTATTTAAGTTCATAAAGTTAACATGAGTATATAACTACCGTAAATGCGTTTGAAATGTTACATTTCAGGATTCCAATGAAAAAATAACAAAAAAATTATTCAGGATTCCAATTCAAAAGAAGCAAAAATAGCAGATCTACAAGTTCAAAACGCATCGCAGCGCTTGTAGATCTGCTATTTTTGCTTCTTTTGTATGAGATACTAGAATGACGTAGGACACAATATGACGCAATATGTGGCCCTCTGGAGTGAAGGTGGAAATATAGTGGCCCTCACCATCATCAAAGTTGCCCACCCCTGCCCTATATAAAGATTTGGGAGAACCTACTACAAAAGATTTCATGCGGGTGTTGTTGTTATTTATATCAGGTTGCACTTGTTGGTGGTGATGTCACCAAGAACGCTGCTCCTCATTGGCTAAAGGCCCTGCCTTTGTACTGTAGGTAGTTCTTTTGAGGAGAATAAACTTGGTATATAAAGTTTTGGTATAACATACTGGTCTCACCTTTCAGCGAGCCCACAATGAACAAATATCCACAATGGAGATCCCTGATGTTGGCTTCATTGATTGGCTAAACGTAACATGATGTATGTTTTGTGTTCTGTTCCCATATAAGTGATCGCACGCACATTACAACTGCACTCTTTTACAGAACAAGGCTGAGTTAATCCACTTTCATCCACGGTGGTTTAGTCTACAGAACTGCAAGAACTGTGACAGATGTTTCACTGGACCGCTCATCTCAACAAAGCACCATATAGATACGCTCGTCATGCTGCTGTTGTCGTGGACAACAAGCTGTACTCCTTTGGAGCGGATGACAACATGAATGGTAGGAATACGATTGATGTGAACATCTTCAACACAATGTCTTTACGCTGGACGAAGGTGACCTCTGTGACAACTGAAACAGGAGAACATCACCTTGAGGTACCCGCCAGTCGCAGGGGCCACACAGCTGTGTTGATAGAAGAGATCAGCTTCATCTGGGGAGGAGATCATGTTTCCCCATTGAAGTACTGCAACGTGCTTTATGCCTTTAAGATCCACACCCACACATGGTTCAAACCCAGGGTTTCTGGCACAGTTCCAGGGGGGAGGAGCTACCACTCAGCCTGTGTCTTTGGGAAGGTAATGTATATCCATGGAGGAGACAACAACCAGAAGCAACCATACAATGACATCTACAAGTTGGACACCACCACAATGGCCTGGTCTTTACTTAACACCAGAGGCACACCACCGCCTGTTTCATCACATCACTCTGCCACCAAAATCGGGACAAAGATGTTTGTATTTGGGGGCTGTGGGCACCAGTGGAACCAGCACAACAGCATCAGAGTGTTTGACACAGAGACCAACTACTGGCTGAGCACCCCCTCTGCACATCTTCTTCCAGATGGACGCCGGGGTCATTCATCCTTTGCCCACAATGGAGAGCTGTACATATTTGGTGGCCACTTCCTTGGCCAGGACTTGAATGATCTGTGGAGATTCAGTCCAGAAACCTTCTGCTGGAAGAAGGTTGAGCCCAAGGGAACAGGCCCGTGCACAAGGACGTCTTGGATGTGCTGTTGCATGGTGGGAGATCGTATCATCCTCTATGATTATGACCTGTACATCTTAGACTTGAGTCCTAGTCTCAAGACGTTGTGCAAGGTAGCAGTTATTCAGTACAACCTGGGGAAGTCAGAACTCCCACATGACATCAGGTGGGAAGTGGCAGCCATGACTAACCAACAGCAAGAGAAACATTTGTAGACAATAAAACTACTAGTAAGACACCTCAGGGTGACTTGCGACCTCAGGGTGACATGCGAAAGGGCGAGGTCTGGCCAGTGATGTATATGGGACCAGTTACTCATATATGGATACCCCTTCATGATAGTTATGTTATGTCAAAACATGCCCATATATGGACATTCCCAAATATGGGCATTCCCATATATGTCCTTAATATTGATAACATAATATCCTTAATATTGACAATATAGGAATCTCCATATATGGGCATAAAACGTACGTAAGTAATGCCAAGCAGGGCCTTGGTGAGTTAAGGCCTTGGTTTGATGCCTGTGGATCTCCATATATTAGCATAAGGGGGTACCCTAACATTCTCATTTTCGGCCTGGGATTTATGACATCAGAAATCTCCGTGTATGGGCATAAAAGTTTTTTTTTCTTTTTCTGGGAATTACCATATATGGACTTTTTATTTTATTTTATCCTTTATTAATAATAATATGTATCCATATACATACAATATATGTTATGCCCATACATGGAGATCCATATCTGAACCAGCCACACAGATATGGGCCATGCCTTTGCCATCTGGACAGTATTTTGGGTCTTTTTCTGCTTTTTATTGACAGTAGGCTGACAGGAAATGGGGAGAGAGATGGGGACTTGAGGTCGCAAGTCAGGACTTGAACCTGTGAAAAAAAAAAAGCTGGATTACCAGCCTAGATGTCTGGAACACTACCCATGTGTTCCAGAGCAGCAGTTGATTTTCAGTACTGTGTGGTTCATTTGTTTCTCATTTTGGTATGTTGTCACCTTGACTTTGTTTATGAAGACATGATATGGACCTGTCAAAATACTTTATAAACATTAAGGATGTCCATAATTACAACACCAGAGGCAGCGCTACAGATCACTTCCAACCCAGAGTCAAAACCAATAAAGGATCAAACTCGTTTTTCTGCTATACCACCAAAATGTGGAAAGCCTTACCGAAGGCCATAAAGGAGTGTGGATCACTAGCATCCTTTAAAATTGCCCTGAAAAACCACTTACAGGCAGCAGCCGTTCGCAACTGGTAAAAAAAACTAACCTAGCCCAACCCTACCCTCCCCTGCCCCTTCTTTGTATATACTTACTGTTTGTTTAGACTTACTGTTTTCTTTTTTTGTTCTATCATTTTTTTTCTTTACATATCTACTGCATAGTACTGTGTTCTATTCGTCTGTCATTCAATGTTATATGAGATACTTAAATGGTTTCCTGTGGAAATAAGCTTAGTCTTTTCATGGATCTCCTTTTAGTAGACCTTGTACCAGTGAACCGTACCGTCATGAAACTGTACCTTTTCCTATGCAAACTTCTAATAAAGTCTTCAATCAATCAATCAAAACTTGTTGAGATTACTTTTTCCAATATGTCATCAAATGCAGTGTTGTCATTCTCTTTGAATTTTTTCAGTGATTCCTGAGTGTCACGTGACATCCTTTTTATGCCCATATATGAGTCGTGTTAATCTGCATGCAACACATTTATATGAAACATGTAGTGGGGGTCCTTTCTTTGTCTCTATGTTAGCTAAGGGGTCATTGGCCTGAAAGACATTGGAGACCCCTGCTATACAACCTTCCCACCCTGTGTCCTTCGTATGTGTTCTCCTTGTACTGCTGGGTGAAAGGTAGCGTCTTGACCTTCTGTGCTGGTTTCCCTATCCTTCTCAGTGAGGAAAGTACGCTGCATCACTAGTCTCTTCATAGTGTGACACTTGTACTTGAGCTCTGGACTGGCATCTTTGTTCCCCTTTGATGGCCCCTCCTCAAAAAGCACACAGGTACCCACCACATCTTCATACTCCCCAACAAGTACATACTGCCCAAGTTGCATCATGGGTCTCTCACTGTCGATATCCAGTATCTTGCAGGTGCCATGTAACTTAGACAGATCATTGTTCATTACACCAGACAGCTCAACTACGACCAGCTGCTCCTGCTCTTCCCATTCATCTTCCATAGTTAAACCTGTGCTGAAAACTATTTCAAATGGATGTAGCTGCACACGTCAACACCATATAAGTTCAACACACGTGTCACTTCTGCAAATCTAGTCTATGATGTAATTCTATTGCATTACATAATGACTCCATATTTGGGCAAGGTTTCAGCCAGATCTGACAGCCATTGACTTCCATCCATAAAGTTATTATTTCAAATTATAATTAAATATATATTCCAAAATGTATCCACGGGTTTCCAACGCCCCATAGTGCATTGCGCAGACGTTGTACCGAGCCTCCGGCGCCGCAGCCGAGTGTGATTTACAAGCTCACAACGGGCTGCATCTGCGACGCGACGTGAGCTTGTATGTCTGCTGTTAAACCGGAAGTGTGGTGCAAATAATTTCCAGTAAACTCCGACGGAAACAGGTGGATAAAAATTGTGAAAACTAGAAAGATGCAATTCTGGGAAATTGCAAGTGTGGTTTCCGTGATGCGATGCGAGTCACGAGGAATACGCTGGGACATGAATTCTGTGTCGTCTTTTTTTAAGATATTTTTTGGGGGCTTTTATGCCTTCATTGACAGAACAGGAGACTGACAGGGGGGAGTAGTGACACACAGCAAATCTAGTCAGGCTCGGGAATCGAACCAGGCAGCAACCCACTACAGGCTACAAAGCCTATGTTGTATGTGCCTGGACCAATAGGTCAGCAGGCGCACATGTGATGTCAAGTGAGCATGACCATTAGCTTCACTTTTCTGTTGTGCAGCCACCCGGGATAACATTACTCAGAAAGTTTACAAAAGACAGGTTCACTTTGCTGGGAGAAACACCTCAGACAGAATACAATAGTGTGTCGCCTGTAGCAACCACACTAAGTAGCAACCACCTGTAGCAACCACACTAAGTAGCAACCACCTGTAGCAACCACACTAAGTAGACCAGTGCCCGTCGGGCACCAGTCTGCTTGGGAACAATGCAAGTTTATAACAAAAATAGGGAGTGCATGCCCCACCCTTTTATCCAATACCTGTTCTACCTGGTGTCATAGCACCCATTTTAACAGACTGTCCAGTCTGTGTCCCTTTCATCTAAGAACATGAAATAAATCTCAACAGGAACTGATGGTGTTCAAGTCACCCTAATACCTTCAAAACAAATTAAATAAAGTCCGAATTAAGCTCACGCCACAAAACTATGCTCTTTCTTTTTTAATTTGTAAATCGGATATTTTCGCCGCTTGCTTGACCCCATACCTTGATAGCCTACGGTTCTGCTCTATATGATTGTCTCAATGACTAAGCTTAGTCTGGCCCTTCACAGCCCTCAGAAAGGGCTAACCAATCAGGGCTGTAGGCTTGGGGCACGTGGTGGGTGGTGACCCACCCCGTAGACAATATGCCTTCCGGTTGGTTCCAAGATTTCTATCGGTAGAGCTGCGTTTAACGGACGTTACGTCATGCGATGCGGGTCTGTTTACATTCCCCAGCGAAAAAACTAAAATTGATTGTAGCTCTTAACTCTTTAAGTGCCTATCCCGAACATGTTCGGGATATTTCAATCCAAAACAATTTTTTATTTGCTATTTTACTTACCCCGAGCTGCTACGTGGGTGGTCCCGGCTCGCCCAGCGCTCACCAACGAGAGACGCTAGATGCTCCGACGATTTATTCCATTGAAAATGGTTTAAAATAAAGTTTAGAGCCCCCCAAAAAAAAACTCTGTACCGGTACCGGTACCGGGACGTATTCCAGGGTGCCTATCCCGAACATGTCCGGGATATTTAATAAAATGAATTATTTAATCGGAGGCCTCAACGAAGCCCCGGTCTAGACGTCCATCCATGGCCGGGACTTAGACTCGGCCATCCACGGGCCGTATTCGCGCTAACGGCCGCATCGCGCCGCCCACTCCAATAATAAATCACATCTTTAGACAGGATTTTCTCCGGATTGTGTTCCCAGACCCAAAGAGAAAGTTTTTTGCGGCTGAAATAGCTTTAGATCGGGCTTCTAAATGGGTTAGCATTTTGGCGTCCACGCCTGCAGCCATGCAGTCTTGGAAAAGTTGCCTATCCTCCAAGACGGACGCCCCAGAGCCGAAGGAGGCGTCTACCTTTTTATGTCTATGCTGTGACACCTGAATCTCTTGCATGGTCATTACATGGTGCTTGTTAATTTGAATCAGCTGTGTGGAGGAGGACGTGTAGCCCACGTTAACACACCCCCAGTAAAGCTTGTTGGGAAACTAGTGGATAGAAAGTGATGTATTGACTGAAATGGAAATTGATCCTACAAGTGATGTACTGACTGAAATGTTAATTGATCCTACAGGTGTGGGGACGTACCGTGCTGGCTGGCCAACGAGAAGACGGGCACCTGAAACTCAAGTCGGCAAATCGGAGAGAGGAAAACTGCACTTACACAGACTGACCTATAGAGGACGGTGAGCCAAGGCTCCTCTCTCCATCTTTAAACCTGGCTCCTCCCAACAGGAGAGAGGACAACACCCCTGGACTGAGGGGCCATGCCATTCTCTATCCATCACCCGCTGAAATCTATGGGATGTAACTCAATCAGGGACGTGCTGGCCATTGGGAAAAGCGGGACAACTCCCGAACGGCCGGTTCATTATCGGTCGGTCCAGGCCGGGCCATTAGGAAAAAATGAAACTGTTTGCACAAAAGTAAAAATTTTACTGTTTGCACAAAAAGTAGTGAAAACAGCAGATCTACAAGCACACAACGCCTCGCACCGCTAGGCGTTGTGTGCTTGTAGATCGGCTGTTTTGACTAGTTTAAATAAAAAAAAATTTTGGACATACATGTGCATATCATATGGAAACTAGAAAATATTGTTCCTTCGAAACAATTGTGGGCTCGCTTCAAGCCAGAAAACAATGTCTATAAAAGTACAAAATGTCAAGATCGCAGGCAGTGCTCTCTTTGACGTTACTGAAATTAGCTGCATGCATGATTTGAGGCATTTTGTTCCAAAAATGTGTTATGCAAAAGTTGACCCGCTGGTGGCGCTATAACAGGCCAATGTGAGAAGGGAGGCATCTGTTCCTTGACCTAGTGGGAATGTGCTTGCAAGATTTCACGCATATCGCAGGCTGTATTCATGAATTAATTAAAAAATAAAGTGTGCATGCGTGTGTGCGTGCGTGAATGAATGAATAAATAATAAAGTGTGCGTGCGTGCGTGCGTGTGTGCGTGCGTGCGTGCGTGCGTGCGTGCACGCACGCGCGTTCGCTCGCACGCACGCACGCACGCACGCACGCACGCACGCACACACGTGTGTGCACGTGCACTTTATTTATTTATTCATTCATTCATTGAATGAATGCGTTCGTGGAACGAATGCTAACTACGGTCATCTGTATTTTTTAAGCCCTGGGAAACCCACCTTAACGCCCTCATTAGCATAATGTATGCAAGCATAATGTATGCGCAACACGCCCACACGCATTTCCAAACCATGCTCCAGCCCCAATTTTCATACGTCGACTAAGCTCCTCCCCTTCATTTACATACGGTCGTCTGCATTTTTTACGCACTGGGAAACGCCACTTAACAGCCTCATTAGCATAATTTATGCGAACCACACCCACACACATTTCCAAACCATGCACCGCCCCCAATTTTCATACGTCGACTAAGCTCCTCCCCTTCATTTACATACGGTCGTCTGCATTTTTTACGCGCTGGGAAACCCACCTTAACGCCCTTATTAGCATAATGTATGCGAGCATAATGTCTGCAAACCACGCCCACACGCATTTCCAAACCATGCCCCGCCCCCAATTTGCATACGTCGCCTATGCTCCTCCCCTTCATTTACATACGGTCGTCTGCATATTTTACGCGCTGGGAAACGCCACTTAACAGCCTCATTAGCATAATTTATGCGAACCACACCCACACACATTTCCAAACCATGCACCGCCCCCAATTTTCATAAGTCGACTAAGCTCCTCCCCTTCATTTACATACGGTCGTCTGCATTTTTTACGCGCTGGGAAACCCACCTTAACGCCCTCATTAGCATATTGTATGCGGGCATAATGTATGCGAACCATACCCAAACGCATTTCCAAACCATGCCCCGCCCCCAATTTGCATATGTCGACTAAGCTCCTCCCCTTCATTTACATACGGTCGTCTAAATTTTTTACGCGCTGGGAAACGCCACTTAACAGCCTCATTTACATAATTAATGCAGACCACACCCCGACCTCATTTACATAATTAATGCAGCCTCATTTACATAATAATCAGGCTCGCCGCCCCGCACGCGATGACACCCTCGGGGACCCCCGCTATTTAATTATGTATTTATTTAGAAGGAAGGAAGGAAGGAAGGAAGGAAGAAAGAAAGAAAGAAAGAAAGAAAGAAAGAAAGAAAGAAAGAAAGAAAGAAAGAAAGAAAGAAAGAAAGAAAGAAAGAAAATGAATTTGCCTAAATTTACGGGGTTCTTAACGAGGAGGCAGTTAATTAATTAATTAATTAATTAATTGAGGCGCACACGCATGCACGCACCACGCCCACACGCATTTCCAAACCATGCCCCGCCCCCCCATTTGCATAAGTCGGCTTAATTTACATAATTAATGCGTGCGACGCCCACAAAACTCATTACGTTAGGCCCACTCGTTAAGTCAGAGTCCTCCCTCTTGTTGAAACCACGCCCACTCGTTAATAGCAGATCTACAAGCTCACAACGCGTCTTGATGCGACGCGTTGTGAGCTCCACCCCTTGTATTTGCGTGTAATTACCCCGTCAGCGCGGTGACGAGAACGCTTGTCATGCGGCCTCATTTACAGGAAGGAAGGAAGGAAGGAAGGAAGGAAGGAAGGAAGGAAGAAAGAAAGAAAGAATTTGCCTAAATGTGTGGGGTTCTTAACGAGGAGGCAGTAATTACGCATGCATGCATGCACACACACACACACACACACACACACACACACACACACACACACACACACACACACACACACACACACACTTTCTTTGTTTATTTATTTATTTATTCATGTGTGCGTTCATTCATTATATATTTATTTATTTATTTAAATACTCTGTTGCTAGTATCCACAACTTTCCAACATCCCATAATGCATTGCGCAGAAGTTGGATGGAGCTTCCGGGAGCTTGTATGTGGTATTTAATACCAGTAACACGAGAAGCCAGAAAGCGAGTTTGGAGACGGTAGCACGCTGCAAACCGGAGTTATGGCTCTTTAAAGCCCAGCCGATCGATAGGCAGACGCCTGGGGGGGGGGGGCGGAGTCCAGGGGCGGAAATAAATAAATAATTAATTACATAAATAATCAGTCTCGGAAACAGTCAGGAAATAAATAAATAAATAAATAATCAGTCTCGGTAAACATAGTCGGGAAATAAATAATCAGTCTCGGAAACATAGTCGGGAAATAAATAATTAAACCAGTAAGACTCCCTAGTATATACTGACTGCGTAGCGATTTGCGTGATTTTAGGCCAAAATCTGTAGGAGTAGTGTCCAAAAATGGGTTTAAAAAAATCGGCCTGAAGGTGGCGCTACATGGGACAGATCCATGTTGATGACATGAGCGTAGAGCAAGTGTGTACCGATTTGTGTGATTTTAGGGCAAGATTTGTAGGAGCAGTGTCCAGAATGAGTTTTGGCCTCATGGTGGCGCTAGAAGAGGAGGGCCATGTGAGAATCGTAGTTTGGCAGGCAAGGACTGTGTGTGCCAAATTTGGCACGGATCGGGGCAGCGGTTGCAGAGATATGAGCAGGGCAAAAGTGTGACGGACAGACAGACAGCCGGTCGAGGTTTCGATAGTAACTGCGACCCGACGGTCGCAATTTATCAGTCAGTGGCGGCACAGTTGGGCCTGGTGTGGAGACAGGGAAATAATTCATTCAATAAATAAAGCTCCTTTTAGTTGAGCTTGTACCAGTGAACTGTACTGTCATGAAACTTGTCGTAAAGTCTTCAATCAATCACTCGATAAAGGGGTCAATACAAACCCACATTTACCCAAAACAGCTGCCCCAGCAAATATTACACATGTTGACTTGTGTAAAATAATGAATTTAAGATGGAAGTCAATGGGGGAATGCCATTGTGTCGTCATAAAGAATGCCTTTAGTTCCAATACATAATGAAGTGTAAACTGCTGAAGAAAGAACAGAGGAGAGAAGGAGAGTCAGTCTATACAGGAGAGAACAAGAAGACAGGAGAGAAGTTAGCAGCAGCGGGTTAGATGTGAATATCATCTACTGTACATGTTTTATTGTTTTAATGTGAGACAATACTGGTTGCTCCGGGGCAGTTCATTACAAATTCAATCGAATCTCAAGGCCCTTTAAACCACATTCTGCTGTGTTTTGTTTGTCCCACACCAGCTCATTGTCAAGTTATGGATGATTCTGAATGAGAGTCAGCTTTATTGTCATATCACATGTTTACAGGTGTAAAGAAGTGGGTTTTAGTTTTTTTTAAATAACAATAATAATGTAAAATAATTAAAAGACACTATTAATTTAGCTGAGCTGGTTTCATGTCTTGGTCAAGCAAACATGCTGGGCTCCAACCTGCATTCCTGTTTGTGACCCTAGCCTGTTTCATTTGAACTTGAAGTGAACTGACCCTTACCCAGTGATGCTGGTATCCACACTGATGACTGATCCAAGCTGTCACTTTAACATAGCAGTGCATTTAAAGGCTCTGAACAATGACAGGTGTTTTCATTTACTCTTAGTGTAGTCACATGCACGACTGAAGGGGAGTAGCCAACGCACGACAACGCGTCAAACCGTCATGTCGTCATGTAGAGTGACGGCACGCGATGTGCCAAGCGCCCTCAATCTCGACCCCTTCACTCGAATAGAATGGAAGTGAATGGGACGCAAACCTTTTGAGTTTAGTCAGGTTAAACCTGGGTGAACCTGTATTCTGACAATTTTATGATGTCACAAAAACCTATGGCGTAGCCTAGGGGAATGATGAGGTAGATTGTCCTTCCCTTAGAGGTGCAACAAAACTAACAGGGTTGTGAGGGAGCTGTCAATCAAACCGAGTTTGTGCACACTCCCACACAGCCCTAATGGAAAACACCTGTATGAAAGTTCAGAGACTTTAACGTGATCTGCGTCTGGCTTAAATGTTAAGCCTGAGGGAAACACATTAATGCAATTAACTACAGGCATTACAAGACACATGATGGGAATGTAAACAGATCTACGCTCTTTTAAACAGATCTTGTGCTCTTTGTGTTATTGTACCATACCAGCAAAGTAATGATTTCACTGTCCAGTATCAGGATTTGTTTAAAACTCTGCTCCACAAAGACGAGAAGCCATAACTATTTAAACTGTTTGGGTTATGATTCGAATGGAAGACATACAGTAAACAACAAGTTTTAGTCATCACAGTTACTGCTATTTGGCATGGTAGTATCTTTACTTGAAGGGGTAATTCAGGCCGCTGTAATTCTTCTCGCCGCCAATTGTTGGACAGAACCATCAATCCGTCAGGTCAATGGATGTCAAGTGTCTCTGAATGAAGCTACAGTCGACTGCTGTACCGCCCTCAATGTGTAATATACCTGAATGCTGTACGCCAGTAGTGTCTCTTCTACTGTGAAGGGCCAAAATGATGTACATTTTCAATGTCATTAAATTAATCAGTACTATTGCAACCCAAAAGCAGGGAAATAGTCGTTGCTCTCATCCCTCCGTGGCATGTGATGACACACTGTGGGTGAGATGTACAGTAGAGCTACAGTTAATAGTCTGTATGTATTTATTTATATGAAATTTTGGTTTGACATTAAGAACAGAGTCTGAAAAGGAGGGAATCTGTCTTGCCATAGCGTTGACTGTAAGACAACCAAGAGTCTAATAAACAAATTATTGTTTATGCTTACTGTACTTTTTCCACACTAGAGAGTCAGGCTCTGTAAGAGGACCAATATACTATGGCATCAACTGCTTATGGTGTCCAAACGATAATGCTATATTGTGCTGTCAGAAAAATGATAGTGGAATAAAAAAAACTAAATGTTCATATTTACATTACTCTGTCATGAAACAGACTATGTCATAATATAATGTCATGGAAAAATAGGAACAAATTAAAAGATAAACAAGTTATTTGCATACTTTATTGTTTTTTTCATGACTTGATCTAAGATTTCAGGAATATAATATTTGGAGGAATATGGCAAAAATGTCAATTGGTGTAACCGGGCACTCCAACATTACTTCTCCTACATTCAATCCCCCAGATCCCCTATTATAATATCATACATGGGCAACTGGCGGCCCGGGGGCCACATGCGGCCCCCACCTTCACTTAACGCGGCCCACAGGTTAATACTGGAATACTGATGTTATTGATTTCAGCGGTTACAATTCCAAACATGACCCGCTTTAATTCTGTCAGCTTATGTTCAATGTATTTGTATTTAAGTTCATAAAGTTAACATGAGTATATAACTACCGTAAATGCGTTTGAAATGTTACATTTCAGGATTCCAATGAAAAAATAACAAAAAAATTATTCAGGATTCCAATTCAAAAGAAGCAAAAATAGCAGATCTACAAGTTCAAAACGCATCGCAGCGCTTGTAGATCTGCTATTTTTGCTTCTTTTGTATGAGATACTAGAATGACGTAGGACACAATATGACGCAATATGTGGCCCTCTGGAGTGAAGGTGGAAATATAGTGGCCCTCACCATCATCAAAGTTGCCCACCCCTGCCCTATATAAAGATTTGGGAGAACCTACTACAAAAGATTTCATGCGGGTGTTGTTGTTATTTATATCAGGTTGCACTTGTTGGTGGTGATGTCACCAAGAACGCTGCTCCTCATTGGCTAAAGGCCCTGCCTTTGTACTGTAGGTAGTTCTTTTGAGGAGAATAAACTTGGTATATAAAGTTTTGGTATAACATACTGGTCTCACCTTTCAGCGAGCCCACAATGAACAAATATCCACAATGGAGATCCCTGATGTTGGCTTCATTGATTGGCTAAACGTAACATGATGTATGTTTTGTGTTCTGTTCCCATATAAGTGATCGCACGCACATTACAACTGCACTCTTTTACAGAACAAGGCTGAGTTAATCCACTTTCATCCACGGTGGTTTAGTCTACAGAACTGCAAGAACTGTGACAGATGTTTCACTGGACCGCTCATCTCAACAAAGCACCATATAGATACGCTCGTCATGCTGCTGTTGTCGTGGACAACAAGCTGTACTCCTTTGGAGCGGATGACAACATGAATGGTAGGAATACGATTGATGTGAACATCTTCAACACAATGTCTTTACGCTGGACGAAGGTGACCTCTGTGACAACTGAAACAGGAGAACATCACCTTGAGGTACCCGCCAGTCGCAGGGGCCACACAGCTGTGTTGATAGAAGAGATCAGCTTCATCTGGGGAGGAGATCATGTTTCCCCATTGAAGTACTGCAACGTGCTTTATGCCTTTAAGATCCACACCCACACATGGTTCAAACCCAGGGTTTCTGGCACAGTTCCAGGGGGGAGGAGCTACCACTCAGCCTGTGTCTTTGGGAAGGTAATGTATATCCATGGAGGAGACAACAACCAGAAGCAACCATACAATGACATCTACAAGTTGGACACCACCACAATGGCCTGGTCTTTACTTAACACCAGAGGCACACCACCGCCTGTTTCATCACATCACTCTGCCACCAAAATCGGGACAAAGATGTTTGTATTTGGGGGCTGTGGGCACCAGTGGAACCAGCACAACAGCATCAGAGTGTTTGACACAGAGACCAACTACTGGCTGAGCACCCCCTCTGCACATCTTCTTCCAGATGGACGCCGGGGTCATTCATCCTTTGCCCACAATGGAGAGCTGTACATATTTGGTGGCCACTTCCTTGGCCAGGACTTGAATGATCTGTGGAGATTCAGTCCAGAAACCTTCTGCTGGAAGAAGGTTGAGCCCAAGGGAACAGGCCCGTGCACAAGGACGTCTTGGATGTGCTGTTGCATGGTGGGAGATCGTATCATCCTCTATGATTATGACCTGTACATCTTAGACTTGAGTCCTAGTCTCAAGACGTTGTGCAAGGTAGCAGTTATTCAGTACAACCTGGGGAAGTCAGAACTCCCACATGACATCAGGTGGGAAGTGGCAGCCATGACTAACCAACAGCAAGAGAAACATTTGTAGACAATAAAACTACTAGTAAGACACCTCAGGGTGACTTGCGACCTCAGGGTGACATGCGAAAGGGCGAGGTCTGGCCAGTGATGTATATGGGACCAGTTACTCATATATGGATACCCCTTCATGATAGTTATGTTATGTCAAAACATGCCCATATATGGACATTCCCAAATATGGGCATTCCCATATATGTCCTTAATATTGATAACATAATATCCTTAATATTGACAATATAGGAATCTCCATATATGGGCATAAAACGTACGTAAGTAATGCCAAGCAGGGCCTTGGTGAGTTAAGGCCTTGGTTTGATGCCTGTGGATCTCCATATATTAGCATAAGGGGGTACCCTAACATTCTCATTTTCGGCCTGGGATTTATGACATCAGAAATCTCCGTGTATGGGCATAAAAGTTTTTTTTTCTTTTTCTGGGAATTACCATATATGGACTTTTTATTTTATTTTATCCTTTATTAATAATAATATGTATCCATATACATACAATATATGTTATGCCCATACATGGAGATCCATATCTGAACCAGCCACACAGATATGGGCCATGCCTTTGCCATCTGGACAGTATTTTGGGTCTTTTTCTGCTTTTTATTGACAGTAGGCTGACAGGAAATGGGGAGAGAGATGGGGACTTGAGGTCGCAAGTCAGGACTTGAACCTGTGAAAAAAAAAAAGCTGGATTACCAGCCTAGATGTCTGGAACACTACCCATGTGTTCCAGAGCAGCAGTTGATTTTCAGTACTGTGTGGTTCATTTGTTTCTCATTTTGGTATGTTGTCACCTTGACTTTGTTTATGAAGACATGATATGGACCTGTCAAAATACTTTATAAACATTAAGGATGTCCATAATTACAACACCAGAGGCAGCGCTACAGATCACTTCCAACCCAGAGTCAAAACCAATAAAGGATCAAACTCGTTTTTCTGCTATACCACCAAAATGTGGAAAGCCTTACCGAAGGCCATAAAGGAGTGTGGATCACTAGCATCCTTTAAAATTGCCCTGAAAAACCACTTACAGGCAGCAGCCGTTCGCAACTGGTAAAAAAAACTAACCTAGCCCAACCCTACCCTCCCCTGCCCCTTCTTTGTATATACTTACTGTTTGTTTAGACTTACTGTTTTCTTTTTTTGTTCTATCATTTTTTTTCTTTACATATCTACTGCATAGTACTGTGTTCTATTCGTCTGTCATTCAATGTTATATGAGATACTTAAATGGTTTCCTGTGGAAATAAGCTTAGTCTTTTCATGGATCTCCTTTTAGTAGACCTTGTACCAGTGAACCGTACCGTCATGAAACTGTACCTTTTCCTATGCAAACTTCTAATAAAGTCTTCAATCAATCAATCAAAACTTGTTGAGATTACTTTTTCCAATATGTCATCAAATGCAGTGTTGTCATTCTCTTTGAATTTTTTCAGTGATTCCTGAGTGTCACGTGACATCCTTTTTATGCCCATATATGAGTCGTGTTAATCTGCATGCAACACATTTATATGAAACATGTAGTGGGGGTCCTTTCTTTGTCTCTATGTTAGCTAAGGGGTCATTGGCCTGAAAGACATTGGAGACCCCTGCTATACAACCTTCCCACCCTGTGTCCTTCGTATGTGTTCTCCTTGTACTGCTGGGTGAAAGGTAGCGTCTTGACCTTCTGTGCTGGTTTCCCTATCCTTCTCAGTGAGGAAAGTACGCTGCATCACTAGTCTCTTCATAGTGTGACACTTGTACTTGAGCTCTGGACTGGCATCTTTGTTCCCCTTTGATGGCCCCTCCTCAAAAAGCACACAGGTACCCACCACATCTTCATACTCCCCAACAAGTACATACTGCCCAAGTTGCATCATGGGTCTCTCACTGTCGATATCCAGTATCTTGCAGGTGCCATGTAACTTAGACAGATCATTGTTCATTACACCAGACAGCTCAACTACGACCAGCTGCTCCTGCTCTTCCCATTCATCTTCCATAGTTAAACCTGTGCTGAAAACTATTTCAAATGGATGTAGCTGCACACGTCAACACCATATAAGTTCAACACACGTGTCACTTCTGCAAATCTAGTCTATGATGTCATTCTATTGCATTACATAATGACTCCATATTTGGGCAAGGTTTCAGCCAGATCTGACAGCCATTGACTTCCATCCATAAAGTTATTATTTCAAATTATAATTAAATATATATTCCAAAATGTATCCACAGGTTTCCAACGCCCCATAGTGCATTGCGCAGACGTTGTACCGAGCTTCCGGCGCCGCGGCCGAGTGTGATTTACAAGCTCACAACGGGCTGCATCTGCGACGCGACGTGAGCTTGTATGTCTGCTGTTAAACCGGAAGTGTGGTCCAAATAATCTCCAGTAAACTCCCGCGGAAACAGGTGGATAAAAATTGTGAAAACTAGAAAGATGCAATTCTGGGAAATTGCAAGTGTGGTTTCCGTGATGCGAGTCACGAGGAATACACTGGGACATGAATTCTGTGTCTTTTTTTTTAAAGATATCTTTTGGGGGCTTTTATGCCTTCATTGACAGAACAGGAGACTGACAGGGGGGAGTGACACACAGCAAATCTAGTCAGGCTCGGGAATCGAACCAGGCAGCAACCCACTACAGGCTACAAAGCCTATGTTGTATGTGCCTGGACCAATAGGTCAGCAGGCGGCAGGCGCACATGTGATGTCAAGTGAGCATGACCATTAGCTTCACTTTTCTGTTGTGCAGCCACCCGGGATAACATTACTCAGAAAGTTTACAAAAAACAGGTTCACTTTGCTGGGAGAAATACCTCAGACGGAATACAATAGTGTGTCGCCTGTAGCAACCACACTAAGTAGACCTGTGCTGTGCCCGTCGGGCACCAGTCTGCTTGGGAACAATGCAAGTTTGGAACAAAAATAGGGAGTGCATGCCCCACCCTTTTATTCAATACCTGTTCTACCTGGTGTCATAGCACCCATTTTAACAGACTGTCCAGTCTGTGTCCCTTTCGTCTAAGAACATGAAAGAAATCTCTACAGGAACTGATGGTGTTCAAGTCACCTTAATACCTTCAAAACAAATTAAATAAAGTCAAGCTCACGTCACAAAACTATGCTCTTTCTTTTTTAATTTGTAGATCGGATATTTTCGCCGCTTGCTTGACCCCATACCTCGATAGCCTACGGTTCTGCTCTATAATTGTCTCAACGACTAAGCTTAGTCTGGCCCTTCACAGCCCTCAGAAAGGGCTAGCCAATCAGGGCTGTAGGCTTGGGGCACGTGGTGGGTGGTGACCCACCCCGTAGACAATATGCCTTCCGGTTGGTTCCAAGATCGGAAGTGCTGCGTTTAACGGACGTTACGTCATGCGATGCGGGTCTGTTTGTGTTTACATTCCCCAGCGAAAAAACTAAAATAGATTGTAGCTCTTAATAGGTGTAACATTGCTTGAATCAATGTTTTTGTTTGTATATTGTTTATTGCGAGTGCAACCGACGGAGCAGGAGACGTAGACCAGATTTTTTCGTGCAGGGAATACGTTTGCAGGAACACCGCACTGTGAAAAAAATACAGCTTCCGGGAAAATTCAGCCCCATCTCCTAGAACGGTTTCTGCCTTTATTGTCACCAGGCTTTTTCTCTTCGCAGATGAGTAAACCTGGCTACGCGAGGCTAGTGGTGACCTGGTTCAGAACCATTCAGCCAATCAGGCGAGTCTGTGTGTATTCAAACACATTCCCCCTCAACTCTATTACAGACATCACACAGATCGTAGTCTTTGATGCTTTCATTGAACTATTAACGAGCTATTGACACTTGTATGGCTCAATCAATTAGGCCTACCGCAGCTCACAACCCCTTTGAAGTTCAGAGGGAGCAATTAAGAGCAAGTCACCTTGAATTTTTTTTAAACCACCCCTTGGAAATGAAAATTCTGCTCCCGAGTCCAGACTAATATCCGACGGAATTAGTATGAGCAACGGCCAGGCTAGACTAAGCTACTAGTAGGACATAACATGAAACTTTAGAACGCAGCATTCGAAGGCACAACGATGATGATCTTCTTACGTTCTGAGCACACCTGTCAGCACAGCTGTTTCTCAATCAAGTAATCAGCACCGCACAACTGTTCTCCACGTCCAAACACTAACGCAGAATGGCCAGTAGGTGGCACCAATAACACGCGTCGGATCGACGTGTACTAGTTACAAATACCTCAAGTCCCTCCTCCCCTGAAAGCAACAGTTGCTGCAGTGAAATCTGAACAACATTAATATGAGTTAAAATGGCTATCCTTTATCCTTTTAGTTGACCTTGTATCAGTGAACTGTACTGCCCTGTACCTTTGGCTCTTCCTATGTAAACCTCTAATAAAGTCTTCAATCGAATCAATCAATCAATCAATCAATCAATCAATCAATCAATCAATCAATCTATCCTGTGTATCTAACACCACCACTCACATGGTCACATATTTCGGCAGGTCACCAGTTACGCCGTAACACCAACAACGCCTTTCTTTGGAGGTGGGAGGAGGAGGCATGATGTGAGGTAGCTACAGACAGACAGTCTTGCACTCACATTCATTCCTGTACTGTATAGGCTACTACTCCACTCTGTGCTGCTGCTCTGCATCAAACAGCTGCTGGTGTCAGTGTGTGACTCATCATGAATGTGACGCTTCAGAGGAGCGAAGAATTCTACTTCACATAAAACTTTGGTGACAGTTGGGTTCCTTCACACACTGCGCGCGGAGGTGCGCGTCTTCTTGGGTTTTAATATTGTGTCTGCAGTGCAGATCAAACTCTGGAGGATCATCAGTCTATCAAGTCAAGTGAGTGAAAAACAATACAGAAGTGTTTGTTATTATCATCGCTCTTTCTTCTAGTAGGAGGTGTAGCATGGCTAAAAAAAGTTAGTCGAACTAAAGTTTTTCTGAGGTTGCTGCTGTGTTAAAATATGTAGTCTAGAGATAAAAGAAGAGTGAAACAGATCACAGAAAGTTGTTTTCTTTTCTTTTTTGTCTTCTGTTGTTGCCAGGAACTTCAGCAAGTTTCTTAAAACAAAACACGTCAGTTATGGTTGCATTATTGAGGCGTTTAAGGAAGGAAGTTGTACTGTAGTGTACAGTAGGCTATGTCTGTTTTACACGTGTGTTTTTGTGCAACTGGTTTATGCTGTCTGTGAGGATGGACGATAACCTGACTGTTACCTGCCTTGTTGTACTGTTGTATTTATCACAAGTCAAGCATGGGCTGCATGTCTGGCTGCTGGTGGTGTGGTATGGAGGTGGAATAAGTATGCAGAATTGCAGATTTTAGTAAATTGTAGTAAATACCACAGCTGTACTGCCCTGTAAGTACAGCTGTACTGCCCTGTAAGTTACTGTTCTGTACCCTTTCCTATGCAAACTTTTAATAAGGTAGGCCTATCTAATATAGAAATGCTCTGTCAAAAGTTAAAGTTTAAAATTAAAAGTTACAAGTATTGGCATTGGCATCAAAATATACTTAAAAGTACCAAAAGTAGGCCTATTCACATACACATGTTTTGAAGATATGTGTGTCTAAAAATCAATGACCATACATGAAGCTAGTTAGCAGCATTTGTTTTTGTTTTTAGGTTTTTAAGAACTTTGATTATATTGTGTTTTTTTTCTAGATAGATATACATTTGCATTTGTTATATTGTTGATGATGTACTGACATATTATCTTGTTTATTATTGTGATGTTATCTGCTTATTGTAAGTCGCTTTGGATTAAAAGCGTCTGCTAAATGCCTAAACTGTAAACTAAACTATTTCTTTCTTTGAAGTATTTTAAGTATATGAATCATATTGTGGTTTGTGTCAATACTCTGTAAATTAACTCAAAAGCTTTCAAATAGTGGAGTACAACACTATTTTCTTTATCTTTAGCTGGTGGTGGTGATGAAACAGGCAGCTACAGTAGTGTTTTGCTAGCCCAAGACACACATTATGTTTGGAAACAATCAAGCAAACAAGCCGTACAAATGGGACATTAGGACAGCCTTCTGCCTCTTAAGTATGAAGTGTCAAACCTTTAGGACTAACAACAGAAGTTTTGCATGACAGCTTTGTGCTGTCATGTGGAAACCTTGTATGTCAAAATCTGTTTCAGGAAAAGGAAAAAAATAACCTGCATTCCAATGGATCCAATGTAGTTACTGGTAGGCTATTATTTAATCACAAGCTCTTGTCTTGTTTGATTAATCCAATATATACAATCCACAGATGCACTTAACACCTTTCACTTCAACATGTTTCTTTTATATAGGGAAAATAGTAGATCTACAAGCTCACAATACGTTGTCGGCTTGTAAATTGGGCTATTTTCACTACTTTTGTGTGACACTGTCCTACGACAAAGTGTAGTCGTACTACAGTTAATGTACGGAAAATAAACAATTTGGAGATGCAAGGTTTCTGCCCGTCAGAAACGATATGTATGTGGAACTGGCCTCTTGATAACCGCTCCAGGAAGTCAGTTTAGTTTATTTGAAGTGGACTGGAGGCTTTGTTTGAAAAGGGAGTAAGGGACTTGTGGTTCATTATGTCATGGAGCACTCAAACCTAGCTTGTGTAAACTGGCACAAACAAGCATTTATAAGACTAAGGTTTGTTGCATTTCCATGTGCTCGTGAAAATCTATGTGCCTGGGTCGTTTGTCTTCTAAAGCCAATGTTGAGTGCAACCTTTAGAATTTCCACAACCCCCAGTTTGATTCATGGCGTAGACCCCCATTTGATGCAAAAAAAAAAACTCTCTGGGGACCACCAATCTAGGCTCTAAAACAGGGGTCTTCAACAGGGCATTTTGGGATTACTACAGGGGGTCAGCCAAATCTTTGTGATAGGAACACATGCAATTATTTTTATTTTTATTAACCACTTCCTTGAACGCTAGCATCCCAATTTTCACTCCTCCATCTCATCAGTGCCCATACCTTTGGTGTTGGCGAAAGGGCCTTTCTGTGTGGAGTTTGCATGTTCTGCCCGTGTCTCCTAGGGTAGTTCAGGAGACGATCACTTGGGTTAAGATATACTTTATTGACCAGAATGAAGCAGAAAGCAAGCATCACACAGCATGGCATATTGAGCACCCTACTATAGAGACAGCATAGAATCTAAGCCTATATCTAAGCGCATAGTATTGGCAGCCTACCTTAGCTCTACTATAAGACAGCATAGAATCTATAGCCTAAGTTAGCATGGTTTGGCATGGGGTTCTGCCTCGGGCCATGGCTCGCTGAACCCACGATCCTCATGTTACCATGAGCATCGAGGGCATAATCTAATTACAGCGAGCCCTGGCCCGATACCCCCCGAGGGGGATCTAAGGCAGAACCTGAAGGTGGCGCTGGGGTGGTGGCGGGGCAGTGCTATGCAACAAGACTGAGTCCCACCATCTGACTTCCCTAAGAACTATGGGTAAGGGGGGGGGCAGGACCTAGTGACCCACCCCCCTCCGCGCGCGCGCTCCCTTGGGACCGCCCCCTGAACTCGCTTTGATCCTTACGAATCGTCGCACTATTTCAGGAGACGATCACTTGGGTTAAGATATACTTTATTGACCAGAATGAAGCAGAAAGCAAGCATCACACAGCATGGCATATTGAGCACCCTACTATAGAGACAGCATAGAATCTAAGCCTATATCTAAGCGCATAGTATTGGCAGCCTACCTTAGCTCTACTATAAGACAGCATAGAATCTATAGCCTAAGTTAGCATGGTTTGGCATGGGGTTCTGCCTCGGGCCATGGCTCGCTGAACCCACGATCCTCATGTTACCATGAGCATCGAGGGCATAATCTAATTACAGCGAGCCCTGGCCCGATACCCCCCAAAACTACAAACCCCCAAAGCACGCCAAAATCTCAGAATCCCATGCCAGTGCTAGCCAACTGCGAGGAAGGCAGCTCTGCTGTGACTCTAGCGATTAAGTTATCATTACTGCGGGGCAAACTATGAACTGCCTTTCCTGCTAACGCAAAAATAATAATTAAGCATATTAGCATCTGGCAGAGCGAATATTACTAAGGCAAAATACTAAGCAATGATATTGGCAGCTTGCCAAAAACGCTATAAGTACTGCTAAAGCAATTTAATAATTAAGAATGTTAGCAGCTGGCAGACCGAACCAACGGTGAGGAAGGTGGTACTGCTGACTATAACGATATACTGCAATCTGACTGAAGCCATACTAAAACACCCTAGAGAAAAGCGGGAGCAGCAACATGGACGTATATATATATAGACAGCAGAACCAGAAGCAGCGATGAAACCTTTAATTCATATAACTACAGCGCCATACAGCTTCACATCCTACCTAACTAACACCCCAGCAACCACCTAGCTTTTGCATGATAGAAATATTGGAGCGTGCAGCGATGCAATTAACCTAGAACGAGCAAACCTATCAGCAACACAGTGGCCTAATATAGTGCGGCAGCACTGACATATCTAACTTGCAGCAATACTGAAACTATCTAACTTGCAGTACTGCTAAACGGCCCAAGTGAATAACGGGAGCAGCATCACTGAAAACTATATAACTGACAGCAGAACCAGAAGCAGTGGTGAGCACCGTTTATTCAGAATAATAATCTTATGCCAGTGCTAGCCAACGGCGAAGGAGGCAGCTTGGCTGTACTCTAAGCAAATACCTTTTAACCTTACTGCGGAGCGGGGGGCAACTAAACTATGTACCGCCTAACCTAATGCTTCAGAGCGCTATGGAATACTAAAGGCAACAGCGAATGGATGTGCGATTACTGCTGAGCCGGAGATTGAAATATTAAAGCGTAAAATTTATCGTGGCCCGCAACCTATCAGGGGCGCGAGCCCCGAGTAACGCAACAGAAGCAGCAAAGAAAACATGCAACCTATCAGGGGCGCGTGCCCCGAGTAACGCAACAGAAGCAGCAAAGAAAACATGCAACCTATCAGGGGCGCGTGCCCCGAGTAACGCAGCAGAAGCAGCAAAGTGAAACCCTATGGAACAACCCTGCTAATAGTGCCTGCAGCACTATTAGCATCAGCAGCAGAAGCGTTAACTGAAGCGCGTCCAACTCCAGCTTGGAACCATCACGCTTTGGTCAGTCCTGTGTTATGTGTGCTTGATAGCTGGGCGTGCAGGATCTTGAGTTAGCTGAGGGCACCAGAAGTGCTGGTGGTGTGACTGCACCGATCCGGAGAGAATGCAGAGTGAAGAGGGGCGGGCCGCCAATCTAGCAGCTCTCTCCGGGGTCGTGTGACGAAGACGTCGGGCAGACAGCCCGGTGTTCAGCATGGACATGAAAGGACAGAAGGGAGAGTTAGTTCTGCGACTGACACTGGTGTACCTTCCCTGGTTTAACTGCGAGCTGCAATCTTCAGAGGCCATGTGCTAGTCACATCTTAAGCCTGGCCTTGGTGACCGCATGTGCTTGCTGCAGAAATACAATCTTAGCTTTAGCTGACCATAGCAATGAAACCACGCCTAGGGTCGCTGATTTTTTAGGATCACCGAGAAATTTTTTGCAGCCCACAGAGCGCTCTGCTGCAGAGTCTGCTGCTGCACATATAAGAATCTCCACGAGATACCCGTCTTGACCTTTAAAGGCAAGCTATGCAAGCCTAGAGAGCGGCTAAAGCCCAACATTCAGTACAAGTAAGTCGCTGCTATGTAACTATGGTTGCCTATTATTAGCAGCTTAGAGAGCGGCTGAACGCTCACAGAATCGAACAAGCAAATGCGTTGCTATTTACCTGCTAGAGTGTGGCTCCTCAGTGCATCTGGGAAAGCTGCAGCTGGCGAGAGGAATGGAGTTCCCACCGCTGGTGCTGAAACTGCAGCTTCCCATGTTCCCTTGCGACCTGGCGGTGGCGACGACGGTCACAGCCTGACAGCGCCCCCGGAAGATGGGCCGGCACCCCAGGCTTCCAGCACGACGCAGCGCTGGTTCATGCTCATGGTAGCAGCGGTAATAGCATCAACTGATGCTGTAGCGGGTGGGCGGGCAGCCGGACGGGAGGGCGGGCGGGCAGGAGGGCAGGCAGTGCAGGCGGGCGGGCAGGCGGGAGGGCGGGTGGGCAGGCTGGCAGCCCATGGCAGCGGCAGAAGCAGCGGAAGCTGTAGTAGCGACGCCCTTTCCAGTGCCAACCGACTCCTGACTGGTCTCATGGAACTATACAGTAGTGGACGAAACTATAAGAATAAACATGTTAGCAGAAAACACTCAGCCGCTGCAGCGCGACGCTGCAACGATGGCATGCTGTAGCAGCCGCTATGCAGCGGCTCCAACAAGAAGCCGAAAGGACAGACATGATGTCAGCAGCAACATGTAGCAGCCGTGGCCCGAAGCTACAAAGAAAAACGCGATTTAGTGGAACATGTAGCAGCTTTAGCACAAAGCCGCAATGCTAACCTGATGCCGTGGCAGGGGCATGCTGCAGCTCCGGCCTGGAGCTGAAATGACAAATCTGTTAGCAGAAACCTCAGCAGCTGCAGCGCCATGCTGCTATGGCGACCTGCTGCTGTAGCCGCTATGCAGCAGCTCCAGCACGAGCTGAAAGTATAGAAATCATGTTAGCAGTTAGACATGTAGCAGCCGCAGCAAGAAGCTATAAAGTAAAACACGATTAGTGGAACATGTAGCCGCTTTAGCATAAAGCTGCCATGATAACCTGATGCTGTAGTAGCGGGCCTGCCGCGGCTCCGGCATGGATCTGTAGTGATAAAGTAATGTTAGCAACAGACATGTAGCACTTTAGCCTGAAGCTGAAAAGAAAGCATGGCGTTAGCAGCCTTTATCCTGGAGCTGCAATGGTGAACGTGATAGCAACAGTCCTGTAGCCGCTTTAACATGGTTTGTAACGATAAACAACTCGTCATTTTTCACTAGCAGTAGCCCTAGCTGTAATTATTAGCTCGAGTGCCGCAGCTACGGAAACGCCACGGGGACATGTTATGTTAGCGTTTTCACCAAGCGTAGCATCGGCAGCCCTCATCAGCTGCTATGCCAGCAGGCAGCCGCAGCTTGGGCAAAGCTAGCATTAACCGAGACCAGGCAAATCCTCATGAACAGCAAACGAAGCCTGTATGCTAAGCTTGAACAGTGGGCACAAGCGAAGCATAGACATTGATAATACATGCGCATCCCTGCCCTATTGAACTGCGCGTGCACATAAAATAATATAATAACGAAAAAGAATCGTAACGGACCAGGTGACAAGGAGGTTGAATGCTAGAGAGCCACATTACCCATGCGCTCAGTATGCGCAGAACGTGCGCCACCCTTTGCTTCGTGACGCTACCCTCTGCTAGCCTGTATGCTAGGTAGCTGCTGACCACGGACACACGCAACCCCCATGGAATATGCAGCTTGAAGAGTCATTACGGAACATTAGCAAACCTCTTTAGCTACATGAGTTCTGAGTTGCTAGCTCAGAAGCTAGGTGAACGCTGCCGTTTACAGACACCTGCAACCTACAAACATACACATAACCCGAGGCGAGGCAGAAGCAATATAGGCCCCATACTAACTAGATTAAGCATGCTGCGAGCGAAGCTTGAATCGAAAGTAATTCGACTCTTGCTACTAGCACGACGCCGAGGCTTGGCATGATAGAGAACTACATTTCCCACACGCAGCGCTTAGTAATCGCTGCCGAACGTCATGCCGTAAATCACCGCTTGACGTGACTCGGCTAGCTCAGAGCTAGGTGAACGCTGCCGTTTACAGCCACCTGCAACCTACAAACTGAATCCTCCTAGCGTGATTCATTACTTGCTACGGGGCCATGTTTTCACGCGGGCCGCCGCTCTACCGAAATAGCCGGCTAGCAATAGCCACCAGCTAGCTCCAAGTTGACTGTACATTAAACCTGTTGTTCCGCGCTAGCCGATACGGCCCGCGCCGTTGCAAAGTACTGACATTGTTATCGACAACCCAACAACTGAGATTACTTTAACTCATGGTAGCCCAGTAAAGGCCCACCAGGGCACGAAATAAGTTAGCATTTAGCCCGTAGCCACAGCCAACTTCTATGATACTGAGTTTACCTTTAGCACCTTTAGCAAGCCTGTAGCACCTTTGAAATAGCTTTAGCAACAAACAACTGAAAGTACAGAAATCAGCTAGGCACCAGCAACGATAGCAAGAAATCTGAACCTTGAAACAGCAGTTTAGAATTCAGCGATTACCAGAATAACAATCTCAAACTTCCCATACAACCTGGCCAAGAACACAGCTTCTTAGTTTGGCAGCTAAGAACATGAATTGAGCGATAGTAAAATAGCAGAAACAGCCAGAAATACTCAGCCAAGTTAGGCACCCTCTCCAAGCGGTGGGCAACAGCACAGCTACCTGCAAGCCACAAGTGTGGCACTTGTGTGTGTACTGCAGCGTGGTAGCAGCAGCAGTGCTATGCAACAAGACTGAGTCCCACCATCTGACTTCCCTAAGAACTATGGGTAAGGGGGGGGGGCAGGACCTAGTGACCCACCCCCCTCCGCGCGCGCGCTCCCTTGGGACTGCCCCCTGAACTCGCTTTGATCCTTACGAATCGTCGCACTATGTAGTAGGTACCCTCACAAAAACATGCAGTAATCCTGGTCTCTATACTGCCTCCCCCTGGCCAGCCGGGGCCGGCGCCTGTTGTATCTCATTGTATAACTTGAGAGCAACCGGCACAAAGGACTTTCCCATTCTCTCGCATCTACGTCCTGGGTAGATGAAATGGTTGTTTCCTCTCTTACTCCAATAACCGAGGATCTCAGGGTGGAGGGGGTGGGAGGAGTTATTCAAGATGGAGTCCAGCTACCTGGGCTTTCACACCCTGGCTACTTCCTCCACCCGCTGCAGAGAGGACCCAACGACAGAGCCCGCTCTGTTGTTGCCCCCCCAGCAAGTTATTCCAAAAAAGAGAACACTTGCCATAACAGACTGATAGAACAGAGCATCCTATTGCACACGCCAAACGATCTCAGCCTTCTCAGGAGGAACATTAGAACCATATCATTGCTGTCGAGCAGAAATCTTATTTCCACATTTGTTTTTTGAGCTGTTTTTGAAGTCCTGAAAAGTAACAGTTTCGGACACATCAGGTGTCCTCCTGACAGAGGTGATATGCAGGTGTGTACTGTACATAACATGCTGTCATGAGGCGATGTAAACAAAACAAAAAGTAGTGACAGGTACAGTGTTGTTAAAGTGCTGTTCAGTAATAGTAGGCTACAGAGTAACTGCAGAGTAACCTTCATCCAGCCACTGAGCAGAGATAAGTGAAGCATAATTATGCAAAGCAGCGCCTATATTTTACTAAACCAATCTAATGTTGTTCAGTGATCAACAGCATTCACTTTGTGCCGTCTCGCTTTGTGAAATTCAGGCAGTCTGGGCCACAAGGCAATGAATACTTTATTTAGGTACTATGCTTATAATTGACTAAAACTTTACACACCATACTATGTTACTAATTACTATTGTCGTTTTTGTAAGGATATTCTTGCTTTAACATTGAATATCTCTTTGTCAATAATTGTATACAAATATTTTATATTGATGTCTGTGTTAAATTCTATATTTTTATCTTATTGTGGCTGTCGTGTCAGGTGGATACCTCGTATGTCCCAAACCATTACTTTTTTATTACTACTATTATTATTTTAATTAAGACAACAATCTGAGCACTTCCTCCTCCTACTGTCCTCCTTTATGGGTCTCCGCTGGTCTTTCTCCCTCGCCAGGCTTCATTGATGAATCAAAAGAGGCGGTTGCTAGGAGATGAGAAGCGGTGACAATCGCTGAACGCACAGTATCTGATGTGCAGAAGCCTGAAGCTCCACAGGTCCCCTTCACTCCTCTCCTTCTACGTGCCCTACGCGGCTCATGTGACAACGACCCAGGTTAGTTAAGAGTTTTTGCATTTTCTTTATATATATATTTTTATTTCATTTTGAACTTTTTTTGTTTTCAATTCCAGTTTTAGTTTTGATGAGCAAATGGGATGGCTAGTTTAGTTTTTTGTTTACTTTTTGTTTTTAAAAGGCTTACTTTTATCTGTTTGTTTTTATTAGTTTCATTTTCTTCACTGTAATATGGATTAGTCTGGGGCAAAATTTTACAAAATAGCAAGTTGTGAGCTTGCAGATCTGTTTTTTGCTTAAAACTAAGGGCATTTAAGGACAGTTTTGGAAACATACAAAACTAACTGAAACCTGTGTTTCAGTTAGTTATTGTGTTTATTTCTTTTGTAAAGCTTTTTTCCCCGTTACCTAATTTGTATTTTATTTATTTTTTCAATTCTACTTTTCATTAGTTTTATTTAACTATACATAACCCTGGACAGAAGAACCCAGAGACTCTGGTTTTCGACCCACAGATACGCAGGAGCAGCAATGGCGGCATTCACTGGTGGTACCGGCAGCGGTGTCGGTACCACCACCCCCACCAGTCCTGGCAGCACCGCGACCACCCGGACCCCACGGCCCTGGAGACGGGGAGGAGGGCGCGCTGAAGACCCCAGCGGAGGAGGAGACGGAGAGCAAGCAGGAGGACACGACACCGTCCTGGAGAAAACCCACCAGTTCTTCCAGATGTGTGACGTGGAGGACAAGGGCTTCGTCACGCGTCGGGACATGCAGGTGAGTCACAGCGCTGTTACAAACTGGACGGAGGGCTCGAACAATTTACAATTTAGGCATTTAGCAGACGCTCTTAATCCAGAGCGATTTACGATAAGCAAGGTAATACAATACATCAACATTAATACAGATGCATAGAAATATCAATCTAGAGAAAAATAACGTAGTTAGACCAAGCACCTAATCAGTAAAAAAGCTTGTAAAAATTCTGTATCAGAATGTATTCAAAGTGGGGGCACGGTGGCGCAGTGGTTAGCGCTTCACCTCACAGCTAGAAGGTCCTGGGTTCGATTCCGACCGGGGGACGCTGTGGGTGCTGGGGGCGTGTTTCTCCCTCCGCGTCATCAGCGCCCACACCCTAGGTGGGGTCGGCGATAGGGTCTTTCTGTGTGGAGTTTGCATGTTCTCCCCGTGTCTCCTAGGGTTGATACCCTCACAAAAACATGCAGTAATCCTGGTCTCAATAATGCCTCCCCCTGGCCAGCCGGGGCGCTTGATGGAGGGGAAAGGAACTGGTTGGAATAACGTGTTCCTTCCACGCGCTACGTCCATCCCGGGGAAATCCCCCCTGTCAGGTGAAAAGAAACAACTTGGACTACTCATGCATTGAAGGAAGCATGAGGTCAGTCCGTTGTCTCCCCAGGCACGGCAGAGGGAGAGCAGAGCCCAGGATTACATAGACAATTCGCACTGGGTGAAAAATGGGTTGCAAAATCGTGGGATAAAAATTATAAAAAAAAAAAAAAAAGAATGTATTCAAAGTACCAAAAGTAAAAGTACTCATTATGCAGAACATCCCATTTCACAACTTTACAAATGTATTAAAAAAAAGCTCTACAAGCTTACAGTGCGACACATTGTGGGGGGGGGGGGCAAAGGGTACTGTGTGTGTGTGTGTGTGTGTGTGTGTGTGTGTGTGTGTGTGTGTGTGTGTGTGTGTGTGTGTGTGTGTGTGTGTGTGTGTGTGTGTGTGTGTGTGTGTGTGTGTGTGTGTGTGTGTGTGTCTGTTGAACGGGACTCGGGAGCAGTCTAGTTTGTGTAGGAAAGATTTGAGTGACTGTGAAAGAACTTTCTCCCATGGTAAGATTAAGGGTCGATTCACACTGTAATAAGGAGCCTAACTAATTTCGGTTCGGCAATGTCCAGACTCAAATATGGGTTTCCCCTCCCGGTTCGGGGGGGCGTCAACCGACTAAACTCGGCTCCACGGTGCTGCCGAAATGTTGTGACCTCCCGACTTAATTTCGGTAGTCAGCGGTGTCTTCTCATTCATTCAGCCCGGCTCCAAGTTCATATGCTCGGCTGTGAAGCCAAGGAAACAGCGGTCGTTTGGGAGGGAGACACACCGACTTCCAATGCTTGTGTGGCACTGGCCGTGTATTGAGCGTCGCAGAGCGGATACATTGTCAGCTGGTTCTCGCTCTGGCTGGAGACCAGAGTGATGGACTGGGAGGCGCGCGCGTGAGACACACACACACACACACACACACACACACACACACACACACACACACACACACACACACACACACACACACACACACACACACACACACACAGCTTTGCTGCGTGTATCGCTAACGCGTCGCCGACCGTTTTAAATAGAAAAGAAGAGCTTAAACACAACTTTGCTAGTGTTCCGTGTTGATAGGTTTTCCACGACGAGTTGTGACTGTGTGATGACATGCATGCAGCAAGGGAGGCAGCACGTCTATAATGTGAGCTTGTAGATTAAATGTTTTTGACAGAGCTTGAGCGTTTGTGAGTGTGAGTGAGAGAGAGAGAGAAGAGACCCCGCTGGTGCTGCTGCCTGCTGGAGCTGCTAGTTGACTACCAAAACCTCCACGGGCTGTCTGTCTGTCTGTGAGTCCGTCACACTTTTGCCCTGCTCATATCTCCACAACCGTTGCCCCCATCCATGCCAAATTTTGCACACAGACTCCTTGACTGCCAACCTACAACCTCCAAGGACCCCCGGAGCCCCAGGGACCCCCAGATGTAAAAAATGACCAAATGTGCTCACACGTCACACGTCACACTTTTTCCCTGCTTATATCTCCGCACCCGTTGACCCGATCCATGCCATATTTTACACACACACTCCTTGCCTGCCCAACTACAACCTCCAAGGACCCCCGGAGCCCCAGGGACCCCCAGGTCCCTGGGGGACCCCCAGATGTAAAAAATGACCAAATGACCACCCCAACGGGGCTGCTCACGGGGAATTCCCGGGGACCACCGACTCCTGGTGCTCCAGAACGGATGCAAAAGTGGTGGCGCCCCCAGTGGAGGACCCCCTGCCACTGCAGCGCACATAAAATGCCGTAACTCGGGCTAGGAGCGTCCGGGAGAGCCGGGGCCGGTACCTATTCGTCCGCCAAGGCAACGCGGAGACCCCACCCCTCATTTCTCACATGGCCCTATTCTAGCGCCACCTTCAGGCCGATTTTTAAAACACATTTTTGGACACTGCTCCTACAGTTTTTGCCCTAAAATCACGAATATCACTACACAGCATGTCTACACTCATGTCATCAACATGGATCAGGAAGATTTTGGAAAAACACATTTTTGCCCTATTTGTGGAGATAAGCCACCTACGGTCGCTTATCTCCCGATTAGGGAGTCTTACTGGTGCTACTCACTGGACCTCCAGTCATTCAGCGTGCAGCGCGAGGGCCAGTCAGATATGTATCCGCCCTGCAACGCTCATTCATCGGCCACGGACCTCCAATATTTACAAGCGACTTCGGCACTAGCCGTTAATAAAGGATGGATAAACTCTCCCCGAACCTAAATAATTTCGGGTCGGGGAGCCCTCCCGATCCGAAATTAGTTAGGTTCCTTATTAGAGTGTGAAACGACCCTAAGACATCATGCTTTATATAAACCCTATTATTTTACTGTAAAATGAATAGTTTCCCGTGAAAAACCTGTCTTTTTCGGCCTGTGCTGTGCGCGGGCGAAAAACGGCGCCTATTTTCTTTTTAAACACAACTATTAACTTGTGTATGTATGTTTGTGGGGGTGGGGAGAGTGGTTGTTGTGTGTGTGTGTGTGTGTGTGTGCTTGCGTGTGTGTGTGGATTTGGGAGGGTGTGGGTGGGTGGGTGGGTGGTAAAAACACTTTTAGCTTTTGAGCAAACTTTGCTCTAAGACACTGGTTCTCACCGTTTGCTTACTGGTCTGTAACTCTGACCGTTTCAGTTTCGCTTCACTTCGGTCGCGCTGGTCACCGTCTGTAAACATGACTTGATTTTTCGAACTGGAGCCTGGAGCAACGACAGAGGAGACGGAACACTAAGTTTGCATCGCCTCGTTCGTGCCGGTCTTTGCATTGACTTGTGTTTCAAAGAATAGGAAAATACATTAGTGAGTGGTGCCCTAGTCCCAAAAGTTGATGTATATTCTGTTTGAAGCGCACAAGGCTCCAGCATGTTTTTACCATAGAAATGCATTGACACAAAAGCGCTGGCAGCTCAAAAACAAACGAAAAAAAGGACTGCTTTGTGCTTACAGTCATGGACACAACGTGAGGTGAACACATCCACCTATTCAGTCAAGTTGCTTGCGTAACATCGGACACGTGCGCTGATGCCATGAATGCTTCTCTTTTCAGGACGCCATGAAAGAGACGAAGCCGTGTGCATTATTGTGCAGATTCATCATCGCCCGGCTCTCAGATATTCATCTGTGTTGTGGCTGTTTTCCTTTTGATGAGGCACTTGTAGGGCCCACGTTGTCTGTACACAACATCTCAATAGAAGCACAGCTTTGATCCCACTGGTTATGATAATGGCTTGGAAATTTGTGGGCTAATGGATCATGGTCGCTGTCGGGTGGAAACCTTTTAATTATAATGGCGTATACGGCTATTAATAGCCGTATGCGCAAAATGCAAAATATATTTATATATTTAAATATAAATACTTACAGACTGTCCCATTTCACAAAGTGTCTCAATGCATTGTGCATTGCTTGTAGATTTGCTGAAGTATAAAGTAGGTCTTAATGGAGTTATGTACTGCATAGAAATAATTCCAGTGGAGTAAATAATCTAATGTTTACCTATGAGATGAGGTGAAGTAGAAGTATAAAGAATTGAACAATGGTTACTTAGTAAGTAGAGTAAAATATCACAAAATTGTACTTAATCACAGTACTTGAGTAAATGTACTCAGTTACTTGCCCCCTCTATTATGTTTTAACACAATGTGAAAACAACAACTAAAAGGTTTGGAGTTCTACGTTGAGTAAAAATAATAAACCAATTTAAATGTAATAATTTAAAATCATGTGCTGTGCAGCCAGCAACAACTACTGTACTTTCTGATGTTTTGTTTGTGCCTTGTTGTGCTAAAGAGGATCTAGTGAGTTGAAAGTAAGAAATCCATTTGTAACCCTCATTCATCTCCTGATAGATTTAGAAAACAATCAACAATCGAGGCATTATGCCAATCTATGCCAAGTGGCATGGCTTACTTTAATCACATCCAACCCACTTTCCAGATAAGTATCATCCAGTGTATTTGGGACAGCTGCTTTGTTTTGTGCTTAAGAGAGCACAATGAGTTTAAAGTCCTATTGCAATGCTAATTTGTGTCATTTAATTTTGCAGATAAGTAGGTCACAGACCTATTGCATGTTAGTTGGAGTAGGCCTACCTGCAAGGTCGGTGAATCTACCCAAATGGAATATATTCCAACCAGTAAGACTCCCTAATCGGGAGATAAGCATCCGTCAGGTCGCATACACAAACTTTAGAAGGCAATGGTAGCCAATCAGGAGGGAATATGGGAAATGGGACAGATCCATGTTGATGACATGACTTTAGAGATACTGTGTACCGCTTTTTGCGTGATTGTTAGGGCAAAATCTCTAGGAGTGTCCAAAAATGAGAGGCAACGGTGGTGGAGATATGAGTAGGGCAAAAGTGTGACGTGACGTGTGACGGACAGACTGACTTACAGACTGACAGACTGACAGCCGGTGGAGGTTTTGATAGTAACTGCGGCCTGACGGTCGCAATAATTGTACTTTTCAGGAAATAATAAAAAAAGAAAAGCTTTCCAATGGATCCAATGTAGTAACTATTTAGTCACAAGCTATTGTGTAAAACTGTTACATTACTTACTTACTAAAAATTAAACAGATGAAATATGGAGATTCATGGTTGTAAAGTACATGTTGCACAAAACCATAACTTGCTTTCAACCACTGCCTGCCTGTATGCTCTCAATGTCATATCAGTCCAACATACTTTACTTTTTACTTTATGTGTTTATGTGGACCGGGACACTGCATATTAATGTTATCACATACACGCACCCACATACAGAGCTGACGCAGAAACAGCCAACGGTCTCATGCAGACGTTGGTCCTTCCATTGTGTGGTCCCTGGATACTATGTGTGCGCTCAGTTTACAGCTGTGGCTGTGTCAATCCCACATACATAAAACCTAAAGCTTCACAGCCTTGTAAACGTTGGACAACAGTGGTGTGGTGGTGGTGTGTAAAACTGTGTGGATGTGACCTCAGTTGGTCGTAGTGCATGGTGACGTATAACTCACATGGAATATGTTAAGATGTAGTGCTGCACTGCACGAGCTGCATGAGTGCGGCCTAATGTATACAGGTTGTACTGTGTAGGAAAAAAATAACCGCTCTACAAGCTAGCAATATGTTGCATTGCAAGATACGTTGTTTGCTTGTAGATCTGTCATCTGCTCAAGTCTGTCTTGGGGTATCGATAGCACATTGATGTACAGTCTGTACAGCCTTATTGCACCGTATGACTGCTATAGGCCTGAACATGGGGTAAAATACTTTTAAAATGTGTTAAAACTGTAAAAAATGTGTGGGAACCCTGTATTAGATTGTGGCCCAACAAGTAACAATTGTGTCCCTGTCCAACAGAGGCTAAACGGACAGCTTCCGCTCAGCGCTGACCAGTTGGAGGATGTGTTCGATAAGCTGGACTCTGATGGCAACGGCTACCTCACGCTGGACGAGTTCTCCCGTGGCTTCAGTACGATCACATTCACAACTTCCCTTTCAAAACAGAACTGCAGTGGTTCTCATGCTTGTTCGTGCCAAGGACCCACACATTGATATGTATTTGGCCACGGACCCCCAGAAGAGAAGATTCATGTAAAAATAATTATCAACATTTTCAAAAATGTCAGATGTACAAGCTTGCACCGCTGTACGAAGTGACACGCTGCAAGCGTGTAGATCTGCTGTTTTTGTATACCCAACGTGTAAATGGATAAAATGCCTAAAATGGACCCCTGGGGGTCCCCGGACCCCACTTTGAGAACCACTGCATAAATGTACCTTGTATTTAGGACTGTTACATTCATGACATTTAAATTGATGATCATTTGATGTCATACAAATAATTGTGATTAATAATAATAATGTATGTAAAGTTCTCTTTGGAGTGAAGATGCATGTTTTGGAAGTAATGAAGACAAGGACTGGATACAGGACACTTGGGTTATACTGTGAGAGCTGTGTTAGAGAGTTTATAAAGTTTTTCATTCAAATATAGTTGCTTCATGAGTATCCTCTTCACGTTTTATTCCTTTAATTATGTCATTCTCAATTCCTTTGTGCACATTCATTTAAAGCTGTCTTTGTTTGTTTGTTTGTTTGGATAGGTGAGTTTTTGAATGGCCGAAGGATTTCATCAGTGGAGCGGGCACAGGACGACACGGGCCCCTGCGAGAACCCTCCGGAAACCCTGTACCAGAGCCAGTGGGAGGATAGGCTGCATGCAGGCGTGGAGGATGACGAGGAGAAGCACTTCTGCATGCTGATGGAGAGCCTGGGTGCCAGCACCGTGTTTGAAGAGTGAGGCTGTGTTTTTGTAAACAAGTGACTCTCATCCAAAGTTTAACCCATTATTTTATACTTTAGCTATTGAAAATTTGCAGATATACAAGCTCACAAGATCTGTGAGGTTGTAGATCTGCTATTTTCTTTTATATATTTTTTTTATTGTGAAATGTATTGCAAATCTTTGAATATTTATTTTTCAAAGCAAACTTTTGTAACTCAAATCTCTGCTTCTGGGGGGTCCCTGAATCAACATATTTTGAGACGGGGGTCCGCGGCCAAATACATGTAATTTTGGGGGTCCTTGCCATGAAAAAGTTTGAGAACCACTGATTTAGAAGTAGGATTTAGAAGAAGACATTTATAGAATCGGGGCAAAATAGTCAAAAATTGCAGATCTACAAGCTTGCAGCGCTGCACTCGGTGCCGCGCTGTGAGCTTGTATATCTGCTATTTCTTAATAGTTAAATCATAATATAATGGTTAAAGTAATAATAATAATAATAATAAGACTTTATTTGTATAGCACCTTTCATGACATGAAATGCAGCTCAAAGCGCTTTACAGACCATAAAATGATTAAAAATGAAGCACAAGTGCTTAACAGAGAAAAAATAATGCATAATAATGCGTAATAATGAATTCCAGATCTTAATGGGTACTTAGAAATGTAGGAAACAAACATCAAAATAGAATAGAGGCTGCAAATGGCATCAAACTACAAAAGTATGTTCATTGATATGAGATTAGCACCCAGATGACGTTTCAAGCATGCTAGCTCTTCCCCAGAGCTACCAGGCTCGAAATGCCATCTGGGTGCTAATCCTACAGTAAATGCGCAAAATCCCTGCGCACCTGTAGATGGCGTAAACCCGGTTGCGCAGTGCACACGTCATCGAGGACCATAGGGAATGCCATGTTCTGCGTCTAATCTGTTTGGGGAAACGCTGGCCCTAGCCTATCTGCGTGTGCTCAGCGAGGTCCACAGTTTATCTTTTGAAACTTTGGTCAAACACGCTCCGTTAAGTCCACAGACACAATGGTTTCAGTGGCTTAGTGTGGGACAGACGCCAGCTGTGCAAAACAAACAAAGAGCTCAACAAGGTTTCTACTCTCAAGCCAAACCTCCCTGTTAGACAATGTGGATAGACCCGGGGCCGCTCGCACAGAACAAGCCTTAGCTTTTCTGCTTAAGGTTATGTGTTGGCTAGAAACTTGTTCTGAGGAAAATCTTACGTCTTTACCATATTAAATCTGATGTCCCTTTTGTAAGTTCTAAATGTGGGCTGTCCTCGAGTTATAGTAATTCTTAGTCTACTAATAGTCTATCATACTGTAGGTATGTATCGACTAATGAATACGTTGACTTAATCGATAAATCTATAAACTTGCACACAATCATGTAAAGACCACCAGACTTCACTTTGTCAAGTTTGTGAGGTTGAGAACTGAATATTCAAATGTTTGTTCCACAATGGCTACTGGCTATATCGTCCTAGAGGACAAAACAGCCATATAATTAAAGAGTTATATGTAGAGTTTACATGTGCTCATCTTTTAGCAAGACATTCAGCATTGAAGGGAAACTAAATAAATAAATGTCAATGTCTTCGTCAACTAATAGCAGATGGACCAGTTTATCCATTAAGACCTGAGGCAGATTCTAGAAATGCCTTTTAAATCAGTAGTTTCAAGATTGTTTCAATCAAAATTCTAAAATAGCAGATGTACAGTACAAGCTCGGCACGAAGTGACGTGCTGTGAGACTGTATATCTGCTGTGAATAGGCAATACATAAAGATAATGTCAGAAATTCTTTCCTGGTTTTAATGGGTTTAAAAGGCAAATAGAGAATATAGCAGATCCACAAGCTCACACGTGTGTCGTGATTAAAGGTTATTTTCGGTATTTACGGTAGTCAATCTGTTGTTTGGCAGAACTAAGAAAGAAATCATAGAAACTGGGAGGAACGTTTAGAAAAGCCTGCAGGCTTAGAGGAGGGTCATCCAATTTCAGTCTGCTGAGCTGACTCAATCTTTGAATAAATAATCATAGCTGCTGTGCCGTTGCATTGCTCAGACATCATCAGACAATGCAAACTTGCTAACTGCAGCGGTATAAACTGTTGTTCTTAACTCCTGTCTTATCGACAACGGCGTGGCTACTACAACACACTCACCTTTAGCAAACAGCTGCGGCTCGACAGAGCAAAGGACAGAGCAGTGGAGGAGGATGTCAGTAATATTATGTACATCCTGGTGACTTCCGATGGTCTGGCTGGAGAGTCACAATATGTTTTATTGTCACATCACAGGTTTACAGGTGTAAATCAGTTATTTTTTTGGTGTAAGCTACATCATTACGTTGTTTTAAGGAAACAATCCAAATGGTGGGTGGGGACAGCAGGGAGAAAAACTGAAAAAGTATTAAAGAAAATAATCTAATGTAATTTCTACATACAGTGTACTTTATATGTAGCAGAGTGACTCACTGCCTCAGTGTCTCCCCCAGTCCATAGGCTCTAGTGGTTAAGATATTGGACTTTCACGCATCCTGGGCGTATACATATACACAGAGCAGATAGAGATTAGACATAAGGTGGAGCTCGACAGGTGAGATTAGATTACTAATAAAGTAACTTCCTAATAAATACAATAAATATATTTTTTGTTTCTGTAAAGCGAGTGCTATATAAATTGTATTATTGTTATTATATATTATTATTAGCAGTTAACAAACTTTGTCATGTCAAGGACCCCCAAGTTAATATGAATTTGGCTGCGGACCCCCATCTGAAAATAATAATCTATAAGCTAACATTGCATCGCATTGTGGGCTTGTAGATCAGCTATTTTCAAATAGCCAGCATTGTAAATAGAGTTAGAGTGGTTAAACCCCTAACTGCGCTGTCAAGCAAAATAGTGTCTCGTTGCTCCGATGTGATTTGCATATATTTACTTTGCTTAATTTGCACACATTTGGCACCAATGTGGAACTGAGCCTCACTGCATGAGCAAAACAAATCCAATTCAATTCACAAACACCAGCACTATTAGCCACACAGTTAGTGAAAAATAATTAGTGTCTTCAGAGAGTTGATGGTCACGGAAGTGCATTCATAAAGAGGTGGCACAGCCAGACTTTCCAGTTGTCTTGGCAGCAGTGATTCATGTAGTCAAGGAAAGGATTGGGCTAAATACGACTTTGTCTGTACACATGCACACTCCAATGTCAACTCTGAAAGGCATGACTGCTGTCATAGTATTTTTTGTCAAATAAGTTTTATTGCCAACAGATTATCAACAACAGGATGTATCAGTTATAAGATTAACAATTTTCTGTTTTAGCATATATAAGAAAGAAAGAAAAGGAAAGAGCTGAAAACAACAAAAAATAAAATACAATATGTCATCAAAACAACCCCTTCATACCCTCCCACCCCTACTGCTCAGTGACGAAACGCATAATAGAGAATCAGAATGAATTGTCCAATGGACATGCATTAGAATAAACAGTCTGTTTACACTAACATCATCCTTCTACTCAGGTAACGGACAAGGGGCAGCCAGATCTTATCAAATTGTGCCTGTCTGTCTTTAAGTGAATATCGTATTCTCTCAAGGTGAAGTGTACTAGTCATTTCATTAAGCCAGTGTTTAAATGCAGGTGCTTCCTCTTTTTTCCAATGGCTGTCATAGTATTTGAGACACACTAAACATGACGAGTAACATTCTTAGGCTATTGATTTCAGGTCAAGGACTAAACAGGAATGTGTGTGCCATTTTATATGCATTCTTATTTTGTCATGTGTGCAGCAACCTGCAGTGTCCAAGAATCCCACCACCATTCAGTGCACCTATATCAGGGTTCCCCAATTAGTTTTCCCCAAGGGCCAAATTATGTCTAGGGTACCAAGCCGAGGGCCACAACATTGCAGGGGGCGACGGTGGCGTTCCCGCTACTCCAGTGACAGTTCGGATATCATCGTTGTCGGGTGAAAATCTTGTATGTCTAAAACCGTTCGTTTCGCATTTATCATTTTAAAAATGATTTAAACTAGTGAAAACATCCGATCTACAAGCACACGCCGCCTCGCACCGCGAGGCGTTGTGTGCTTGTAGATCGGCTGTTTTCACTACTTCTGTGCGACGGCCTTGTTTGATGAAGCAGAGCTTTACTTTGCGAAAGAACGTACACATGTTGAGATACAGGTTTTCCACCCGACAACGACGGTATACTAGTTTTGTTGCGGCTCTTATACCAGTAAGACTCCCAAATCGGGAGATAAGCGACCGTCAGGTCGCAGTGTGATTTTAGGGCAAAATGTGTAGGAGTAGTGTCCAAAAATGTGTTTGAAGAAATTGGCCTGTTGGTGGCGCTCTATGGGACAGATCCATATTGATGAGATGAGTGTAGACATACTGTGTACCGATTTGCGTGATTTTAGGGCAAAATGTGTAGGAGCAGTGTCCAAAAATGTGTTTGAAAAAATCGGCCTGATGGTGGCGCTATATGAGACAGATCCATGTTATTGACATCAGTGTAGACATACTGTGTACCAATTTGCGTGATTTTAGGGCAAAATCTGTAGGAGCAGTGTCCAAAAATGTGTTTTTAAAAATCGGCCTGAAGGTGGCGCTATATGGGACATATCCATGTTGATGACATGAGTGTAGACATACTGTGTACCGATTTGCGTGATTTTAGGGCAAAGATTGTAGGAGCTGTTTCCAAAAATGTGTTTTGCAAGCGGGCCGCCTATTGGGGAAACCTAACCTATATGATACGATACGCACAGTGCATTCTATGACAGATGTTAACACATCTCAACATTTTCACTGAGACTTAACATTATGTTTCCATTGTTCCGTGGCCCACAGTCCTGAGGAGGTGCGCAGCCTGTGGGCTCAGCTGCGCAGAGACGAGCCTCACCTCCTGTCTAACTTTGAGGAGTTCCTGGCCAGGGTGACGTCACAGATCAAAGAGGCCAACCAGGAGAAGTGGGAAATGGAGAGTGCCCTGCAAAGGTCAGCTTCAGCTTCGGACAGCTGATTTCCTTATAGGCAGGGCTGAAGTGCCAATAATCATGATAAAGCACGATCCTCGAGTGTAATATTGTGATTATACAACAGTTACTCTAAAAAAAATAACATGTCAACTTCATTTCATTGTAATTAAGATATTCGATCTTTAATGCCAGATTTCGCTACTATGTCCCTGAACTTAACAGCCTGTTAAACTTGAGGTAGCAACAGATGAATGGCTCGGATATGTCTTTGAAGACAAGACATGTTATATAGACAGTCGTACGTGAGCGTGGTAGTAAGTGTGTCTTATTGTGTGTATTTGATACGTGATTCTAACCACGCAGGAAGGCAGCAACGCACGATGACGAGATCCACCGGCTTTACGAGGAGATGGAGCTTCAAATCAAAAATGAAAAAGACCGCATTCTCCTACAGGTACTGAGCCACAGTCCGACCTATACAGTATGTCTCTCCTTTGGGTACCTCTTTTGTATTCCCTGTCATGTTAAACCCCAAGAAACCACAGAATCCCTTTTATGCCCATATATGGAGATCCCTGCTCTGAGTAGCTGACATCACAGAATCCCTTTTATGCCCATATATGGAGATCCCTGCTCTGAGTAGCTGACATCACTGTGATGTCACCTGTTTTTATGCCCATATATGGAGATCCCTGCTCTAAGTCTCTGACATCACTGTGATGTCACAGTGATGTGTCAGGGGAACCACAGTGTCAGGTGTTATTGCGACCGTCAGGGAGCAGTTTACTATGAAAACCTCCACCGGCTGTCCGTCCGTCCGTCCGTCCGTCACACGTCACACCTTTGCCCTGCTCATATCTCCGCATCAGTATGACATCACACCACATGTGTACACAAACCTTTGTGTACGTTGCTGTGGCAACAGTCTGTTGTTGCTGGTCTGTTAGTGTACGTTAGCAACCACCTTAGCAACCATGGTTTTACCCTAGCAACCAACTGTTTACCCTAGCAACCAACTGTTTACCATAGCAACCATGTTTTTTTACCCTAGCAACCAACTGTTTACCATAGCAACCAGATACGCAGAGCAGGGATCTCCATATATGGGCATAAACAGGTGACATCACACTGATGTCAGATACTCAGAGCAGATTTTGTTAGGGATCTCCATATATGGGCATAAAAGGGATTCTGTTAGGGATCTCCATATATGAGCATACAAGGGATTCTGTTAGGGATCTCCATATATGGGCATAAAAGGGATTCTGTTAGGGATCTCCATATATGGGCATAAAAGGGATTCTGTTAGGGATCTCCATATATGGGCATAAAAGGGATTCTGTTAGGGATCTCCATATATGGGCATAAAAGGGATTCTGTTAGGGATCTCCATATATGGGCATAAAAGGGATTCTGTTAGCTGTTAGTGATCTCCATATATGGGCATAAAAGGGATGCTGTTAGGGATCTCCATATATGGGCATAAAAGGGATTCTGTTAGGGATCTCCATATATGGGCATGAAAGGGATTCTGTTAGGGATCTCCATATATGGGCATAAAAGGGATTGTATCCCAGATGATGCCCTGTTAGGAGATCCACACTAACAGAATCCATATATGGTCCTACCGACAGCTGCTATAAGCCAACCCTGGCGATAAGGTCTGAGTCGAAGAAATGCTTCTTTCCTGGCAAGAATTGCCCCTTTATACTGTAGGGCTCGTTTGTGTATTGTATGACATCACGCCACATCATCGGCTGAGGACTGTGTGATGTCATCATATCTCCATATATGGAGACATAAGTTGCTCATGCCCAAATATGGGCTGGTGAGGTCAGACTTAGTGTGATGCGTAGGTTATCTCCATATGGAGATTCAACTTCAATGAGTAACCATGGCAAACTGTCAACTGCCCGTATGTCTTGATAATTGGTAAAACAAACTTTTGGCCTATTTGTGGAGATAAGCGACCAACGGTCGCTTATCTCCCGATTAGGGAGTCTTACTGGTCTAGACAGATGTACGGTCAAGCTGTGACCGGTCACATACTAAACTGCGACCATATGGTCGTAATTAAAAAATAGCAGATGAGCACCACAGATAAAGAAACATCCGTTTTTCAGAAAACCGTATTTACGCCTAAATGGGTTCTACATTGGAAAACGACTTCTATTTTTATATCTCCTGAAAAGTAAACGTTGTGGACATACAAGGTTCTCATATCCCTGGTGTTTGTGTTGAAGGACCACCAGCGCTTCCTGTCTAGAAGTCAAGACCTGGAGCTGCAGCTGACCAGTAAGGAGAGACTCCTGGACCAGCTGCTGGGCAAACAGAAACGGGTAAACACACCGTGTTTCATTCAGTGTTCTGAAATTGTTTGAAAATGTGCCCTTAACAGTGGTGGAAAAAGTACTCAAATGTTTTACGTAAGTACAAAAGTATCAATACTGAAGTAAAGAAATACTCTGTTACAAGTAAAACTCCGGAATTCAAAATGTACTTGTATGTGTGTCACGATGCGACGTGTTGTGAGCTTGCACCTCTGCTGTTTTCACTTCTTACACACTGATCACTATAACTATAACTATAAAAAAATGCATTTTTAAAATCATTCTAAGCTGACAGATTTTATTCATTTTAAAATGTAAGTTCTTTTGAAAGATTATCTTTTGAAACGAAACAAAGATCATAAATAATACAAATATATTTACTGTGTGCAAATAGGGCTGTCTGTGTATCCAGACAGGTGGTGTTCAACTTATAGTCTGGGACTCCCAAATAGGGCTGTCTGTGTATCCAGACAGGTGGTGTTCAACTTATAGTCTGGGACTCCCAGCTCAAAAGAATGAACAACGCACATCAAACAAGACGCATGATAACATCGTAGAGGAAGTGAAAGAGCATGAGTTTGCTTTTTGTGGATGTTTTTGTGGGTGTGAGGTAGTCGGGCGAGGAGGGTGATATTTGCAGGGTTCCAATTCCTGGAAATATTTTGAAATGAGAAAAATCGTTTTCCAGTACTGGAAAAGGTTTGGAGATCAAGGGTCCTGGAAGCTCCTGGAAAATATTTGGTTGTGCATAGTTTTTGACCATGGTTTTTTAATAAAAACATTTTCTAAAACATGTATAACATTACACAAAATATGTAACATACTGTAAGTATTTTTTCATCGAACCCTAACCCAAAGAACAGATCTACAAGCTCACAAAGTGCTTCAGCGTGATGCGTAGTTAGCTTATAGATCTGTTCCTTTGTCAAGCAACCTAACTATTCAGAGCAACAGGTGAATCGTTGTTGATGAAGCATAAGCAATCTAAGCTTAAAGTACATTTTGATGCCAACACTTTCAGACTCCAAATTCCAGACTTTTTACTTGTAGCAGAGTATTTCTACAGTACATTGCAGTATTGATACTTCTAATTAAGTAAAACATTTGAGTACTTTTTTCCCCACCACTTGGTTGTGTTGTTGTCGTTGTGCAGCTGGAGCACCAGTGCACTGAGATGCACAGCGAGCAGCAGGAGACGCGGGTGGAGAACGTCAAGCTGAAGCAGACCAACACTGAGCTGGCTCACGATCTGGAGCTCACCAGCCAGGAGCTGGGGCTGGCCCAGGAGCAGCTGGCTGTGCTGCAGGAGCAGGCCGCGCGCCTCCGAGAGGACAGGGAGATGTGAGTAGGACAGGGGTGTCACACCAAATCCTGGGCCCTGGGTACAAGGATTCACTGCGGGGCCCCCCATGAATGTTCTTCATGGGGGGAGGGGGGGGGGGGGTTAACCCATTTAGACTGGGAACGCATTATTACACGTTATTTTGTGCTTTAACCTTTGAAAAATAGCAGATCTACAAGCTCACAGCGCGCTGCAAGCTTGTAGATCTGCTACTTTAGAAAAATCGTGAAAATGTGTGCAAGTATTTCATATCCTTCTATGTTTCTATGTCATTGTGAAGGACCCCTAAAATTATATATATTTGGCCACGGACCCCAATCTCAAAATATTTTGTTCCAGGGACCCCCGTTTCGTTTAAAAAATACATATATTTAAAGATTTGCTCACATTTTCACAACTTTTCAAAAATACTATTGACCTCCACTGGCAGTCGGTCACAAGGTAGTCTTGCGTGGCCAAAGACTGTATGATGGAAGCATTTGCAAAGTGTGTGAGTCAACAGTCTACAGTATACTGTAGACACTGTAAAATATTACTCAGCTAGTGAAAGTTACTGTCAAAATTGTACTTGAGTTGAAGTACTGGAGTAGTTGTTGCTTAAGAAAAAATATATATCCATAAACATTTTTCAATATAGATTAATAGCTGTCACTAATAATAGAGTAAGAAAAATACTTTTGTAGTGTAAAATGCTGCGTACTACTGTACACTTGCCTGAAATTATCGTTGATAAAAGGTTTATTTTCTCATAATTGTTCTAATGAAGCGTTGGCGTTGCACATGCCTGATTAGTCCCAGGTGTCATGCAAGAATGGCATCGCTGTTGCGCAATAACCTCGTATCTCCAATCCATATTGCAACTCTTGACTCATTTGTCATACTAACTACAGTGTCGAACAAAAGTAAAAAGTCCTAAAAAGTTACAGTTTTGGACTTTCCACTGGTTTCCAGCAGACCGTGACCATGTGTGGTTCTTGTCCACAGGGAGATGTACAGGGTCACTGAGGGACTGCAGAGAGAGAGGGAGAGCCTGCTGAAACAACTGGACCTTCTCAGGTACAACTCTTAGACAGGGGCATCAATTGGGTATGGCAGGGGTATGCAGCTGCCATACCCTGGGTCCAGGGGGGGAAATAAAAGTTACTTTTAAATATAAATCCATGGATGTCTCTTTATCTATCTGCGCTTGTTATTATGTTGTTAAATTACAGTAAAATAACTGCAAATGCAAAATTTTACATAATGGTCACTTTAACAAGGTATTATATTATATTCTCCACACTTGTATTCTCCCCAGCTTGACAAAATGGTATATTACCAGGTTCTGCAGGTCAGCTGCACAGGTGCAATGCATTATTGTTAATTGTGGCACGTTTACTAACATGCTAAGTTTAGCTGCACTTGAAAAACATTCCAGGCTGCCATATCCAGCCCAAGAAACCGTAGAAACCTGTGTAAAAAACTGACAAAAGTCTTTTTTTTTTCAGACATTGTGAAAATAGCCGATCTACATGCTCAACGCCTCGCAGCGCGAGTAAGTTGTGATCATGTAGATCTGCTATTTTTACAATAGAACCGTGTTATCCAAAATGTAATGCCTATTTTCCATAAGGACTCCCATCTTTGCCATACCTTAGCTTTTGCTGAACTGACGCCACTGCTCTTAGAGTGTACATCCTTGGAAAGAATATATATATATATATATATATATATATATATGAACTTTGTTTTTATTTCAGTTTAGGCAACTTGTACAAATATAACAAACATATATTTTTTTTCTTTTTCTTACACATTTTTCAGCTGTATACCACTTGTAGAAAAAAAAGAAATAGAGATTATTTGGCAAAAAAGCAAAACAAACTAACAAACAAAAAGCACATTCAAAAAACGCACATTAGGAATACCCTATATTTTTAAATGATAAAATCAAAAAATAATATCTCAAATAAAACTCACAGCGTGTCGCTTGGCGACTAAACAGTACTTAATAGAAGGAAGTCCCTGCATTCCAGACCGGTCACATTAGAAAGCACATCTGATCAGTTTTCCAGAAGTTTGAGGAGATTTCCTGCTCATGGTACAATGAGCTGCTTTGCTGCAACGCTGTGCTTCACACTCATTCCTACCTGGGAGTTTCCCAGGACAGGACTCGCCTATCCGCCACACTCTCTAATGTCACCTCACAGAGCAGCATTACAGGCCATAATCACCCTGACGGAACCACAACCAAAACTATCTATTTCCGGGTAGATAACGCCAGCATTGTCACATTGGAGCAGTATTATTCATGAACCTTATTCCTGGAAGAGCAGGACACTTAAAGTTGTATTCAGTGATAATGAAAGTGGCCGGGGGTCATCTTGTCCCTTACTGGCCTTACAGCGTGGAAATGTTTAGTTTTTTATAGATTTTTTACACCAGTATAATGTTCTCGTTTTGATCATTAGACCCAATCACTGAATATCGGTAAGCCTACATCTCCAGCTTCAGGATATGTATGATACTGATTTACTACGAGACTGTGGCATTTTATGAGTTCAGTAGTTTACAATCTAGGCATTAGGCAGAAGTTCTTAATTCAGAGCGACTTTGGTTCTCAAAACTTTTATTTTGACCATCATCATAACATAACTACGGCCATACTCTACCATGATTGGTCGAGGACTGGCTGGCCACCTCTGAAAACCGAATCTAGCTATGCTCGTAACACGGGCCATGGTGGAAGTCCTTACATGGTCAGCACACATTCTAGTGAGGAGAATTAATGGAAAATGTACCAATTATATTTGTATTTGAATGAAATAAAATCACTGAATATACCTTTAAAGGAGTAGTTCACCCCCAAAATGACTTTTCTTCTATTGATCAGTCACACCATGGAGACTTGAGTTAAATAATATTTTTTTGTATTTGTTGCATTCCTAAGACAACAAATGTATTATAGTAAATGTACCCCCATTGATTCTGGATGGGGACCCAAATGCATGGGCCTGGATGGGGACCCAAATGCATGGGCCTGGATGGGGACCCAAATAAAAGGCCCTGGATGGGGACCCAAATGCATTTGTGTGAGACTCAATTCAATTCAAAGGAGCTTTATTGGCATGAGAAAACGTACGTTTACATTGCCAAAGCAAGTGTCACAAATACAATGAAAACAGTTGAAAATGGGGTACATTTGGGTGACCCTTGACCCTACATTTACCCCTATTGATTCTGACCCAAATGCATTTGGGTCCCCATCCAGGGCCTTATTTGGGTCCCCATAAAGGCCCATGCATTTGGGTCCCCATCCAGAATCAATGGGGGTACATTTACTATAATCATTTTTTTTTGTCTTAGGAACGTGACGATTACTAAAAAATATTATTCTCCATGGTGTGACTAATCATCAGAATCATTTTCGGGGTGAACTACTCCTTTAAGATATTGTTATTGACTATTAGAGATACATGTATGTTATTTTCTTCTAAATATCCACTGGTTGACAAACTAGACATGGCAATGGTACTGGAGATTCTATATTGTCTAAATACCCCTAAATCGGTATTTGACCACGGACCCCCAGCTGGAAAGAAATCGTGCCAGGGACCCCATAAGAGAAGATGTCAATATCTATCAGTAGTTATATTAAAATTGTCTAAAGGCAGGGCCGGCCAGTGAAGTGAACCACAGAGATAATACAGTATTAACCAAGTAAAATAAACCTTTCGTGTTTTCATTGTTGGTTTTGATGTCTGTCTGTTGCCTGCAGGGAAATGAACAAACATCTACGAGATGAGAGAGACGTGGTATCCCTGGTATGTGGTCATGACAGTACATTATTTTAATATCCCCTGTATATACAGTACAATGTTTGGCGGTTCAAAGAAACACGCAATTATCGCCAAAATGAAATTAACGAATACTCTTTTAAAGCTGCAATCCGCAACAGTTTTTCTAATGAATGAAATGGTATTTTGGTCAATCTGTTGACAAATTAACTATCACAACTGTGGTGGGTGTAGTTGGACTCCCTGCTCCTCTATTGACACCTACTGGTTGACACGAGGTACTGTATGAAGCTCAAAACACAATTCATCCAATCCACAGTAGAAATCTGGGCACATGTGGGCGCAGGACCTGGGTTCATATCAGGTCATACAAGTTAAACAGCTTTAAACCTGCAGCTTTAAACCTAAAATCCCAAAGTCCATTTCTCAGTTACATGAAATCCGGTTGTTTCCACAGAAACCCAAGAATATGAAAACACCACCATGGAACCAGAAGACCTTCTTTAATTCTATGAAACACTCAGACAACAACAATGTCTTCCAAAGGTACAGTAGTGACTGCGAAAATGCTTTTAATCAGTGGTGGAAAAGTACTTAATACTTAACCTTAATACTTAATACTTGAATTCAAGGACATTATTTTATTTTAAGTCAATAATTTAATCAGCGGCGAAAGAGTCTCCTATTGAGGAAACTCAATGAATTCAAGGCTTCATGGGGTGTGTAATTGATAGACAATAAGGTGCCCTCCACACTAGGCGCGGTCACCGCCTCCTAGCAATTCCTTTTCAATGAGAGGCGGGAGGCTTTTTCAGCCGTGCAGCGAAGTTTTAGGGCGGCGAGGCGAGCGGGCGCGGTCCCATGAAATCCACCGCGAGCGTGCTCGTTTGTGTACGCGTGCGGTGAGAGATGGATTGTGTTCATCTTTGTGAAATACCGTGCAGCGTTTACTCACTGAGCGACTGTTTGTGTCTCACCGCAGTGCGTCCACTGCTGATCCTAGCGGCAGCCCCGACGGCAACCGCGCCTAGTGTGGAGGGCACCGAAGTCCTTTTTGGGGTGAACTGTCTACTACTTTAAGAACAGTACTTACTGTGTGTGTGTGTGTGTGTGTGTGTGTGTGTGTGTGTGTGTGTGTGTGCGTGTGCGTGCAGTGAGGAGGAGGTAGCTTCTCCTCACTCTAAGAGGAGGAACCTGGTACACTCCTCCTACCAGACCTTCAGCTCCTCAGTGGAGGAGCCCATGAACCTCGGACCCCCGTCCCGCAGGTACTCTTTTATTTATTACATAATCGCCTGATCGCAATCATTTGAGATAATCACAATTATTATAAACTTGTATACTGTAGACTCGTTTCCATTAAAAAAATGAAACTATGTTGAAAAACGTTTATGAAATGATTATGTTTATGGCCTTGTGTGAGCTGTTAAAGGCAATAGCACTTGTATAGAAAAGCCTAAAATGCAAGCAGAAATGTAATTTAAATTTATATGTACCAGTGTTCAATGACAAAGACGCAATTAAATCATTAATAGCAGTCATTTTGTAGTACAATTAGTCGTCAACCTACCTAAGGCATTAATATTGGTAATTTGTAGCACGTTTAGTCGTCATATTAAAATGTCCTGATGGTGACAACAACCAGTAGTGGAAAGTCATTAAGTGCATTTACTTAACTCATACTCCGCGATCCCCGTAGAAACCGTAGATTTCCCGCTGTACCGCGGTGCCATGCCCGTAGATCCCGGAAGTTTAATTAGCTTTAATCATTATGAAAGGATTAAAAGTATTATCGCTGATTTTCGCTGATTCTGGCTCTTTAGGCCCGCCCCCCTAACTGTATCCGGTCATTTCCGGTCTGGACCGGATCTAGCTTTCCGTATCCGGTCTGAGCCTGGGCCATAGTCCCGCCTCCGTTGGTTTACATTGTAACCGAAGAGAAAGCTACTCGGCGATGGAACACTCGTTTTTCAATCGGATTTTTGCGTTTGGAAACTTTGATCCAGTCTCTACACGCCTGGATTATGATCCCCGCACATATCGTGCGTTTTGTGCGCGAACGTGTCCACTTGTTACCATAACGCACAGTTGGCTTTTTTCAATGTTTTTTCATGTAAACACTGGCGGATAAGCAGGTATACAGCGTGGCAATGGATATGTCTATTTCAATGGGGTTTTTTTTATTCGAAAGCTTGTCACCGAGTCTACACGTCTACTAGATGAGTCGCGCACAGATTGTGCACAATGCGTGCGCGTGCCCACGTTAAAAGCTAAGGACAATTTGGCAGCTGCTTACTACAGCTATGTTTAAAATGGCAGCAAAATTGTTAAGTACTGTACTCAAGTACAATGTTGCGGTATTTGTACTTTGTACTTGAGTATTTCCAATACGTTTACTTCTACTCCACTACATCTCAGGTACAAATATTGTAATCTTACTCCACTACAATTATTTAAAAACTTTAGTTACTAGTTACTTTGCAGGTATATATTAAAATATTATAAAACATACATTAACCACTTTAGCCCTATTTTATACCTAGGCTATTTGAAAATAGCCGATCTACAAGCTCACAACGCGTCGCGTTGTACTTTTACTTTTGGGTACTTTAAGTATATTTTGATGCCAACACTTTCATACTTTTACTGAAGTTCATTTTGAATTCTGGACTTGTACTTGTAACGGAGTACATGTACAGTGCAGTATTGATAATTTTATTTAAGTAAAACATTTGAGTACTTTTTCCACCTCTGACAACAACCCCCTCACACGCGCAGGCATCACCTGCCCAGGATCATCTCCATCGAGGAAGACCACCTGCCACAGCTCCTGCAGGAGGGCTACCAGTCGCAGTCCTCCTCCTCGCTGCAGGAGTGGAGCGAATGCGAGGAGGCGGAGGACGAGCACATAGACCTGGTGATGAGCGACATCCTGATGAGTCCCACCCCGGCCCCCACCAGCCAGCCGCCTCAGAGGACGGGGGACGTGGAGGACGGAGGGGGACCCCCCACCTCGCCCAGGGGCCAGCCTGTTGGCAAGGAGACCACCCTAAATGTAAGCCTCTATCCCTCTGTCTGCATGATGTGAGATCCATGCTCTCTATTCAGGTGATTATTATTTACTAATTAGGCATTTAGCAGACGCTCGAATCCAGAGCGACTTAAGGTAGCCGCACACTAGCCGATAATCGGGGCATTTCATGAGTCTCCCGACTATCGGGCTGCCTGCGTCTGAAACAGGGACGATTATCAGGCATAAATGTCGTCTAGTGTGAGGGTTCACAGATCCAATCTGAACACTGCCGAGTTGCTCGCAGGATGATCGGGCCGGCCCGACTGGTATGGAACATCAGCGGAGGACCGAGAGAAAGACCACTGCTGTTTCGGACACAAGAAACGGGGTCTGTTGGTGCTGATCTGAGTCTGACCATAGTATCTGAGCAACATATCTGAAAGGATTCTGTTTTTATGTCTACTTTGTTTGTTTTAATATTAATACATTCAAAGTGTATGTAATGTAAATGGTGAGTTTCTCTCTCCCAGGGTTTCCAGCACAACAACTAACAATTTGTTAATGTATTCTAAAAGCTCACAATGCGTTGCATCAAACTGAATTGAATACATATGCAGGCATGTGCGACAATATAAGTGCTGGAATGTTGCCGATATGTGTGAAAATAGCAGATCTACAAACAGTGTTTGGGAAACGGTTCTCTGCTGCACCTTTTGACAAACTTATAATAACCTTGCTGCAGGAAGAGGATGCTGTTTCACCCCCTGACCGTCTCTTCAAGATTGTCCTGGTGGGGAACTCTAGCGTGGGAAAGACCTCGCTCCTGAAACGCTTCTGTGACGACTGCTTCTACCCCGACACCTCTGCTACTGTGGGTGAGCACTACGCACACACACACACAGACGCATGCACACACACACACACACACACACACACACACACACACACACACACACACACACACACACACACACACACACACACGGACATGAACACAGACACAGACACACACAGACACAGACACACACAGAGACACAAGGCACCTTCCAAGGGTCATAATTTCAGAAAAGAGAGTGGCAAAACAAGTTATCACTTATGTAACCGTTAATACAGCAATTTCATTATAAAAATAAAATGTACTTTGTAATTTTCACTTTTTAAGCATTTTTGTAAACTTTTGAATACTTGAGTTTTCTTAAAACAAGTACAAATTTGACCGAGCAACTTTCACTTGTAGTAACACCGTAGAGCTCAAACACGTCACATCGTGACATGTTTTAAGCTTGTAGATGTGCTATTTATATATTCCCAAACATTTTACTAAAATAGTGCAAACATTTTTCCACATGGAAATTATTATGAAAATTATGCAAAAAATAATATGCCATTATATCAAATAATTGTGTGATTATGTAATAATTGTGACAGGCCTAGCTAGGTATACCTAGAAACGCTCCCTGACCACGGTTGGCCTTGCACTCTCACACTCCTGCCACTGTGTTGGTCAGCTCAGCAGGTAAATGTGTCACTGGGTTTAACAACACGTCGTTGTTGGGCAATCTGGCAAACCATCGTCAAATAAAATTGTATGTTCCTCTTCATACAATAATCTCTTGAGACAGACTCTGATAGCTATCAGCGCCTGTCTTGAGAGATTATTGTCGGATAGAAACCTTGTATGCCCAAAACCTATTTTTTTTTTTTATTGTTTTAAAAATTATTTAAAGTAGTGGAAATAGCCGATCTATAAGCACACAACGCCTCACATTTTCACTACTTTTGTGCTACACTTTTGTATTATGAAGTAGGGCTTTAATTTACAAAAAAGAAAATGCCGACTTGAAAGGACATACAAGGTCTCTGCCTGACAGTGAAGGACACCAGCCAGAGTATATGATGAAAGGGAAAGCTAATTTCACCATAACCGCAGAGAAAAGGCGTCTGCGCTGAATCAGCTCGATCTTGTAGATTGCTATTTCCACCAATCGTTTTCAGTGGTGTAAAGTAACAAAGTACAATTTTGAGATATTTGTACTTTACTTGAGTATTTCCAATATCCAATACTTTTACTTCTACTCCACTGCAATACATCTCTTGTACTTACTTACTCCACTACGTCTATTTAAAAACTTTAGTTACTAGTTACTTTACATATCTAAATTCTAAAAACATACATGAAGTCTCACTTTACTGTAATTATTATTATGTGTTATGCACTCAGTAGTGCTGGAAAGTAGAATTTACTCAAGTACAATCTGGGGCAATGTCTCTTTGGGCAATGTCTATTGTTGTAAATGTGCTTAGCACATTTACAACAATAGACAATAGACATTGTTGTTCTGAACTTTAATTGAGTTTGACCATTTGAAAATTTGAGTTATAAGTTACAAAAAAAATACATTAACCAATCGTTTTTACACTTTTTATACTTTGCTTGAAAGGTCAGCTCTTTTTTATTTTGACAAATATTTATTATAGTTTTAGCCTCAGTTTAACTACGAAATTTGTCATTCTACCAGCTCACAATGCGTGACGTTTTAATCTTGTAGATCAGATTATTTATTTTTTTCAATCGTGAAAACAATTGCAAAAACAATGTGTTTTCTATTTGACCAGGCATAGACTACAGTGTGAAGACAATAACTGTGGACAACAGCAAGGTGGCGCTGCAGATATGGGACACAGCAGGACAGGAGAGGTGAGACACTTAACTCACTGCTTCTCCGGGGACCACAAGTGGTCCAAATGGTTAAGGGTCCGTTAGGATCCATGTTACGCTCTCAGAATCAAATCTATTGTCACATACTAAAAGATGTTTACAGGTGTAAAACAATGAGTGAATTTAGTCTTTGATTGTTTCAAGAAAGAGAGAGAAGAGGGGAAGGAGTACAAAATTGACATATTTATACTTAGCATATCCATCCAAACTTTATGTACTTGAGGTTTAGAAATGGCGCGTTAGCATAGAAGCTGGTATATACTGTAAAGAGTCTTTCCCTTACGGGAGTCGAACCCAGGCCGCTTGGGTGAACACCAGGAATCCTAACCGCTAGACCATATGGGACCTAGTGAACACTGAGGACTTTTAACTAGAAAGCCATGATGGTGACGGCCCTGCCCACATGTACCTTCCTGTTCAGGTATCGTAGCATCACCAAGCAGTTCTTCCGCAAGGCAGACGGTGTGGTGGTGATGTATGACATCACGTGTGAGCTGAGCTTCACGTCCGTCAGACAGTGGCTGACCAGTGTGCAGGTGAGAGACGCTTTTCCATTGAATTCAGTTTGTGTCGTTCAATTAGTGGTAGCCCGTGACCCAAAAGATAAATTAGACATTCGCCAGGGACCCAAACTATTGAAAATAGCAGATCTACAGGCTCACAACACGTCACGTTGAGAGCTTGTAGATCTGCTCTTTGGATCTGCTATTATTGAGCATTTCTGAAAAACAAATCCCTGGCACAAATTAACATTTTCAGATGGGGGTCATCAATTTGGGGCTCCTTGGCACGTCTGGCACAAAGTGGTTTGAGTACTACTGATGTAAAACAGACCTGAGTTGACACTGTACCTTCTTTAGAGTTCTCAAATTCTGCCCGAACCCGACCCCGACATTTAGGATAGGTAGGGCTTAAAATGTATGCTAATTAGAGGCCTCTGGCTCGGTAATATTATTTATATTACTTTTTCTCTGTGATAGAGTTCTCAAGTTCTTCCCGAACTAGACTCTACCCGACCCGACGTGACGGGTAGGGCCTAAAATGTATGCTAATTAGTCGGTTAATTAGTCAGTTAGGGCCCAGTAGGGTCGGGCCTTCATTTTCAGGCCTGTTGAGAACTCTGACTTTCTTCACCCTCTACATCAAATCTCTCACCAAAATTAGCTGACGAATGATCCCCCCAGAATAGGAATGCATGAAACAATTTCCCCCCAAAACTCATCCTTGTATGCTATTACAGTGGTTCTCAACCTGTGGATCGGGACCCCCAGGGGGGTCCCCAGATGATTGACTTAATGTGCAACATTGTTTTCTCACTCAACAGTAAACAAACCAACATAAGGTTTAAGTGTACATGGGGTATATGCACATTTCTAAAGTGACAATTTAAAGACTTTTTAATACCTCATTACAAATTAAACATTGGCCAAATTGTCAAATATTAGAGGCTGACATTGTGAAACTAGCCGATCTACATGCTCATAATGCCTCGCAACGCGAGGCGTTGTGAGCATGTAGATCTGCTATTTTCACAATAGAACCGTGTTATACAAAATGTTATGCCTCAACTCTTAGTGCTCGTCAGGGTGGGAGGGGGTCCCCAGTTAAAATATGATTATTTTGGGGGTCACAGCCTGAGAAAGGTTGAGAACCACTGTGCTATTAAACAACCTTTCTTTCTGGCTCCCCCTCTCCTGTCTTGTGTCCATAGGACAGTGCAGGTGAGGACATAACCATCATGCTGCTGGGGAATAAAACAGACCTGGAGAGTGGAAGGCTGATCCTAGGTGGAGTGGCTGAACAACTAGCCAAGGTCAGTATCTAAACTACCCACAAAAAGCTAGGAAACATAACTTCAGTACATTATATCTCCCTTTAATAATACCAATTGCAATTGTGTTTACTTTTTTATCATTCTTATTGTTGATTAGTCACCTTTACACACATGTTTGGCTTTGTTGCTCATTCCACGAACGCCAGATGCATGCCAAGCTGTACCTTGTTGTAAAGGTGACTAATCAACGATAAAAATGATATAAAACACAATACCAATTGGTATTATTAAAGGGGAGATATAATTGGCCAAAGTTATGTTTCCTAACTTTTGTGGGTAGTTTGTGTGTGTCTACCTACTACTGTACTTGCTGTTAGTCACACACCTGTAGTGTGTATCCTTCTCACTTGCTCTTTGACAGATATTTATCTGCGCTTTTATTCTGTGTGCTTCATCATCATTAACAAGTTGTTTTTTTCCCAGGAGTGCCAGTTGATTTTCTACGAGTGCAGTGCTTGTTCTGGACACAATGTGGTGGAGGCCATGACACATTTAGCCAGGTGAGATACAGTTCTTGTACGATGCGGCCCTACAGTTTGGACATATGAGGTTTCCACCTGACAGAGACAATATTATGATAAAGAACTCCTGGGACACTGACTTAATGCTGTAGGCACACACATTTTTTTATTATCTGCTTCTATAAAACACAAAGTAACAGTAAGTAGTCCTACTCAGATTTATTTTACTTAGTAAGCAGTAGTGAGGACCAGTTATATTCAGAATTTACTTGAGTGAAAGTACAAAAGTTTTGGTATCAAAATGACAAAGTACAAAAAGTAAAAGCACTCATTATGCAGAAACGTCCCATTTCAAGTTTTCAAAATTTAAATCATTTGAAAATAGCAGATCTACAAGCTTCTATAAAGGTTGAAAATGGGTGACGTCCTCTTTAGGAGATGACTTTTTTTGTGGTGGATGTTTTTTTCCTAGAATCCTCAAAGAGCAGGAGGACAAGGAGAAGGAGAAGACAGTCCAGCTGGTCAACACGCCCTCGCAGAAGAGGACTTTCTGCTGTTAACACCGACTTACAGGGATGTTGACACCATATTGACATTTTGGCTGATATCTATCCATTAACGCAGCGCGTTCTCAGTGTTGGGCTCGGGTCCCCAGACAGAATATGGAACTGTTTAAACTTTAAACACTTAAAACTTCAAGCTCACAACGCATGGTGGTGAGTAAGTAATGTCAAATAACGAGGACAAATCTTCTCTTATAGGGGTACCTGGTACAAAATCTCTTTATGATGGTCCGTGGCCAAATACATATCAATATCCTTTACATGAATATAATTGAGAACCACTGTCATAACGGAGTATTTAGTCCAATATTCATACCTATACCCATACCGCAATACCAGTTTCTACCAGTAGAGTTTGCTATACATCTCCCTGGGGACAGGGATTATGTTTTCACCCCTGTCTTTGTGCCTGATTCCGGAGCTGTTTCGAACAACATCTCATTTCCCAATTTCCACATTAATAGAAAAGAAACAATACAACATAGGAGTAGGACTAGTGACTTCTGTACATCTCTCTTCATGGTAGTTTTGACGCGCTGTGTACGTCAGTGTGGAGGTGGTAAGTCAGAAGCGATTAGATGTGATTTGTATAATTGTTCTCTGAGCCAGTCCTGATAGGTGATCTGACTGAACACTGATGTTCTTATTACACTAGGCCATTGTAGCAAGCTAATTTATTAATAATAATGGTAATAATAATAACGGAGTGATTGACTTTATAGCCAAGAATTTTCATAGCCATTCATTAACCATTAAATCTATTTTTCAAGTTGCTAAAATTGATAGTGGATTCCATGTTTTAATGTTGCCGTGTGAATGATTAACTCCTACTCATAACAGAAGTATGTAATGTAATATTTGAAATGGCAGCTTCTCTTGAAAGGGCACTTAACCCATTGTCAACCTTACCTTCATATTACTGGTCCTCATTAATGCTCATAAGATTGAGACCATTTTATGTCTACTCAGTACGTGCCTCACTGTTGTGATACTGTAAGCACAGTCCAGGAACCTCCCCACCAATGACATCATCATATTAGCATTCCAAACTAATAAAAACTACAGCGCCTTTCTCCTCCCAGAAAGTTGGCGTACCGAAATTTAAACCATTGTTCTTGCATTAACACAAAGAAATGGTTTTAAATCATGTTTAAAATGTCCAAACCTGAGTACCGATAATGTCACACTTGTATCCCTCCTCTGAGACACGAAGTGAGTAAATTGTGCCATTATATGAAGATATGGTACAAAATGGGGGAAGTGCTCCTTTAATGTTACATTCTAGAGGTCATACTTCCATTCATACTAGTTCTGTTGGAAGTTGTCTAATGTTTTGCAATCTCCAAAATCTGTGGGATTTGACCTTTTTACTGTATATACTTGTCCAGTGTTATGTGTGAATTTCTTACAAAAAGAAACTACCTAGTATATATTGTATTGTGATTTATTTAAATGTGGCTACATGTTATGGCTAAATGGGTGTTCACTGTTCAATAGGTTGTTACTACAGTTGTAGTTTTAATACAGTGGTTCTCAAAGTGTGGCCGGGGGACCCCCCAGGGGTCCATAAAGGGGTTCCAGGGGGTCCTCAGCAAAATGAGTTCAAATAGCGTCACAATCAGTTTGATCACTTTTTGTACGTTGGCAATTTAAAAATAGCCATTGTACATTGTGCAAGATCGCAAGGTGCCACGTTATGATGAGTTGTGAGCTTGTAGTTCGGCTATTTTTGGAGGAAAAGAATCACACAACGAAACATTGAAATCATTTAGACTTGTCTTCTGTCCTGGTGGGGGTCCCTGGCACAAACTCCTTTCAGCTGGGGGTCCTCCACCAAATACAAATCAAATTGGGGGTCTGTTTGAGAACCACTGTTTGGGCAGACCAGAGAAGTTACACTGTGTTCGTATGTATATAATGTTGATGATATTTATTTCTAGATCACCGCAATGTGCCTCGATTCAAATTATTGACACTGAACACATGAATGTTACAAGTGGGCCACCAAATAATTGGCAAAACACTAAGATTTTATAGATGATATAACCTTAATATTGAAAAATGTATGTTAAGAAAATTACATGTTTTTTAGTTTTCTTATTTGATACCATTATATTGTTATTTCCACTGATTGATTATTAAAATAAACCTCTGAAAATGCACACGGCTTTCAAGATTTTCAAGTGGACCTTGATACAAAAAAAAAAACACAAAAAAACACTGGCTTACAGACAGTACAGATATTGTATTGTACCATACAGATTGGTCAAAGTCATATTTTATTCAATAAAACATGCCGGTCTATGTCTCAGTAAATGAGAAAGATGAAGTAAATAAAACACAATGAATGGTTCTGTGAATGATATTCGTGTTCATCTTCATTCGGTGATTAATGTTGGGGACTGTTTATTAATTATTTAGCTATAGTGGTCAACCAGTTAGTTTATGGCATGTGCTCATGGAATGCTCTAAAATACGGTGCACCACACAACAGAGGAATGCACTGGAAATCTTCTCAAACCTGAGGAACACCAAAATGCATTGGAAAAGCTGTGATGGATCTTTATCTTTCAAATAAATTTAAAGCATGGTTTTCTGAGGCTACTGTAGAAAAGACATCATATATAGGCCTTATATAACAATGTCTTTGTTGTGCAACATTGAATTATGGCTTTTGGATTGAAATTGAAGTGTTTAGATGGCTGTAGCCTATAACTCATGAAAACCAGTGATATTGTCTTCTCTGTTATGCCAAAAATTGTAATTAATGCCTGGGATTTGATCATGGAATCTCTGCGAACATTATACATCTAACTCAGTTTGTTTAATGCAATGGTCTCTTACTATTCAAGAGTTATTTTGTATAATTGCTTTCTGTTAGTTCGTTTATTTTTTTACATAGAAAAGAGGAAGAATCTACACACACACACACACACACACACACACACACACACACACACACACACACACATTGATTATGTTTGACAGAGACAGAGAGAGAATAAAATGGACTATTAAATTAACAGAATTCTCTCAAGATGCTTTTGAAGTTATTCTGCTGGAAATCAGTTTTTAAAGCAAGATATTCAGTGGGGCTTGAACCCACAGCTTCTCAATCATTAGCTCAGTATCCTATTTCATTGAGCTATTTATTGCTTGAACCATATCAGTCTTTTCTTATTAGAGGAACAACAAACAATGTTACAAAAGAAAACAGCATGGTTTGTTGTTGCTTGTCTAGATGTTTGAATGTTTTGGAACCACAATAGAAACAGGACTCTACCTTTTGTCTTATTATCCAGCTAAAATATTGAACACCTCAGTGACTCACTGGTCCAAATATTATATAGGCCTATTTGTAATGTATTAGCATATTGAGAGAGGCAGCTCGGCGAACCCTAGTCCACCACTCAGCAGACAAGGAAGCAACCCGCTACGCCAAGAAGACCAGCCTGCTGGCATGGCGAGTTACGGGCTCATCTCTTGCAATTCAATTCAAAGGAGCTTTATTGGCATGAGAAAACACTTCGATTTCATTCCAAAGGCCTTAAGGCCATATTTAAATGTTGCACAAAGACGTTAATGTGGCGCCTCCACTCTGTCCTCTGCCCACTCACACAACCGGCGGGCGACGCCGTCCATACGACGTCTGATTGATATATTATTTGTAAACAACAACACCTTCTTATTCCCATATGAGATACAATAATCCATCACACAGAAATAAGACAGGAGAGTGATTCAGAGTGAGAATGGAATGTTTACTATGGAGAGAGAGTATTCAAGACAGGTACAGTACAGAATAATCAATGGTTCGTGCTCTCTCTGACAAATTATGTTTTTACATGAGTAGACCTATAAGTATGGTCATTTCATCAGTCAATGGATGACGTTTCAACACAAGACAAAGAGTCCATATACAGGGTTCCTGGGAGGAGAGATGTCCTTGCTCGTGTCTGGATGACACTGAGCCTTATAAACCAAAACAATTCTCATTGTTTTCGGTACAGGCTCCAGGCAGTTGATAAGGTCTGATTTCAACCAGACGGAGACCTTGTGTTGTACTGTACATGACATTTTATGACACAGTCACTGTGCCTTCAACTTCAGGTGGTCATCAATATGTATTGATAAAAAGATGATATGAACCATAACAAAATACCTATCAACGTCCAAGTCAGACCTGCCACACACCAAAAAACAACCAAAAAACAACGATTACTAGGCCAGCGTTGGCACGCCGTCTATACGACGTGCATACGACGTCCAAAGTCAGACGTCCATACACAGACCTCACCACCAGTCGTCGCAAAAACACGCATTTTGCTGCCTTGAAACCGGTCCGGGGGACCTTTGAAATAAATACAACGCCGGCACGTAGGCTACGTTGACGTTCGTATCTTATCCATTGAGATCCAAAACATTACCTGCTTTACTAGCAATTTAAATATTAAAGGCGCAAGTTGGCATCTCGACAGAGTGCAGTCTATTTGAGACAGGCAGCGAGCCTTAAAAGCATTCAAATAATACAAATACATTAATAATTGGCAAATACAGCACATCTACAAGCTCAAAATGTGTTGCTTCGCACCACGTTTCAAGCTTCTGTATCTGCTACTTTCCATGCTTTTGTGTGACACTGGCTGTTGTATACATGATAAAGTAGGACATTCATTTATAAAAGATATATAGTGTCATTGGAGAGGAAATGTTTGCCTTCATGTGAAGTGAACACTTACAGCATACATCAAGTACTGTATTTTAATAGTATTTTTATGTCAGCATTTTGTGATCTGTGGTAGGCTACCTAACTGAGACCATTGTGGAGTTCCGTGCACCCCCACGACCCAAAAAAGTGAGTCCCAAAATCAAGGTTAAAAACCTGGAAAAAAGTGGGTTCCATCAAGGCGAAACACCCGGAGAAAAGTGAGTCCCAAAATCCCCCAAAAAGTGAGTCCCAAAATCAAGGCGAAACACCTGGAAAAAAGTGAGTCCCATCAAGACGAAACACCCAGAGAAAAATGTGTCCAAAAATCCCCCAAAAAGTGAGTCCCAAAATCAAGGCGAAACACCTGGAAAAAGTGAGTCCCATCAAGGCGAAACACCCAGAGAAAAGTGAGTCCCAAAATCAAGGCGAAACACCTGGAAAAAGGTGAGCCCCATCAAGACGAAACACCCAGAGAAAAGTGAGTCCCATCAAGGCGAAACACCCTGAGAAAAGTGTGTCCCAAAATCCCCCAAAAAGTGAGTCCCAAAATCAAGGCGAAACACCTGGAAAAAAGTGAGTCCCATCAAGACGAAACACCTGGAAAAAGGTGAGTCCCATCAAGACGAAACACCCTGAGAAAAGTGTGTCCCTAAATCCCCCAAAAAGTGAGTCCCAAAATCAAGGCGAAACACCTGAAAAAAGTGAGTCCCATCAAGGCGAAACACCCGGAGAAAAGTGAGTCCCATCAAGGCGAAACACCCAGAGAAAAGTGAGTCCCATCAAGGCGAAACACCCGGTGAAAAGTGAGTCCCAAAATCCCCCAAAAAGAGAACATTAGACATCTATAACTCAGTTTGTTTAATGCAGTCGTCTCTTACTATTCAAGAGTTATTTTATATGATTGCCTTCAGTTAGTAAAGTTAAGTTGAAACTCCAGCATTGAATAACAGGAGGTGTGGGATTTGAACAAGGACTGGTTGCACATAAAATCAGATGCTTAGACCATTACACCACCACTCCGACAAATTCTCCAAATTAGTTTTAGTCCTATTAATTTGTATGTTAGTCTGCAATTATTACAATTAAATTAAACTGCTGATTTGAAAATGGAATCTATGTGTTGTGAGTGTGATAATTAGACTACTACACCATTCAGTCACACATCTCTTAGTAATGTTGAATTGTTCTTTAGTACTGTATGTTAGCTCTTAGTTGGTAAAGTTTAACACCCCAGCATTGAACCACAGATCAACAGAGACTTGAACTCAGGCCTCAAGGTTGAGAGTCCAATAATTAGGCCACCATACTATGCCTCAGTCACTCTTGGGTCTGCTCTGTTACTCTTACTACTAACTGTAGGAGAACAGGGATTTGAACATCTCTGATAATAGATCAAGTGCTGTTGACCTCAAAATAGTTTTGTTGCAAGACAAAGCATTGGTGTGGTTTGGGCTTTAGCGTTGTTGAAGAGTTCTTTTGTATGTTACCCTTCAATTATTAAACTTAAGTTGAAAGCCTCCAGCAGTGACCTCCAGATAGACTGGGATTTGAAGATGGAATCTCTGTGCATAGGGTCGGATGATTAGACCACCACACCACCACTACAACGCTTTACAGATGTGTCCTTTTATCTTAACCGTCAGTTAGTAAAGTTAATATTCTAATCTCTGGATCCCTGGATTCTGACAGTCCAATGTTGGGCGACCGATGGGCGTCTACATTGCCAGTTTTGTCAAATTTGACAAACTCTAAATGTGTGCATTACTGTGCAACCCTCTGAGAGCAGAGCGTATCTCTAGCAAAGAGACACATGTCTTATCACAACAACCAGGAACTGAATGACTCAAATCTGCTGGTGTGTTATTCACATTTGAGTCCATGTTTAGGGAATGCACTCGTCAATCTACATGCAAAAACCCCCCAAACAAACGGGAAGAACCTTTTTTTTTTTTTTTACCATAATATTTAATCTTGGTTTATTTTCTTACAAGGTATACACTTTATATAAGACTTTAAAGTGCATGGATTTTCAAACCTTCGCGTGGGATGGTGGGGTAGCATACGTATAATACAAACAAATCTAGCTTTTACATTCGGATCTTACAGATGATGTAGGTTGTGCTCTTTGTTTTGTAGTTGTTAATACTGAGGAACAGGGGAGCGGGGACAAATGAACAAGGAAAGACTTGAGCATCAAAAGAAGAATCCAAAATGTCAACGAACACACAAAGGGGAGGGATATACTAGATATAATAGGCACATTACATCCAAGTTCACAGCCGTTTGTGTAGTCTTTATCCTGCTGTGTATACTGTGACAGGGGGAGGTTGAGACCTACCGTAGTAATGAAACCTCCAGAACTGTTTGACTGAGCGCATATAAAAGAACAAACTGAGGCATGTAGAGCTTTATTTGTGCCAGCCATTCTTTCACGGTCATGCTCGTTATATTCTATAAATTACTTTAAATAATACAAATTAATTACAGCATTAAAAAACATATTTACATTGCTTTACCCCCTTGTTATGTCTCAATCTGATTGTTCTGCTTAGAGGGGAGGAAAAAAACATTTGTCTTTCTCAAATCTCTCCCTAGAACATGAATAATACTAATAATATTCTGTCTGTTACTGTTTTTCTGTAACTGCATTATTGCTGAAATGTGTGTAATCTGTTTGTTGTGTATGTTAATACACAGGATTGCCACGTGCCAGTTTGAATTGACTCTGCAGAATTTATTATAATGCTACTGTACAACATGGTTTGTGTGTTAAAATAGTTTGTCTATCACTTCCACTAGCCTAACTTAGTTATTTCTCTTAACTTAAAAGATGAGTTTGATTAGACTGTGTCAGCATTATGATCTGAGACTACTGGACATGTGTATGTCTGTGATTATTGTTCTTCCCCCACATCTAGAATCTTGAAACATACTTTATATTACACTGTCTCCTTTCATCCATCATATCAAAACAAGGTTGCGAAAACGATTCTTTCTGTACATTTAAAACACATGATGCTCTTTTAAAAGGACCAAATAAAAAAAAAACATAACACTTTCTACTGTACATGAACACAGAGTTATATTCCAAATGTATGCTCCGTCGCACGGCAGCCGTCGCAAGCTGAAAAAAGCCGACCTACAATCACTTCACACTTGAGATTGTAGATGTGCTGTTTTCGACGTGCGCCGATGTCGTGGGCCGAATATGAATCAGGCTTTACGGTGTAGCACAGGCAGACAGACCCTTCACATGCTGTAGGTGGTCTGAATCTGCAGTTAAGGGCTGTGTCCACCTTCTTCTCCTGAGCACATCGCAGCATGTTTAAACTTTTGACTTGATTTCAACAGGGACCCGGCATATTTAAATGCTATTGTATGCTGGAAACGCCATTAGCGTGACGAGGCGTCTATTCTGATCGGCGTGTTTTTATCAGGTCGCTCAGAGTTTTTGACTATTTTCAACTAGTTTGCCTGAGAGCGCGCCTTGCCATTTTCAGTTTGGGGGGGGGGGGGGGAGAAGACACGCTTTGTTGGACACACTGTCTTAAGTCTGTTGGCTCAGGAATGACGCCGAGGACCCATCCATGCATGTTGGGTCGCGAGCGGTGTATGATAGTCCCTCTTTAGGGGGTGGGAAGCAGAACCGGTCCTGAGGGGTCACCCTTGCTCTAGTGTTGATTGTACCAGAACCCATTGATGTCAGCACAGCTCTATTGGTGGGGTCAACGGTTAATACTTAACACGTGATGATTAGTACAAATCCAAGGAAGAAGGAAGAGGCCAAGGCATCTTATCCAGCACTGATTCTGTTCACTCTGTTGTCCCTGAACATGTTGAGCTCCGTCAGCAGCAGCACCAGGAGAGTCAATGTTTGTTCAACCTGTTCTCACTCTTAAAGTCGTACTGGGATGACAAGTTGGGGCAACATCTGACCGTGTGTCAGCTGCTCCATGTGACGGGAATCCCGCTGGGGTCATTTCTTTAAAACGCTCTCGGAGCGTGCCGTTCTCACTCCCAACTCGTAATGGGTTGAGTCTGCTTAAAACTTGTAAAACAAGGCGAGTGCGCTGCCAGAAGCAGACTTTAGCCCCACGAGGCAGCGCAGAGCGAGCCGCTGGGTGACTGAGTGAATGAGTGGCCACTCGCTTAACAGCTCGCTCTGTGCTGCCTTCACGGTGGGCACAAGTCCACATCTGCCGACTCTGCGCTTTTCAAGTTGCATACCGACAGGTAGAGACTTCCACCTGACCCTGTGAGCATGCAACGCGGCACGACCAGTCCCGCTGCCTCAACGTTTGAAGCAGGGGGAGTCCCGTCGTGTCAGTTCGACTGCCGCAATCGGTCAAATCCTGCCCCAACTCATCACCCCGTTTTGATGCAACGGGTGTGAGAACGTGTTGCCATAGCCAGCAGGACAGCATAAGGAGTGTGATGGGTCTGTTGTGTTGTAGTAAATCATCTGCACACAGCAGTCTCTCGGCACGCGAGTCGCCCACCCGTCTGTCCGTCCTATGTGCCGTCCGTGGGGGCTTCCTGTGCCGCGTCGCTGTTGTTGTTGTCCGTGGGGGGGTCGTCACCGTTGGGGTGCGGCAGCGGGCATTCTGGCATTTCGCCCTTCACCGCCACCCGGATCACCTTCAGCCAGCGCTGCTTGAGCTCCTCGCTCTCGGCGGCAAAGCTGTGGATGGAGTTGGACTGGGACAGGCGGAACGGGAAGGCGGCCTGGGGTTCGCCGGGTCGCAGGCCGTCGTCCACGTTGTAGCCCAGGAGAGGGATGGTGCACTGGGCCTTCACATCCTGCAGCCACACATTAAGTAAAGTAAACGCAATTAAAAACCACAATATAAAACCATAACGTTAATACAGAACAACAAGGGGTGTGTGGGCAGTTTACCTGTGGAGCTCCATAGACGTAGAGCACCAGGCATTCGTTCTTGGGGACGACGCACCAGACCTTCTGCCATTGCTTGGTCTTCTCACAGTACTGCCGCAGGAAGCTGAACATCACGCTGCTCCCCGTGAACTGGGCCGCCTCGATCTACACGGCCAGAAGAAACATGTGAGCGTGTTTACTATACTTGTGAGGACCAAATGTCCCCATACAGTATAGTAGAATATGAGAAACGGACCTTGTAAGGAACCATTTCCCTGGTCCTCACAAGAGATATGGTTACTTTATGATTGAAAAAAGATGTTAAGAGATACGTTTACCATTCGAAAAAAGATTCAGGTTGTCGTTAGGCTTAGGATTAGACATTTTGAGGTTAGGTTTAGTGGTTGGAATTAAGTGTTGAACTTGAAAAAATTGACGCTGCTATTTTTCAACTTTAGGCTTACAGTTAAAATGCCAAATAATTGTAGAAATTTTGTTTGTTAAATCACTCTCCTAAAAAAATACAAAGTGTGTGTGTGTGTGTGTGTGTGTGTGTGTGTGTGTGTGTGTGTGTGTGTGTGTGTGTGTGTGTGTGTGTGTGTGCGTGCGCGTGTGTGCGTGCATGTGCGCATGTCCATCATAGTTTCTCACCTCCAGAATTCCCTTCTTCTTCCCCTCGGATCTCTCTTCTCCAGTAAGGATGGAGTAGCAGTCTTTACAGACCTTGTTGAGCTTGTTGCCATCGTACTCCAGCGGCACCTTGTTGTCTGAGCATTTGTAGCACACCACCTGATCACAAGAACAAGCATTAGAGAATAATAGTACAACTATGTTCAGTTTGGTCACTAAGCACTAAAGTATCAAACGTTCATCTCCCACTACTAAGAAGTTGAAGGGCATGTTCAAATCACATACTGTATATATACTTTACATTACTTTAGACCCCTTTTTCACATTTTGGCAACAATAAATAATCCAAATTAACATTCCTGTATCCTCTTTGAGGCCCTACATTGTTCTCTCTGCACTCTACTTATGTGACCCATTTACCCCGTTGACTAGATTTTGTCATTTACTCAGATGTTGTACTTTGTTCAGTCACTTTGTATAAGAGCATAAAACTGTAACATTTCAGGATTCAAATTCAAAAACCGCTAAAGTAGCAGATCGACAAGCTCAAAACGCAGCACTTTGCGCCGCATTTCGAGGTTGTGGATATGCTACTTTTGATGCCATTGTGCGACACTGTAGCGTGATCAAGTGGTAGGGCAATCATTTATGTAAAAAACACAAAAGATTTGAATATGTTCTGCTAAGCATGGCTGAAGTGTATCAGTGTAAGACAGAGGTGACTCACATAACCGCAGGCTCGACAGTGGTGTCTCCGCCTGGTCAGAGCGTTGAAGGACTCCTTACACTTCATACACATGGTCACCTCGTTGTCCCTGATCCACCGAGGGGCACGTTTACCCAGCTCTGCCTTCTGTTGAACAAACACACCAAACACGCAGCTTGTAGATCTGATGTTTTGGGGGAAATGTTCAAATGTGGTGGGGTCCCTAGCACAAAATCTATTCAGATGGGGGCCAAGTACTGTACATATCGATTTTGTGGGTCCTTGACATAAAATAAATGTCTGACTGGTCTATAATCATAACAGATGAGAAAAAAGGTAACTCAGTTGTCCTATGCAGAGAGTGAATGAGAGCGAATACAACAGACTGTAAATTAAAAGTGGATTTCAATCATGAAATATACAATATAGAATATACTGTAGAATACAGATTACAGAATTTTGATCATAGAATATTGTTTACAGATTTTACAATAAACATTATAGAATAATACAATACATAGATTATTTTTTTAACGGACACGTACCGATACTTCGTCCACCTCCTTGGGTGCAGATGCTGTCTTGAATGTCTCGTTCTTCTGCTGGAAGATCTCAATGGTCTCCTGGAACGCCTGAAGGACACATCACACACATTATCAGAACCCACTACAAAACCACATAAAACACATCATGTAAACCACATAAATACAGTACTGTGATAAATAACACACTCATTGCATGTACCTTTATCCAGTCTGCCTTGTCCTGTTCAGAGCTGAGGGAGGGAGAGAGAAACAAAGAAACAAACAAAGGTTTTCAAAAGGCTTGTTGAGAAAGTTATACATAATGATAAATTACCACAATATAGAACTCCCTCTTTGCATAATTAACGACACTTTGTGTGGTTGTTTGTAGTTGCTAGTTGCATTTTTCTAGATATGAACAGGCTGGTGGTTTGAGTGTGTATTTTTAAGAATTCAGACAGTAATGTGGTCTATAAAAATGTAATTATGCAGGCAGCCTACATAAACTTGGAAAGGGATGACAGCATTTCTGTTGTCTAAATTACAATGCTCAAAATTCTGCACATAAAACTATGCTCCATGGAACTAGCCACAACTTAACCCATTTAGGCCTGAAGTTTTCTGAAAAACAATATTATTCAAAAATTACCCTACAAAAACAAATATGTTGCTACATACTGTACATGTACTGTAATACACTAAAATGTGTTTTTGGCAGGAAATATATTAGATAGATCAGATTGAAGAAAATGTAAACTGGGTATGTGTCTGGGTATGTACAGTAGGTTTATTTGACAAAATCTGTCCACCAGAGGGTGCTAGAAACAGCAAAATAAACATTATTCCAACCGGCCAAGATAAAGATAAAAAATATCTTTCTCAACTGAAGTGGATGGTAGTGGATGGTAGCGTCCAGTCTGGACACTACCATCGTCTTCAATTGAGAATGATATGCTTTTATCTTTATCTTGCCAGGTGGGAATGACACTTTAGGCAGCTCAACAGACAACGTCACACATCTGACTTGCCTCAAATGTTATTCCCCTAAAGCAGTGCTTGTCAAAGTGGGATCCGGGGACCCCCAGGGGTCCTTGAGAGAGCTAAAATGAGGAACAGCTTAACCACTTTAACCCTGTTTTATACTTGGGCTATTCATTCGCATAAATGGAATGATGTGTTGGTGTCATCATGTACCTGGCCTGCAGTTCCAGGGTCCTCTCCTTGCCAGACACCTGGAAGGTGTGAGGGTAGTCGTCGTTGTGCGTGGCCAGGATCTTCATGCCGTCGATGCCGATGCGCGTCCTCACCGTGTACTTGGCAGCGCCCAGGCTGAACTTAGGCACGCAGTAGAGCAGCATGTTGTTGAACTGATGAGACACAAAGACAACAATATCCTTGCTGTCAGACAGAAACCTCTCATCTCCATACAGATGTGCCATTTCAAAACTTCACATGTACAGCCATTGGCAAGATTTCCAGTGGTTTGGCAGAGCATTGAGCTTGTAGATCAGCTATTTTTGCTATTTGTATGACCTTCTCTGACTTCGAAGTTTAAATCTACCTATGAAGGTGGATTCTGTTTTTCAATGAGAATGGAGTGGTTTCTTGCCATTTGGGTGTTTCTGCAAAAATACTCTCCATTCTCCATGAAAGATGTTTTTTTTTTTCTTTTTTTTTAAATAACCCATTCAGGCCGGGAACACATTTTAGTGTATGGGAGGGGCTTACAGTACATGTACAGTATGTAGCAACATATTTGTTTTTGTAGGCTAATTTCTGATTTAGGCCTAACTATAGGTTAGGCCTAAATTTAACGCCCTACTTGATCATACTACAGCGTCTCAAAATATCAGGTTTTCCAGACAGAGACGATCGTGCAGAAACATGTAAACTTTTCATAAATTACCTACTTTGTCATAATGAGAGTGTAAATTCGTAAATTGTGTTGTGAGCTTATAGATCGTCTATTTTTTTTTTTACATATACGGTAGTGTACATGGTCATTTCATCTATAATGTCCAAAATGTGGACACCAGGTTTAAAGTGGTCCCATGACCATGGTCCCGACGCCCCATTGGTTGCTGCAAGGTGTTTTTTAGTTGCCTGGTACTGAACGTATGACATTCTTATTTTAAACTTGGCCTCAATAAAAAAGGAACACCTGCAGTATTAGTGACTGGGCTGAGTTTCCTTCCCATTGTAAACTCAGCATAAACAAGCAGAAGGAGGCGGAACTTATTCATTATTCATTATTTTATGCTTCAACTATTGAAAAATAGCAGATATATAAGCTCACAGTGAGTGCCGCGCTGCGAGCTTGTAGATCTGCTATCTTTTGAAAAGTCATGAAAATGTCTTTGATTACATTTATTTTTAAAGCGAACATTTGTAACTCAAATTTTGCTTCTGGGGGTCCCCACTCCCTGGCACTAAATATTTTTTAGATGGGGGTCTGTGGCCATCATTTTGGGGATCCTTGACTTGAAAAAATCACACTCGTGTGAACTGAGCGGTGGTGTGTGTGTGTGTGTGTGTGTGTGTGTGTGTGTGTGTGTGTGTGTGTGTGTGTGTGTGTGTGTGCAACAGCGCCCCTCCCTTAACATGTGTGGTCAGAAAAGGTTACTGCAGGCTACAGACAGACAGACAGACAGACACGGAGACAGACAGACAGACAGACAGACAGACAGACAGACAGACCCACACACACGGCCACGTATAGGAGCGTTGTGACCACCGCTCAAAAAGTTTGAGAACCACTGGCATACAGTAGAAACATATATTTTTTTTTTTTCAGAAACCTGTTTAGGATTTAGGAGACGTTTATAGAATCAGGTGAAAATATTCAAAGACTTGCACTCATTTCACGAAAAAAAAAGAAGAAAAAAAGAAAAGAAAACACATCTACAGGCTCACAGCTTGAATATCTGTATTTTTGAATAGTTAAAGCATTTAAGAATGGTTAAAGTAATAATGAGCAATAATCTAAATGGGTTGATGTGTTTAAGTCTCACCAGGAACAGGTATCTCTCCATGGCGCTGGTGTTCCGGGCAGCCAGCTTCAGGATGTGCCCCTCCTTGATGAATTCGTTGGAGGCGTTGACGATGTCCTCCTCCTCACCCAGCATCTCATAGATCTCCAGCAGTTTCTTCAGATTCTCCTGAAAAACCACCAGGAACACAGGATGTTCATACGACTGCAGTGGGGCTACAGATGTAGCATTTACTGGCCAGGCAAAACATATATTTCCATGCCCTATTGTAGATTCCCAAACTACAATAGGGCTACAGTAAAGGGCTTTGCACACAGCCCTGTTGCATTTTCTTTTCCGTTTGCTGCATGATTAAAATGCATTGGATTTGGTGTGCAATGCTGTGTGGAATCCGCAATGCGAATCCGAAAAGGAGTCATAAAAGGAGTCAATTTGTTTTTTACTGCATGCGAAAAGATGCACAAATCGAACTGGGTTCGGGAGAAAAATGCACTGCCGCAGCCACTTGCTGCGGCAGTTAGTCGTTTCTTCTCTCTATTTGCCATGCTGTCACCATGGTGTATTTATTTGTATGTGGGACTATAAGTACACTCTTAAGAGTTACAGGACTGTAAAGGACCTGCCATTGAGAACCAGAGCATTGACTGATGATGCCAGTAGAGTCACTACTTACAGACTTTCGGATAGCGCTGTTGGAATGAGTGGCTGCATTGGCGATGAAGTCTAAGGATTCTAGGGAGAAAACAAAGGTAATTAAGCATCGGAGGGTTATCTTTTAGAGACAGACAATGATAGTCAAACAAGTGTGTGTGTGTATGCCAGGGGTTTTCAAAGTGGGTGACGGGGCACCCTGGGGTGCCGTGACGGCAGTCCAAGGGTACCGCGAGATAATTTGATAATATTTGGAATTTATTTGGACACTTGAAAAAATATTTAGTATCATTTTACACTTGAAACTTGAAGTTATTTTCAGTCAGTTCTAACCAAAATGGCTATTATCTCAACGTTTTCCTCGCAACATAATCACTAAATTGTTGCCATTATCGGGCAGAAACCTCGTATCTCCAAGTTTCAAATGTGTACGTCTTTTGGTAAAGCAAAGCCCTGCTTCATCATACAAGACTGTCGCACAAAACTAGTGAAAACAGCCGATCTACAAGCACACAACGCCTCGCAATGCGAGGCGTTGTGTGCTTGTAGATCTGCTGTTTTCACTAGTTTAGTAAATTTTATAGATGATAAATACAAAACGAACGGTTTTGGACATACAAGGTTTCCACCCGACAACGACGATATGCTATAAGGTGATGGGAGTGAAAATTATAATGTAGGGCGCCTCGAATTAAAAATATATTTATGGGGTGCCTTGGGACAAATACGTTTGGGAACCCCTGGTGTAGGCTACTGTACGTACTCTCTGCGTCTCTGCGGTCGGGGTCGTCCTGGGGCAGTTTCTTCAGGTAGTCTTTGAGCAGCATCTCGTAGCGAGGAACCCTCTGCACCGGACCCAGCATGTGGTGCTGGAGGGTCAGACTGCCACACACCTCCTGACTCTGAGGAGCAACAACAATACATGTTACATTGAACTCTAAAGCGTCCCTATTCTGGGTTGAACATTAGGGAAACATTAACCTGATTCATACTTGGAAGGAGAAAATTAGGCATTACTGTTCAGTGTCCATAGTCTTGGAATATCACATTTTACTGTAGCCATATTTTAGTCATCTGAAAAGTTTTCGTTTTTGTCTAGTTTTAGAATGTACGATTTTAGTCGACTAAATCTACAGTTGATTTTGTTGCCAAAACTGTATTTTGTCAGGCCTTGATGGCGTTTTTACATTTTACACTTGGTTGCATGCTGAAAATCTACAAGCTACAAGCTCACACCCGTGATGGGTTATAAGCTTGTAGATCTGATATTTTCAGAGTGCAAAACCTGAGTGCAGCCAAACATTACTTGTCTTTGAGTTCTACTGGATCTCTTCTCCACTAGTCCCTCCCTAATAGTTTGGTTCCAGCCCATAGACCCGCCCACTCTCAGAGTCTGAAATCAGGCTACCTCCCTAACATTTTACTGTAGTTTTTATTTCACTAAATTGTCAAAAAATGTAAGTTTTAGTCATCATAGCTAAGTTTTTATTTAGTTTTCCTCAGTGAAAAAAGGGTAGTCGAAAAAAGGTAGTTTTTTTCGTCATCGTTTGAGTCAAGGAAATGAACAGTTGCGTAGAAGTACCTGGATCTCCAGGATGATGGCTTTGAACTGCGGCGAGCGCTCCGGCCACTGCTTGAGCAGCTCCATGGCCTTCTCAAAGTTCTTCACGTACTCGGCGTACATCTTCAGGAAGGGAGTGAGAGTCAGCAGGATGTCCCCGATGCGAGGCGTCGTCTCCCTGGACAACACCAGAGACACAAGACACATACTGTAACGTCACTCAGCGTTTTGTTACGCCAAGTCCTAATCTGGGATTTGTGAAATTCACCTTAGCGCTGTGTTTCATAAACAAGCTAAATATGTCAAATAATTATACTGCCCTACAAAGGCAGAGTGCAGTAACTACGTACAAGAATTTCACTAAAAAATAGGTTTAAAAGTGTTACAGCTGATCAGCCAAATAAGATAAAGGCATAAAAGTGATATTAAACTGATTGTATATCTGTCCTTGAGCTAATTGTTCGTCCCCAATATTATGAAGGCTAATTTGACCTTTGGGTGACACAAATAAGGAGGTGTGTCCGAAAACGTAGTTACTGCACTCTGCCTTTGTAGGGCAGTATAATGGTTTGAGGAAATTGGAGATTGAGGCGTTGACCTTTGCCTTTATGACATATCCGAGATCATTTTCTGGAAGATTGGACATGGTATTCTATCACTAGTCTGACCAATTTGAAATACTCTTTCATCTTAAAATAACTAATAAGCAAAAGTGACATGTGACATGATTCCATTGGATTGGAATCCAAATGACTGAAATCGGTCGTGGCGACTGATAACTTGACCATGCCCTCAGGGGCTGAATTGTTCACAAGCTGATCATGTGACTTGTTGGAAACCACAAGTTCCCCATATGAAGATGAATTGTGGAAGGTTGAGGGAAAACCCCAGCCGGAGACGAGACGATTCTGATCTGAATGGCCTGTCATGATTCATTACTGTCATTATTATTACACCAACTATTACATCACGTTACAGCTCAAAACATTTATCAATCTGTTTGATCCGAGCAGAACCAGTATTTAGACATTTCAGCTGAGTTGTTCCTCCCCCAACATAAGTTAAATATTGTTATGTGCTTTTACACAATTAACCTTAATTTATCCGGGGTAGGTTCGCTGAGAACAAATTCTCTTTTTCACACTCATACAGTTAACACAGACTCACAGCTGGCAACTACAGTGTTTTAACTCTAAAAAAGGCCCTAGTTCGTTCTCCTGCTATACCACCAACATGTGGAACGCCCTACCGCAGGCCTTAAAAGAGTGCAAATCCCTAGCCTCCTTCAAAATCGGTCTGAAAAGACACCTACAAGCGGCTGCTATTCGGAACTCGTAATAAACAAAGTCCATACCTACCTCCCCTTTTCCTTTGTAAATATCTCCTATTTCATTTTATTTTTTTATGACTGCTTTTTATCTTTTTCCCTTTGTGTTACTGACAATTCGATATGCAAAGTACTGTGTTCTATCCATCTGTCTTTTAATGTTATATGAGATACATTTGTACTGTCATGAAACTGTACTTTTTCCTATGCAACCTTCTAATAAATTCTTCAATCAACCAAAAACTGTTGGCCACCCAGCAGCTCTACTACAGTCACTTCATGCATGCAATATGCTCAACAACCACCAGGGCTGTGTGGAGCTTTGCTCTGCTGGCCGTCAGGGTGCATTGTATCGTTAATCACAATTATTTTGGCAACTATAATGTTGACATAAAGAGTTGGTCAGCAGCACCAGAAGCTGTTTCTAAATTAGGGAACTGAGTAGGTAGGTAGTAGGCATTGCGGTTCCTGATATTCCTGGTTCCTGTGTGTGTGTATTAGTGATTTATTTATTTAATTGTGTGTGTGTGTGTGTGTGTGTGTGTGTGTGTGTGTGTGTGTGTGTGTGTGTGTGTGTGTGTGTGTGTGTGCGTGCGTGCGTGCGTGCGTGCGTGCGTGCGTGCGTGCGTGCGTGCGTGCGTGTGTTGTGTCGTATTGTCAATACGTATTTCTGATGTATCCTGTGGGGCGGTACACTTCTCGCCTGTCTAAGGGAGAAGTGTAACTACAGTACCTCTGGCCTCCTTTGGCATCCACTCAGAGACTTCTTCATATGTGCCCAGGGACACATTAGCACATGATGAACTCTATACATGCATGCACTCCCCAGCACCACCACACTACATGACAATTTTTTTGTGTCATCCTTTTGGATTATGGTGGCTCAGATGTATGTCGCATTGCATGTGACCTTATCGTCACTGTCGGGCAGAAACCTTGTATCTCCAAGTTTCAAATTTGTACTTTTGTTCACCAAGTAAAGCCCTGCTTCATCATACAAGGCTGTCGCACAAAAGTAGTGAAAACAGCCGATCTATAAGCACACAACGCCTCGCAGTGCGAGGCGTTGTGTGCTTGTAGATCGGCTATTTTCACAATTTTAGTTCATTTTTATAATGATAAATATAAAATGAACAGTCTTGGACATACAAGGTTTCCACCCGACAACAACGTTATGTTTTATTTCATGATCAATTAAGATAGCAATCAATCAAAGAATCAATCAATCAGACAGACAGACATGACATGTTCATATCATCCCATGAACTCACCACTCCCCCATGCGTTTCTCCAGTGCTGGGTACAGGAACTTGCTGTGCAGGTTCCAGATGGACGAGATGTTGGAGAAGATGTTTTTCACCACTTCCACTGGGAAGGATCCTTTATTAGCCTCCTCCATCAGCCTGGCACTGAACACCTGGAGACACACACACGTCTTACAACCATCTTCTATACCCATTTTGGCACAAAAGTAGATCGTTGCCAGGGGACTGCCCATAAGTCCGAAATCTCATTAGTCCTACATCTCATTAGTCCGAATTTTGTTAGGGTTAGGTTTTAGGGTTAGGTTTAGGCCTAGTTTTACTGAGGCTAGGGTTAGGGTTTGGGTTAGGTTTAGGCATAGTTTTACTGAGGTTAGTGTTAGGTTTAGGCATAGTATTTTTCACCAGGTTAACATCACCAAATTACTTACACTCTCAAAAACAAACAAGAGCTATTTGAGAAAATATGGGGAAGTTTTATCCGGTATGTCAAGGGAAATGACCTTTCCTATCTGATGGAGGAACCAGAAGTGGGGTGACTGTTTCTTTCTTCTTTCCTATCTGATGGAGGAACCAGAAGTGGGGTGACTGTTTCTTTCTTTGTTTTGTTTTCCCTCTGCATTCATTCATTTGTCTGGCCTGTTGTGATGTTGATGTGATGTACGTGCTCTTTGTGTTATGATTATTTTGTATTCTTTGGGGTTTTGTTTTTGTGGGGTTTTTTTTTGCCTTTATTGTGATGTATATATTGTTTTGAAAGTTAAAATAAAAAAAAACATATTGTTTAAAAAAAAAAAAAAAAGGTTAACATCACCATATTCTGACTAATGGGATGTACTGTAGGAACAATGAGATTTCGGGCCAACGCCATGGCACCTGTCGCTGTCGGGCAGAAACCTCTTATCTCCATATTTTAACTGTTTGAGTCCCCCCCTCGTAAATTAACATCCTACTTGATTATATTACAGCTTCAGACAAAAGTAGCAGATCCACAATTTAGAGCTTGTAGATCTGCCAATTTTGATGTTTTTGAATTTGAATCCCGAAAAGTAACAGTTTTGGGCATGTGAGGTTTCCGCCCGACAGAGACAATATATATAGCTTGCTGCTTAATAGCAGAGTTGTTAAATTCTAAACTGTATTTTTAAAGATATATTTTGTGCACTTAAAAAGAACAGATGACAGCTTTCGTTCTCACGGTTTTCATGAGAGCACTGTAGTTCCAGAGAATGTGGAAAGAGGTTGTCTGGCTCTTCAAGACTAAAAAGTGAAAATTCTCTGTGTGGGTGGTGTGCTATAGGGCATGGGTTTTGAAAGTGGGTGATGGGGCACCCTGGGGTGCCGTGACGGCAGTCCAGGGGTGCCGCGAGATCATTTGATAATATTTGAATTGACACTTGAAAGAAATATTTAGTATCATTTTTATTAACTTGAAGTACAGTTATTTTCAGTCAGTTCTAACCAAAATGGCTATTATCTCAATGTTTTCCTCGCAACATAATCACTAAAATATCATTACTGTCAGGCAGAAACCTCTGTCGCACAAAACTAGTGAAAACAGACGATCTACAAGCACAAAACGCCTCGCTGTGCTTGCAGATCTGCTGTTTTCACTAGTACATTTTATAGATGATAATTACAAAACAAACGGTTTTGGACATACAAGGTTTCCACCCGACAACGACGATATGCTATAAATATAAGGTGCTGGGAGTGAAAATTATAATTTAGGGGTGCCTCGGATTAAAGAAATATTTATGGGGTGCCCTGAGACAAAAAGGTTTGGGAAACCCTGCAATAGGGGCCTTCCTTACCTGCTCCAGCAGGTCCAGACGCGCCACGTATGCCTTCTCTGTCTGCAGGAGCTCGTTGGCGATCTTATACAGCTTCTGCTCGTTGGTCTCCTGGAATACAAGGACAGGATCATGTATTATATACTGTATATATTACTCAATGAGCAACAAGCAAAACATGATTGTGACCAGGGTGTGATTTGTAAATTTTTCTTTACTTCTTTGTACAACAAATAGATAAAATAGCCGATCTACAGGCTCACAACATGTCGCATCACGTCGCATTGTGAGCTTGTAGTTCGGCTATTTGTGCTTTTCTTTTTTGCTTTTTTTTAACCAGAGGATTAATGTGGTTAACCATCGGGATACATCTGATAAATATAATCAAAACGATCAGACAGTCTTCATTTCCATTAAGGAAATGCATGTGACCAGAAGTAGGGAGAAATAAAACATGTACCCTCCAGCCATAAACATGAATGACCAGACAGGCATACAGTAGGCTATAATATCAAAAGCTGAGGTATTTATTACCCCCATCCCCACCAGCAAATCCAAACCTGGTTGGGTTTGTATCAATATTGGTAGTGTTGATTAACTTTGAATCATAACAAATTTTGGGGAGGATTGTGTGTCTGGGTAGCTCAGTCGGTATAGAACCCGGTGTCATGGAATTCAGATCAATCAATAATCATGAGAAAATGAGGAGAAAAGACAATTATATTAGGTGGTGGTGTGGTCAAGTTTATATAACATGATATCATGGACAGAAGTACAATTAACACTCTGGACAGTGGTAAAAGAGTTCTGCCCAGAAGAATGGTCAAACACTAGAGTTATACTGTGGCTTCAAGGCCTCTGGAACAAGCTGTACCATAACAAGATAGGCTTTATCAAAACAATAGTTACTGAGGCCTTCTGAAGACCTCTCGACTCCTAACTATCAAGTATTAGTATCATCATACTGTACAGACCTAGATATTAATATAATCAATGAATACATGATCTACTCTATAACGTCATACATAATCAATCATGATAAACTCTAATCTACTGCACCGGCCCGCCTATGGACCAAAAGGTCATGGGTTTGATCCTGGGCAGTCAACCTACTGTATTCTGCATCTGTTCACTACTACCCATCAGACTGGGGGCTATTCTCAGGTAGGACTGGGCGATATGGTGATAATTATCGTTGAGACGATGTAATGTCTCCACGATATGCCTTTTCAGAGGTATCGTGTATATCGTGATACAATTGAGGGAGCCTTGTAAAAAATCCTGTTTAATCGTTAATACAGAGATTCATTGCAGAATTCAATTAAACCTGCATTTTGGTCAAAATCATCAGTTCTCAACCTTTAAAATGTCAAGGTCTCTACTTAACTCTGACAGTATTCAAATGAAACCAAATGGACCCGCAAGGGTCCATTTGGTTTCATTTGAATACTGTCAGAGTTACATACTTGTAAAGTTCAATTTAGACCTCCCAAAAGGATCCCAGAGAGTCTAGTTTTTGTCAAGTAACTTGAAAAATAACCATAAAAAACAATGAAAGAAGAATCGTGATACGGCTTGGGAAAATATTGTGATATTGAATCTTTCCATATCACCCACCGCTGTTCTCAGGTTGAAGGAACAACCCGGTGTACAGTATGAGTAGCACGGCTTGGGCGCTGCAAGTCGTGTGAGAAGTACTGGGAGCTGATGGTACTGTGGGTGTTGCGCTCCATCTCAGCCATCCACCTCCCAGCGCACTGAAACGGGGATAGACTCCTGCATTTGAGCCGATACCGACAACAACCCTCTACTACGACCTTGGCGGGGGAGTGTGAAAGTTAAGGTCAGCTGCAGAACAGTAAACTGTGATGTCTATATTTGTGTCCGCTGTTTCACAAGACAAAACGCTGACATACCGCTCTCTTCAGAGACAAGAGAAAGGAAGCACTCAGCTCACATGGGACAGAATTAAAACCAGGGCTGACTGGACAACAACGCGTGGGAGGAGGTCAGGGACACAGACTCGGTCGTTCAATGTTTACTCCCACACCGTCCTCGTGTGAACAACTCAACGTTAGGAGCCTTCTGCAAGTTCCTCTTTGCTACAGTATATTTGTCACGCATCCACTTAAAAGCTGCAGCACGAATTCACAGAGAAACAACACTAAGACAAACAACTAGTCTCTAGCAGAGAGCAATGAGCTTTTCTTCAAACACAAAGTGCTTTATTTCACTCATTGCAATGAGAAAACGGTGCATTGTAGGCTTGTTCACTGTTCACTGGCTTGTTTCCCAGCAAAAAACAGAGACAGTTCATCCACTTGAGCCCTATTTTTATTTGAAGGTCTGTTAGGTTAGAATGTAGTGAATCTTCAAACGCACAGCACGCTTGGCGCAGCACATTGTGTTGATCTTGTAGATCGAACATTTGTAACTCAAATATTTGCTTCTGGGGTTCCCTGGAACAACATATTTTGAGATGGGGGTCCACGGCCAAATACATGTAATTTTGGGGGTCCGTGACATGAAAAGGTTTTGGGACCACTGATTTAGAAGAAGGATAGGTGCCGCGCTGTGAGCTTGTAGGCCTGCTATTTTTCAATAGTTAAGCATAAAATAATGATTACGGTAATAATGCGTTCCAGGTCTTAATGGCAGGCAATCTGTGATTTCTTCTCCTGACTGGCAGTATGCAGAACATCAGGACCTATACTGCTAAAACATCATCATTTTACATGTTGTGTTAAAGCTATACTGTGTAAGTTGCTCAACTAGTGGTCAGTAGCGTCCGCGTCTTTCGGCCGTTTTTCGCCGCGGACCGGGCCTCACACCCCCGCGCCACCCCCGCGTCTGCCTCCACCTCGCCGAGATCTATCTTTAGAGGGGTCCCTGGTTCCTGTGCGTTCAGGCATTCCGGAGAAACGGAGTGTTTCACCCGAGTATAGCTAGAGACACACGGGCGCCTACAAATATGGCCGCCCTATTGTGATAGCTAGCGACCCCACTTCAAGATGCGCTGTGATTGGCCGGCAGTGTATAACCCTCGCTGTGATTGGCCGGTAGTGTATGATGACGTAATTTTTGCGCGAAAACCGGACCCCGGTCAGGATCATAGAAAACATATAAAGAGAAGGCTTCAGAAGCTGAAAATAACGGAGTGGGTGTTCTAAAACTTTAGCGATTTAAGAGTTAGGACAATTTTAAGATTTGTTTTATAAAAAAAGTTACATGGTACAACTTTAAATTGTTTAGGAAACAGCACTATAGTGTGGAGCTCCTTTCTGTGCCTTTCACAAATCGCACATTAAGGACACAATTTCTGTGTTGTGAGCTTTTATTTTTGCTTTGGGTTTAGGCTGGGACTGGGACTGGGCAGTGGTGGAAAAGGTACTCACATTTTCTATTTAAGTAAAAGTATCAATACTGCACTGTAGATGTACTCCGTTACAAGTAAACGTCCTGAATTCAAAATGTACTTGAGTAAAAGTATGAAGGTATTGGCATAAATAATTACCAAAAGTAAAAGTACAAAAATGTTTGAAAATACCAGATCTACAAGCTCACAACGCGGTGTAGATCAGCTATTTTCAAATGGCCACCGTATAATATCAGGCTTAAGTGGTTTATGTATGTTTTATAATGTTTTGTCATTTAGATCTGCAAAGTAACTAGTAACTAACGTTTTCAAGTAATTGTAGTGGAGTAAAAGTACAATATTTGGATCTGAGATGTAGTGGAGTAGAAGTAAAAGTATTGGAAAATGGAAATACCTCAAAACTGTACAAAACTACTTAGTTACTTTACACCACTGGTTCTCTGGCACAAGATGGTTTCAGGTGGTCGTTGCATTGTATAGTTACTTATTGTCATGCTGTTCTAGAACCTGTGTAGGTTCCTGTCAGGACAGGATATGAAAGGTTAGAGAGGAAACGAGACAGATGTTTTATACCACAACCTCTAACATAGTAGACAATGTATTCACATTGTCCAGTGGTTCTCAAGGTAGGGTCCAGGGAACCCCAGGGGTCCTTGAGGGGGGTTCCATGGGGTCCCAGGCAAAATGAATTAATATGGCATCACAAGTCTATTTTATACTTTGACTATTCAAAAACAGCAGATCTACAAGCTCACAATGTGCTTGAAAAAAATGTAAACATTTTAAACATATCAATTTATGGGGGTCCTTGACATGGAAATATTTGAGTATCCCGCTCTAAACCAGTGGTTTTCAACCAGTGGTCCGGGGACCACCAGTGGTCCATGGTTCCAGGTGGTCCCCAGCTAAATGATGAGTTGGTAAACAAATGGACCCTTATAGATCTTTAACTCTTGAGAGTGTAAAATGAAACCAAATGGACCCTCCATTTGGTTTAATTTTATGCTCTCAAAAGTTAAATTATTGTTAAACCTGCATTACTTAATTTACAAGAACTCTACACAATTAGAGAATGTAGAAGAATTGTTATTTTGATCAAAGTTGTGCCTGTTATGTCTCCTCCTACTCTACTACATCAATACAGCATGGACTTGTGGACAAAATCTTATCCAATGATAACAAAATATTCTACAGTAAGTTTTGGGTCTGAGAGGCTAAAACTCATCAAACGGATGTCTGCGGCTCAAATGATAGAATATAATGGATCTTGAAATGAAAAAGGTTGAAAACCACTGCTCTAAATGGAACTAAGAAATGAGAAAAGTGTATTGAATGGACTCTCCTCCCACATTAACCGCCATTTTAACTCATTAAAAGCCAACCCCGCGATGTCGCGGGAAAAGTAATAGAGTATCTATAGTGCCATCCACGCGATGTCACGGGAAAAGTAATATATTACTGTAACGGCGAGTAAAAATACCTAGTACAATGGCCGACGCTCCGGAGACGAAATCCGCGCTGATTTGTCATCATCACGGCTCCACGAGCACACAATAGTCATCCCATAACATTGAGGTGGACGGCCGATCTCATCTTTAATGTCCATTATCTCAAAACTACACTTTAGAAGCTAGGATGGAGGCAGATGCTCGCTTATTTTACACAGTTATAAAAGCTCCCGGTCGGCCATTACACAACTCCACGTGGACACGCATCGGTTCCGGCGCACGATCCGATGACGTCAGACCGGAAGTACTTCCGGTCTAGACTTCTGGCCTTCAAAATAAGACAGCGGCCGTTAATGGGGCCGGGAGGGGGCACTCTGGACCCCCTAATCCGTTAATGTCCTGGGCTCAGAATGAGTTAACATACCTCCGTACTCCCACCTGCCATTCGTCTCCATAGACTTCCATGTATGCCTAGATAATGCACCACGTGTGTCCACATTGCTCACAGCTTTCAAACAAAAAAATCCGAATGGAAATCCGTTCAGGCATTCATGAGATAACAGCCACTATGTTTAACAAAGATGGCTGCCAAAATGGCTGCCATGCTTGAAAGATGGGGTTGCTATGGGGGTTAAACATGCAATTTCGCGATTGCTATCATGCCTACTCCATTTTTGGGGGTCAAAAAAAAATTTTGAAAAAAATTTTTTTGATTTTTTTTTTTTTTTTTTAATTCTCGGGACTATCGGGCCTGGCGGGGAAAGACATTGGAATAATCTCGGGACTATCGGGCCTGGCAGGGAATGAGTTAACAAAAGAACATCAGTATGCTTGTGTGAAGTCTGGTTAGTGGTCACATGTCTCAGACCATTGTGCTGACATAAAGGCTGAGGAAGCAGAACATTTAAATATAAACACAACAATATCATTCTGTGAGAGCAATGAGAGAAACTACTGTGTCTGTTGTCAGACGCTGACACTATGTTTAATCAGGCAAACATATTTAATATTATAGCTTATTCCTTGGTTCAGTGACTCCTTCTCAGCAAGTCAGATGTTATTCATGATGTAGTTTCAGAATGTGAAGTACAGTTTAATAGAGTATTCCTTGAATTCATTTGAATAATATGTCAGCCTCGATGGAAGAGAAGTAATTGTAACCTGGCTGGTTGGAAGGAACTAGACATGGTTTAATAAGGAGAGAAAATCATATTATGTAAATAAATATTATGTATAATCTGAAACTGCCAGAAAAAACTAATCGATTTTGAAGATGCAAACACAGTAACTGTGACAGTCATCTTTTAAGCAAACAGGAGAAGGGTGCACCAGTATTGATGAGGTTCTGCTGTCTGAGAATAAAAGTAAAGAAAAGGCCGCCCACTCGTAGCCATGATGCAGGATTGATCTAAAGGGATTCTTCAGGGAATGGTCGTCATCTTTTATACATAAATCAAATATTATTTGATCCCTGCTGATTGATACTCAAACATGTAATAACAGTTAATGTAATATGAGAAAAATAGTTTCAATCTCCACTGTAATTCATTATTACAAAGTATAGTGTAGATGGAGTGGATTAGATTGGTATAATCATTAAAGGAGGAGGATATTGATTTGACAATGAATCAGACTATAACCTGATTACATGGAACACATACTGTATATCATCTATGTTGAGTGGAAACTGTATATGTCCAAAAGTCTTACTTTTCAGGATTCAAATTCAAAAGTAGTAGATGTAAAAGCTCAAAACGCGTCGCTTCGCGCCACACTTCGCGTCACACTTCACGTCACACTTCGAGCTTGTACATCTGCTACTTTTGATACTTCTGTGTGAGGCTGTAGTATGATCAAGTAGGGCGTTAATTTACGAAAAAACACAACAAGTTAGAATATGGGGATAAGGGTTAGGGTCTGCCCGACAGCAACGATATGAGCTGCAGCAACACTCTGTGTAAATGGTATCTCTGAAGCAAAGTACAGTAGGTGTGAGAATATCAAATCACTTAATTATCAGAAAACAAATACAAGGTTTGTGCCCGACAGCGTGGCTATAGGCTGCATGTCTGAGCCAGCAGACAGTGATGTGAACGCAGACTCCCATGAGGGTCACAGTCAACCTGTTCTGCATCCGTTCAGTTCACTGCTCCATCAGACAGGGAGCTATTCTCAGGTTGACGGAGCAAGACACACACGCACACACGCACACACACACACGCACACACACACACACACACACACACACACACACACACATTGACACTTAACTCATTTAGTGCCAGCGCCCTCTAGGGGCCATAGAATGCCAGGGTATCTCTCATAGGCGAGCGCTTTAGCTTCCAGGACCTCACCTTCCAGGACCTCACGTGCTCACGTTCATGCACGTCATGGAAAGGTCCCGGATGATAATGCTAACAGAATGGCTATTCCCATTTTGTCATCTAAAAGATCATTTTTGGGCGATTTCGCCGTAAATAAACCTCGCGCCGCTTCCCTAAAGACACAATCCAGAGATATAAGCCTTCAAAGATGTGGTCTTTCATTGGATTAGGCGGAGATTGGCGATTTTGTTCGCAAATAACGGCCGGCCGGGAGGTTGCTAGCTTTCGGCTAGTAGCTAGAAAAATCAGGCCAGGCTTCAGAAGGCCTCTTATCATTTTATTAATTTCATTAAAAAAAGCCGAACTACTTCGGGATCGGCACACTCGTATACTCATCGGAAGCGGCGCCGAACATTGGGTGAACATTGGGGAGCTCAAAAATGTATTTTAAACCATTTTTAATGGAATATATCGTCGGACAGAGTAGAATGGCTAGCTGGCTAGCGGCTAGCGAGCCAGGACCACCCACGACTCTACAAGCAGCTCGGGGTAAGTGAATTAATAAAAAAAAAATTGTATTGGATTGAAATAAAGCCGAACTAGTTCGGGATCGGCACAGAATGAGTTAATGATAAATCACACAAATGTTGTATCAGCTCACATAAATGGTAAATGGTGCATTTATATGGCGCTTTTATCCAAGGCACTTTAAACAGATTGTGCATTACATTCACCCATTCACACAGATTCATACACCGATGGTGGAGGAAACCATGCAAGGCACCAACCTGCTCATCGGGAGCAACTAGGGGTTCAGAGTCTTGCTCAAGAACTCTTCGACACTAACTCTGGGGGAGCCCAGGATCAAACTGGGAACCCTTCGGCAACCCTAGGTGTTCTAATGACCTCAAGTGGGCCGCGGACCACTGGTTGAGAAACAAGTGTTGTCGTCCCAGGGGAGAAGACATTAAACATCTGGCACAGAGGTTATAAATACACACCACTGAGGTGCAATTTCACCAAAGTACACACACACACACACACACACACACACACACACACACACACACACACACACACACACACACACACACACACACACACACACACACACACACACACACACACACACACACACACACTTCTCAGCCAAGGAGACAGGCAGACATTTACAGAATGTGTTCCTTCGTGTACATAGGTTGTATGTAGGACAATGTTGTGTGTTTAACTTTGAAAGTCTGTAGTTTCAAAGTCTAGACCTGTGCATGTTACACCATAGTATGTTACACTACGCTTAAGCAAACCCAACCGCCATCAGACAGACAACACTGGTGAGACTACTACTAGACCTCACTCCAAGAACTCACCTAACCCCAGCTCACTTTGTCAGGGTGGAAGACAAGATTACAGCAACTTGCAATGGGCCTGGTCTTTAAGATTGTATACTTAAAGGAACAGTGGCCATTTAAACTGTCTAACTACTTCACCAGAGGGGGCTCGTCTAACCTCGTTCCCCCAAAATTCGTCTCAAAGGGGGCATTCTACTATGCTGCCAACAAAGATCTTGATTCCCTGCCCAAACTCAAAACTAACGTGAAAGAATGGCTGACCTGAATCAAACTGGGCTTAGTTGAACAACTTGGAAAACCTTATAGACCACAATGGAAAACAAGCCCCATGGGGCTTTGTGTGTTCTCCTTTCAGCGTAACTCTTGTCTGCACTACATGTCCTGCAGCTGTAATTGAAACCAGCAATAAAGTCTTCAATCAATCAAAGACACCTGCGCTCACCTTGGGCTCTGAGGCGCTCCCCTCCTCCTGCTTCCCGTGGACCTCGCTGCTCTGTGACTCCGGCTCGCTGTCCTGGTCCTGGCTCTCCGAGTACTCTCCGTCTCCGCTCTGTTCCTCGCTGCCGCCGTCCCCCATGTCCCCGTTGACCAGGCCGGCCGTCGCCGTCTCTGTCCTCACAGTCCCATTGTCCCTCCTCTCCTCTTTCGTCCTGATGTCCTCCTGCTCCGAGGAGGCGGCGTCCCTGTCCCTGTCCATCTGGGCTAGCACGCCGTTGGCCGCCGGTTTACCGTTGGGCTTGGCATCCTGCGAGGGAGGCGGCGGCGCGAGCGGCAGCTCCGTAGGGGAGTGGCCGCGCTGTGGCGTCCTGTCGCCGGTAGTGTCCGGTGGCCTCTGGTGGTGGGTGCTGCGCTGGTGAGCCGGCGTGCAGTTGGCCGACTTGCTGATGCCGTGCTGCTGCTGCTGCTTGCTGCTGCCGTTGTCTCTCCTGGCGTCCTCGCTGCTGCGGCTGCTGCCGTTGTCTCTCCTGGCGTCCTCGCTGCTGCGGCTGCTGCGAGAGAAGTAAAAGAGAGAAGAGAGAGGGCAGAAGGAGGAAGTCACAACGCTGGCTCTCTGGCTCTCTGGCTGCTGCCGGCTGACACAGAGAGAGCAGAAGCAAGAGAGAGAGAGAGAGAGAGAGGCCGGTTCAGAGGAAATGGGAGCAACGTAGAGCAGAACAGAGCAGCGAACCCAAGAGCAGAAGTCCAACTCAGCTACCGTTCCGAGCCCTGTGTTTGTGTGTGTGTGTGTGTGTGTGTGTGTGTGTGTGTGTGTGTGTGTGTGTGTGTGTGTGTGTGTGTGTGCGTGACCTGAGGGATCTATAGCGTGTGTGTGTGAGAGAGAGCGAGTGAGAGAGAAAGAGAGAGAGATGGAGAGAGACAGAGGGTTAAAAATAAAACGGTCGGTCGTGATATACAAACTTCCTCCAGTCTTGTGGGGCAGCAGAGAGTGGAGGTTAGTGTGGAGGAAGAAGGAGAGAGAGAGGGGGAGGGGGGGTAGGAGGAGGTGAGGGTACAACGGTGGTCCCTGGAGGGACCCCGCTGGCCTACTTCTACTCCTCTCTAACACACACACATGGCTGTTCACATGCTTGTTCACATGCTCTCTCTCTTTCTCTCTCACACACACACACACACACACACGCACGCACGCACGCACGCACGCACGCACGCACGCACGCACGCACGCACGCACGCACGCACGCACGCACGCACGCACGCACGCACGCACGCACGCACGCACACGCGCGTTGAAGTGACCATCCGGCAGTGGCCGTCAGTTCAGCAAAAGCTAAGGTATGGCAACATGACTGGTGTCATGCACCAGTCATATTGCCATACCTTAGCGTTTTATCCACGAGTTTCCTACGCCCCATAGTGCATTGCGCAACCGTCTGCACCGAGGTTCCGCCGCCGATTTACAAGCTCACAACGGGTTGCATCTGCGACGCGACGTAAGCTTGTATGTCTGCTGTTAAACCCGGAAGTTTGGTCCTGATAGTCTCCAGTAAACTCCCGCGGAAACTTGTGGATACCTTACTTAATGTGCCACTGCTGTGTGTGTGTGTGTGTGTGTGTGTGTGTGTGTGTGTGTGTGCGTGACCTGAGGGATCTATAGCGTGTGTGTGTGAGAGAGAGCGAGTGAGAGAGAAAGAGAGAGAGATGGAGAGAGACAGAGGGTTAAAAATAAAACGGTCGGTCGTGATATACAAACTTCCTCCAGTCTTGTGGGGCAGCAGAGAGTGGAGGTTAGTGTGGAGGAAGAAGGAGAGAGAGAGGGGGAGGGGGGGTAGGAGGAGGTGAGGGTACAACGGTGGTCCCTGGAGGGACCCCGCTGGCCTACTTCTACTCCTCTCTAACACACACACATGGCTGTTCACATGCTTGTTCACATGCTCTCTCTCTTTCTCTCTCACACACACACACACACACGCACGCACGCACGCACGCACGCACGCACGCACGCACGCACGCGCGCGCGCGCGTTGAAGTGACCATCCGGCAGTGGCCGTCAGTTCAGCAAAAGCTAAGGTATGGCAACATGACTGGTGTCATGCACCAGTCATATTGCCATACCTTAGCGTTTTATCCACGAGTTTCCTACGCCCCATAGTGCATTGCGCAACCGTCTGCACCGAGGTTCCGCCGCCGATTTACAAGCTCACAACGGGTTGCATCTGCGACGCGACGTAAGCTTGTATGTCTGCTGTTAAACCCGGAAGTTTGGTCCTGATAGTCTCCAGTAAACTCCCGCGGAAACTTGTGGATACCTTACTTAATGTGCCACTGCTGCCAATTAACAATAATACATTGCACCTGTGCTGACCTATACTGAACCGGGGAATAAACCATTTGTCAAGATAGGGGTGGATACAAGTGTTGTGGAGAATTTAATACCTTGTGAAAGCATTCATTTTGTTCTAATTTGCATTGTAGTTAGTTTAAAGTAATTTAATAACAAACGCAGATAGTCATAGAGATATTTGTGAATTCATTTTAAGAAATACATTTATTTTTCCCCCTGGAGCCAAGCTGTCATACCTTGCCATACCCAATTGACGCCTCTACCATCCGGTAGCACCATATCCTGTCATAGCAGTGTATCCAGCTGTTTCCCAGTCCCCTGCGTCGTCACTGCCGCCTGATTATGGATCCCACTGGGAAAGATGGATGGAAACGACACTGCAAGCGGCGCGAAGGCCAGCGGACCTTGGTCCTGCTCTTCGCGCCCGAGCGCCGCAGGTGCGAGTGCCCGCGAAGAGCGGGCCAGGGCCGGCCGCGCGAGTTACGAAGCCGTGGTGAATGCAATCGTTCTATTTATGCCCAGGCCGTAAGGCCTGGGCAAGCGCGCGATAAACGCAATGATAATTGGGTTTTGGTGCACCTTGCGCGGTCCAAGTGACTACAACGGAGCACTCCCTACGTCCGGTTCAGCCAATCACAAGCTTCAAAAATGAGTCTGGGGCGTGGTTATCCGTCTTTCCCAGTGGGATCCATAATCACGCGTCACTGCCCCGTGCAGCGGACCACTCTCTGGTCCCTTGCATGTGTTGCAGCGTTTAGGGAACGCCACGATAACCGTTATTATAGTCTATCACAATCATCATATCGCAGGGATTCTCATTCATAGTGAAGCTGTCCATGACCCAGTAAGCTAGCTCTGTCCTTGGGCCAAGATCTTTTTCCGTCTACACCGAAACCTCCTTGCCAAAAAGAGATCTGCTATTTTTGGGCTATTTCCTGCCCCCTCTGAGTATATGGGGAGGGGGACGCCTCATTTTGAACCAGTTCAGACAGTTTCCACAGAAAATCAATTGGTTCAGAACCCTAATGGTTGGTTTGGAAAGGGAACCAAAAAATACACAGGTTGTTTTGGCCTGCACTGGCAACCAAAGTGGGCGTATCACTATTCTACAGGTTGGAAGATGCAGATGTGATATAATGGAAAAAAAACAAGCAAAAAAAGAAAAAGAAAAGCAAAACTGCAAGCCATTCACGGCTGGTTCCGTGAAACCACCAAGGGTCCAAGAGTGTAGGACCGGACAATTCTAGGACCATTTGTGTAAAGTAACTAAAGTAAAGTAAAGTACATTTACTTAAGTACTGTACTTAAGTACAATTTTGAGTTATTTGTACTTTACTTGGGTATTTCCAATTTCCAATACTTTTACTTCTACTCCACTACATCTCGGATCCAAATATTGTACTCCACTACATTTATTTGAAAACTTTAGTTACTAGTTACTTTGCAGATAAAAATGATTATATTATAAAACATACATTAATCCACTTTAGCCCTATTTTGTACCTAGGCTATTTGAAAATAGCCGATCTGCAAGCTCGCGACGCGTTGTGAGCTTGTAGATCTGCTATTTTCAAAAAATGTTTGTACTTTTACTTTTGGTACTTTAAGTACATTTTGATGCCAATACTTTTTGAATTCCAGACTTTTACTTGTAATAACAGAGTAATTGCAGTATTGATTGCGACCGTCAGGTCGCAGTTTAGTATCAAAACCTCCACCGGCCGTCCGGCCGTCGGTCGGTCACACGTCACACGTCACACCTTTGCCCTGCTCATATCTCCGCATCAGTATGACAATACACTGCTGACATCAGTATGACATCACACCGTACACAAATGACCCTTATATAAGACCGGCATTATCTACCGACAGATTAGTAACAAGATGTCAAAATCGTCTAGGAAGGATGGTGAGTCATGCTGGCACCCTTCGCGGCAGGAGGAATCTGGTGCAATCGACCCCTTGGCTTGTCGGGACCCCTGCCTACTAACGGGGTGGCAGGCTATCACCTCAGACTAGAACCCGTATGGGGTGGCCGACACCAGCCCATTGACAAGAGAGAGGCCTTGATGTCCCTTTACTCTTTGATGGGGTGGCCAGTTGACTAAGAGTTTCCGTTCGGGCCTTCTCGATATTGTACAGATTTCCATGGGAAATCTGGGGGTGGCTGTTACAAAGACCCTCACTCACCTTCACGTCATGTGGCTAGTGGTTAGGTAGCCATAGTTACACGTTGAAGGTTGAATCTCCAGATATGGAGATAACCAACACATCCCTCCATATATGGAGATAACCGACGAATCTCACTAAGTCTGACCTCACAAGCCCCATATTTGGACACGAACAACATATAACTCCATATATAGAGACATAGCTGCTGACATCAGTATGACATCACACTGCTGACATCAGTATGACATCACACCGTACACAAATGACCCTTATATAAGACCGGCATTATCTACCGACAGATTGTGGAGATAAGCGACCAACGGTCGCTTATCTCCCGATTAGGGAGTCTTACTGGTACTTTTACTTAAGTAGAAAATGTGAGTACTTGTTTTTACACTGTCTAGGACCAACGTTCTTTTGGTGGAAAAGCGTGGCAGCGTTGCAGAACCCAGTAAGAGCGAGATCATTTAGCGACCTACAACCGGGTCGCAACGTGGTCGGTAGTTTTCAGCGACCGGGTCGCTAAATCGAGCGACCGCTCGATTTAGCGGCACATACGGTGATTTACCGGCCCGGTTGGTAGCTTTTGCGACCCGGTCGCTGAAAACAACCGACCGCGTTGCGACCCGGTTGTAGGTCGCTAAATGATCTCGCCCTCTCTCGCAGAACTGGTGCTGCTCTGTGCACTGGACCACTCTCAGTGGCAGCGTGCAGTAACCCAGTTTCTGCTGAGCCCTGCGTTCTTCCTCACAGTGATAAGAGGAGCCAAGCAGTATGACACTGCAACCTGAACCAGGATTATGCATAGTCAAGGTTTTACTGTTAGAAATGACCCCACAAGACTATTTTAAAATAGCATATCTACAAGGTAGGGCATTCACAAAAAGTGATTTTTAGTATTCGAATTATTCAACCTCAAAGTATTCGAATATTCGACAGGACTGGCCAAGCCAAACTGTCAAATATTAAGTAAGCAAGAGGCGAACATTGTGAAAATAGCCGATCTACATGCTCACAACGCATCTGTGGTACCGAGTCACATTAACTGTAATACCTACAATTCCAAGTGCTTGTCAGGGTGGGGGTCCCCAGTTCAAATATGTTTATTTTGGGGGTCATAGCTTAAAAAGGTTTGAGAACCCCTGGTATAGAGCATTAACAAATTCATCCACCAGGGGCATTGACAACTCATTATTTATGACTTCCTATGTAGCCAAGCTTTATAATCTATATATTTTTCAGTGATGTCATTACGTGCGCATCCCGCATCAAAAACTCATTCAAGTCACCCAGGGACTCATTCATGTCATGGTCCTGGGGTCCCGGGGATGCGCCTTTGGAGTCCATGTTAAAATAATTTACTGCGTCGCGGTAAAAGAAAAAAAAAATGTCCACAGACACCACCATTGTTCATGGGTGAAAGCATCCTACTTTACCCTACGTTAACACAAATAAAATCCACGTAGAGTAAGTCTTAAACAGGCGATAGAAACGTCAATGTTTTGATTCCACCGACGTCTGACGCCATTTTGCGAGCGTAAACTTTATATTGAGGACTCATAAAACTTTTCTGGGACCCATTTGAATGACCACCTGTGGGTCCCGGGACCCATTACATTGAAAACCTAGTAACATCACTGATTTTTTAAAGAGAAGCGAATATTCGACTTCGGTGAACAACGTCGAATAGTGGTGAATAGTGGCCACATTGCGAACTTGTAGATCTGCGTTTTTTGAAAAATGTCTTCTCGTATGGGATATGGGCTTCCCTGGCCACAAGCTGTTTTCAGATGGGAGTCTGCATGCCAAATACGGTACATGCGACTATGGGAGTCCTGGATGTGAACATGTCCGAGAAGCACTGCTCTAAACAAGAGGATTAACTGGAGGCTCACTGAGTGTACATTGTCCCTTAAGAAAACAGGAAGTAAGATTAAAATAGCGGAAGAACAACAGCCTGATGAAACACAGTATGGATGAGTCATTCTCAGGCTGCGAGATGATGAACATCGTTGGGCAGAAACCTTGCATCTCCATATTTCAATTACTTTTTGCCCTAAATTAGTGCCATGCTCAACAATCATACCAGAGTGTCACACAAGAGAGTTGCTTTTAGATCAGCTATTCTCCACTATTATAGAATGTTTAAAACATTATAATACACTAGCAAGACACCTAAGGGCAAAAAGCGACCCTAAAGTGCGAGGTCGCCCCATCCTGGGGGCATGCATGCAAATCAAAATCTTTAAAATCACTAAAACGATAGAAAGAAGTAAATGAAAACATTTTAACACTCATCTTTTCTTTTCTCTAATGACTATCTAAAAGTTGTAAAAAAACAAAGTTGCCCTTTAAACATACAACAACGCGGCTACAATCACAGTCACTCTTGACAGCAACAACACTTGCGAACAAGACATCTTTTGCAAACTTGTCATTTGTATTCATGCACGCCCTCTTCACCGCCAGGCTGACCCAGACGAGAGTGGCATTACAAACAGCTGAGGAGGTATCCTCAGCAGGCCCCATGGAGGCAGCCGGCAGCACTGTGAACCAGATTAGTATTTTAGTGGGCTAATTATTTTCCCTCTGAAGATTTGCAGGCCTTTCTGTTTCACCACTAGAGGGGGCTAAAGCTCTAATGTCCACAGAGTGGTAATCTCAGTTCTAGTGGTGGTTTTTATGTATGTAAAAGTGGCCGCAAAGCAGAAATACTCTTTTACAAGTAATATTCCTGTATTCAAAAATGTACTTTAGGAAAAGTACAAAAGGACTGGCATCAGGATACTTGAAATAGCAAAAGTACAGTAAGTGTGTTGAGAGGTTTTCAAAATGTGTCCAAATCTTGTAGATTGGCTATTATTATAAATCTACAAAGTGGTAACCAGAGCTACAAGCTTGTTTCGAGCTTGCGGATCTGCTGCTTTTGCTGCTTTTGTGTTGTGTTGTAGTATGATCAAGTAGGGGCATTCATTTACGAAAAGAAAACACAAAATGTTTGAATATGGACATGCAGTAAGATGTTTCTTCCCCGACAGCAACGATATTCAAGTAAAGTAAAAGTACAGTCCTTGGGTAAATTATTTCCAGCACTGCTCGGTTCGGTTCGACCTTGTTCTGTGATGAACACCTCGAAGAGATACAGTAGGAAGGGTGCCGATGAAATGATCACAGGCTCATGCAGCCTCAGGCAGCAGTGATCCATCACTGTGTGTGTGTGTGTGTGTGTGTGTGTGTGTGTGTGTGTGTGTGTGTGTGTGTGTGTGTGTGTGTGTGTGTGTGTGTGTGTGTGTGTGTGTGTGTGTGTGTGTGTGTGTGTGTGTGCGTGCGTGAGTGCGTGCGTGCGTGCGTGCATGCGTGCGTGCGCATGTATTTCCCAGCTCAGCCTTAAGGAACAGTGTAACACTTTAGAGAACTGGGTGAATGGTTGTGTTTCGCTGCCGCCTTGAATGTGTTTGCACTTCACTGTATGAGCGACTGGAACAAGGACACTATTGTTTGTGTGCCACCAACAGGCCTCCCTCACTCACTACAACCTGCAAGACCAGGAAAGACCACATTATTACTTTAACCATTATTTTATGCTTTAACTATTAACAATAGCAGATGCACAAGCTCACAGCGTGGCACCGAGTGCCGCGCTACGAGCTTGCAGATCTGCCATTTTTGACAAATTGTGAATATTTGTGCAAGGCTTACAATATTTTTTTACCTGATTCTTTTAAATCCTCCTTCTAAATCAGTGGTTCTCAAACATTTTCATGTCAAGGTCCCCCACTCGCTGCCGCGCTGTGAGCTTGTATATCTGTTATTTTTTAATAGTTAAATCATAAAATAAAGGTTCCAGGTCTAAATGGGTTAAAACGGGACAAAACTGTCCTATAAAAGGGACAATATGGAAATACCTTTGTATGCAAAGAATTACTGAAACAAATCATACTACAAATGCCTTCTAAATCAGTACTTTCCAATCAACCTTTTTGTGCCAAGAATGGGCCAAATTGATATTTTTGTCCGTGGACCCCCAATCTGAAGATGTGACCCCCAGAATAAAAGATGAGTGTGAAAAGGAAGTGATGCGCCGTGAGCGTGTAGATCTGCTATTTTTTGAATAGCCAAAGTTAAAATCAAAAAATTACACAGATGCTTTCCTGGTTTTTATGGGTGAAATAGTACATGCTCTGTGGCAAAATGGAAAACTATTTATGCTAAAAGGAAAGTCCAATTACTTTAAACACACACGTGCACACACACACAAAACTATATCAAAGCTATACAACCGACCATCATGTCCATCAGATGGACCTTACAGATAACAGAGTGTTTTAAAGAGAGTTCCTACCTCATGCCACTGGGTTTCATGTTACTGCACTGAGTTCTGGCCCACGACTGAACGAGGCGCTGAGTTTCCCCGAGGCTGAACAAATCTCCTCTCATCCCCCCTCCTCGCTTTAGCACTGGACGCGTGAAGCACGGGGCTTATTCTGTGTGTGTCTTCCCTAAGTTAATACCACCAAGAGGAGCGGATAGTCTAGTACAGCCTAGTATATATTAGAATAAAAAAACGACTTCTGCTTTTTGAGGGCTTGAAATAGTAGTGGGGAAATGTTAGCAAAGACAATGTGTTCCGTTCCAGAAGGTCTCCGGACCGGTTACCACAGCCCTTAATGAGGCAGCTCTGTTGTGAAAGCTACAATGTGACATTTATTGGGATTTCCGCAGCTTGACCCTCCTCTCTCTCGTTGTATAACCCGAAGCCATTTAAAGATGAGAGGGGGGTAATTAAAACCGCCTTGAGTCAGCGAGATTCATTCAATGGGAGCAGAGTCCACAAAAGTAGGCAGACTCACACGAAACCAGATGACAGTCCTAAAATCACTTGAATCCTGAACATGTTCCTCACAATTAGTATTAAACTTTATTTATCCAGGGGAGGTAAGGAGGTTCCCTCCATCACCAATTCTCGAATACAACCAGCTGATTTGGGGGGAGGGGGTGTGTCAGTGGTGGCCATTCACTTCTCCACTCCGATTTGTTCTGCCAGTTCGGGGGAATCGAACCGAGAACCTTCCGGTTACAAACCCGCTCCTCTGACCTTTAGGCCAGCCAGCCGGACGGACGGACGGACGGACGGACGGACGGACGGACGGACGGACGGGATAGACACAGGTGTGGATGTGGTGTTTATGGTAAACTGTAAGATAGGTCATGGGTTCCCAAACGTTTCAGGCTGTGGACCCCGCAAGATAATCAGATTTGAACTGGTGACCCCCCCACCCTGACAAAGTAAGCACTTGGAATTGCAGACATGTATTACATTTACAGATAAATATTGTGAAAATTCAACTACAAAAATGCCTCGCAGTCGTAGTTTCGCTATTTTCACAATGTTTGCCTCTTTCTTGTGTAATAAAAAATCCAACCCCCAGTTTGGGAACCACAGCGATAGGTGACATGTTATGAGTGATGATAATGATGATGATGATGATGATGACGACATGTGTAAAGGGACTCACCATTTCTTCTCAAAGCTGTTGATGATTTCTGACACTTTGCTGTGTTTGGATTCTCTGGCTCTGTTGTTCAGGATCTCCCTTCCCCTTCCCCCTCCCTCCTCCATGCTGCTTCTGAACAGAGGGCTCTGGAGCTGAGCCAGAGGGGACGAGGTCTGCTCCGTCACTGGGCTCTGGAGGTGAGGTGGCTTCGGAGGCACTGTGGCAGAGACACACAGAAGAGCCGTCGCAGACGCTGCTTCCGAAAAATGTCGAAAGTGAAAGAGGTTCAGTATACACAGGTTATGAAAATACATGTTGAGAACCCACTGACTGACATGGTAGGAATGATGGCTATGATAATGATGATGAGGTCAAATGAAGCATGGATATTTCAAGCATGGGATTTGAGTGTCATTTAACAGTGTGAACTCAAGAGGGCAGCAAAAGCCATCTTATAATCCACCCTGACCTCAGACCAATAAGACTCTGACCTCTTTTGAAACAAGTGGTGTTTGCTGATTAAACATTTAAAACAATTTACAATTTTAGGCATTATATATATATATATATATATATATATATATATATATATATATATATATAAAAGGCTATCTAGCTTTTATGTATGGTCATTGGGTGCTAGAGTAAGTGCTATGGGTGGAGAGACCATAGTGACTTTATTGACTATGCTGAATTAACCCATTGAGATTCTAAAAATGTCTCTAAAAAAATGTTGATATTAGCAGTGGTGTTCCAACCTTTGCATCTAAGGACCCCCCAAATTATATGTATTTGGCCTCAGACCCTCATCTCAAAACATTGTTCCAGGGACACCCCAGAACCAAAATATTATTCAAAGATTTGCACAAACTTTTCAAGATTTTTTAATAGCCAGTATAAAATTATGGTTAAAAAGTATGGTTATAAAGTGGATAAAGCGTTCCTGGTATATGAACTGCATAGAAGAGAAGTTTTATTTTAGTTTTACATTTTTATAACGTCAGTTAAACATTAACTAGGGTTAACAGGTTCCTTGTTTGGTTTATAATGGCTTCCTCGTCCGTGTGGAGAAAGATTTACCCTTCGTCAAATAAAAGAGGAATGCAACTCAAGGTTCTCCTAATCTCCTGGCCTCTTCTGCTTTCACTGCATCCCAGTGGTGGTGTGTGCAGAGTCATGAGGCAAGCATACACTATACTGTCCAGCCACTGTCACCCCCTGGGTCATAGGAGTAATTCCTCTATGGAGAATAACATTGAGTGATCTTAAAATCGTCTCATATAAGAATTGTGGTCAAAAAATAAACAAACTAAAATATTGACAGGGAGGCTCTGTATCGTTTACAGTCACTCATATTTGATACAGTTTGTGTCTGACGAAAATTTTACAAATTTGCTGGCAGTTACATACACACTTCATACACAGATCTTATTTGACGCAATATTTAAAAAAAAGAAAGTCTATGGGAATTCAGAATGGGGGTAAAGAAAAATACCAGGTAGGATGTGTAAATTGCGTCAGACTTTGGTGCTCTATTTAAAAATTATACAAGGTGTTTTTCTCTGTGAATAGTTACGTTTATATACGTGGTGTAAATCAGAAATAGTACTTTTATGTAGCCAGACGAGTCTATTCCTACAAAGGTCCATAATATATTGTGTGGAACTAAAACTCCTGACAGCTGAGAAAGGAAGCTGTCATCATGTTCGTCATTTGCATTCAAGAAAATATATTCTTAGAATTCCCATTTCTCCCACGCAAGCTATGTTTGACTAATTTGATTTCACACATTTCAACAGAATGTTAGTATGACGGAAGCATCTGAAAATTGTGAGTCAGCAGTCTGGTTCCAGAGACTATGATGTTGGTGACTCATGCCTTCACGCTCATACTCATAGTAGTGTTGATGAGCTGTGCAACATATCCAAACATAATTGCGACCGTAGGTCGCAGTTTACTATGAAAACCGGCAGATCCTGTCCGTACGTTAGTGGGTAACGCCTCAATGTCTATAGCTGACCTGTTGTGACATCACATTGTTGACTCAATGACCAAGACAGGTCATACAGGTATATGTTGATCCCTGATGTCGTCAATATTAAGCTCATATTTGGCAATTCCCATATATGGATGCTCCATATGGCCAAGACAGAATTCGTTAGCAAGACAGCTGACTATCATCACCTGGATGATGGATAACCATATGAAGATAACAACACTGACTTAATCAAACCCCAGTCATATAGTTACTGTTAATAGAATGTACAATGTATGATGAAGTCTCAGAATCAAATCTGTCTATGCAGAATCTAGGCTCTTGAATCACTCTTCCTTGAACCTTCTCCTCACGCTCTGTGCTGCTGTATGCTGAAGGCTGACTGAGGTAGAATGCTTTTCTCATGTCTCTGCCTCCACTCTTTCCATTCACACCTTGAGCTAGAACTGCCTTTGGTCTCTAAAGAAACAATCTGTACTCTGCCTGCTCACTGTCCTGGCGCTCAATCAATGGGGAGGTGCAGCCCAGGTCAGACTCACAACCAGGAAAGGAAAGAGGCGCACCACCACCCACCTACGTAGATGCAGTGCAGCACAACAGACAGCGGAGCTGACAACACTGCAGAGCTCAAGACCCTGATGCTACAGACAGGAGGGTGTGGAAAAAAAAGGCAGCAATTCAGGAGTCCTGAGTTGGTGTTGGCTAGAGGCCAGTGTTTCTCAAATGGGGGTACGTGTACCCCTAGGGGTACGCACAGGTACTGCAGGGGGTACTCAGGTAAATGCCCCCCAAACATATTGTTCATAGTTAAATAATTTAAAAAAATCGAACCTCTGTTCGAAGTGGAGCTGTGTGTGTGTGTGTGTGTGTGTGTGTGTGTGTGTGTGTGTGTGTGTGTGTGTGTGTGTGTGTGTGTGTATTGCAGTTGATGCTCAGGGCAGGCTAGACTCAACAGCACCTCTCTGGTCACCCAGGGTTACTACATACAGGCTACATACAGACCCACCCACCCACATACCCACATACCCACCCACATACCTACACACACGGCCACGTATAGGGAGCTTGTGTTCCACACAGCTCCAAAAACATTGAATTAGGAGAGGGAAAATATGTTATGTTTAATGATGATACATGGAGACATTGGTGTGAGCCTGATAGTTGCCACCCCAAACTAAATAGTACCAGGGACCTGGGATGTGTTTGAAAGTTTGATAGTTATTGACATGAAAACTGGACTGAAATGTTTTGGCCACAGTGTTGAAAATAAATCTGTTCAGTGCTCATATAGGGCCAGGCCTACCATTATTAATGGCTTTATGCAGTTTTATGAGCAAAATGTTGTCGGGTAAAGGGGGTACTTGGATTCAGAAATCAGGGAAAGGGGGTACTCAAGCCAAAAAAGATTGAGAACCACTGGGCTAGACGACCACGCTCTCGCATCACACCTCCATCAGACCTCTCCTGCGGTCCATTCTCATGCTGTGTTCACACCGGCAGATACAAAATATACAAAGTTACAAAGCGACACATCTGTCGCTTTGTAGCTTTGTGTCTGAAGTCGACCTAGGCCATGTTAGACCATAGACTGTAAAAAAGAGATGGACAAAGCTATGCCCATATACTGTATACTCTACAGACGGTAACACGGTGACACAACAGGGATTGAAAACACTGTAGTGACCAGATAGACAAGTGCATGTGTAGAACCACTCCTTCGTTCTACTTCCTACTACATGGCTGTTTGTTTACATCCGCACGTGGTGCACATGGCGGGAGCCATGACGTCACGCGCTTTGTCGTGGTTTCCTCCGTTTTTTCCTGCTTACAGGGAGACGGGACGCCAACGGGGCCTTCTTTTGTAGCTTTTGTACAGCAGCAGCTGACAAATGTCAGGTGTATCTTTGCATCTTCACTGGCTTCCACTGAAAATGCCTGTGTGAACGAATGCAGCATTACTGCTGTTGCTGCTATGACACCTGAATTTAGATCGATAGCGGTTCATCTTATCTTATTGCATGCACGTACGCGCGCACGCACGCACGCACGCACGCACGCACGCACGCACGCACGCACGCACACACAGCCACACACACACACACCGTACCTTGTGGTTTGGGCTGCAGTGTGGGCCTGCTGCCAGAGGCTGTTCCATTGACTCCTGGCCTGCTGCTCTTCTCCCTGCCTGCCGCACCGCCTGCACCTCGCTCTGCTCTGGTCAGACAGGCCCTGACGCTGGGAGGACTCCTCTGACCCGGACCGCACGACGAACTGCTGCCCACAGCTGCAACACACAGAGAGAGAAGGAAGACTCATTTATTGATGCTCAAGCTCAAGGGTCTTCAACGGGGGGGTCCGGGACCCCTAGGGGGTCCTCAGAGTTACTACAGGGGGTCCTCCAAATCTTTGTGTGATAGGGAAAAATCCTTTTTTACATTACAACCCTAGTAGGAGAACTTTATAGCAGATCTACAAGATCACAACTCCTCACAGAGCTTGTAGATCGGCTATTTTCGGCAAAGAGGTTTGCTGTAGAGGGGGAAAAGAGCAGACCAAGTACAGAGTGAAAGATCAAGTTTATTAAGTATTGACAGTTCAAGTGGTTAAATATCTGAAAACACAAATTGACATAAATCCAAAATACACTGATGATTGTGCTGTCAATTAAATGATGAAACTATATGGAATCTATGAAAAGGTTGTGGGGGTCCCTGATTCATCTCTCTCAACTAAGGTGTCCTTGGCTGAAAACATTGAAGACCCCTGCTCAAGCTTATTAAGGACTCTGTCCTCCTCCCCCAGGAGAACTGATCAAAAAGGAAACATATGTTGTCTTAGGACTAGCAGGTCAACTTCTAGACTAGAGGAGACTGTGAGGTTTTTGGACAGAATGGCCTGTCAGTGCGGCCGTATTTTGAGATGGAGGACTCTTGCTAAATCCTGTGTATTTACAGCATGTATTGTTCAATAATACATGCTGCCCCCCCCCCAAAAAAAAGGACCCCCAGTTTGATTAGGCTATGGAGAGTTACAGTCCTTTTAGTTCCTTATTGTACTCTCTCAGAGTAACAAAGCCATTAGGGTAGGTAAGTATAGGCAACAAAGTACACAGGGTTTAAAACTTTAAGGGATCAATGATTTCAAGGCTTTGTCCAACAATAAACACATCAAGTAGGCTATATATTAGTTGGTGTCTGTTGGTCAAAGATGTGGAAATATGGGTGAAGAAAGAGGAAGATAACATGTGTTGTCATTAACTGTTGTTACGTCAATGCTGACCTCAGCCTGATGCAGTGGAGCTCCTTGTGGTGGTGGTGGTGGTGTGTGACTTTGCTTTTATCCACTGTCTGGCTCTATGGCAGTGTTTCTCAAACTTTAAAATGTCAAGGTGTCCCCTTAACTCTGACAGTAAACAAATGGACCCATTAAGGTCCATTTGTACACACAGAGTTACAGACTTGTATGGGTCAATTTAGTCCCCCCTAAAGGCACCCACAGAGTCCCTGGAATCCACTTTGAGAAACACAGCGCTATGGTATGTTCTCAAAGTGATATCAGTCCAACAAGTCTTATAAATCTATTATCCTGTGACTGTAAGTATATATAGAGCATAAGGGCACATGTCTAAATAAAAAAAACATGTTTATTTTAAGGATCGATCGATTGTGTTCAGGCTAACTAAGTATACCTTACGTTCCAATATATTTGTATCAAAATGAGGCAAAAGAATTATATGCCCTCTTTTACATGAATGCTATAGTATTAATAAAATCGTAGTGTTTGCAAATTATTTAGGGGCCCACTTGCAATATCCTCAAGAATCGCTGCAATCGGCACTTAAAATTCCAGCTAATGATGTCAGGCTTCACCCAACCAGCTTACTGCAACGCTGAGGGATTAAACAGCACGGTCGCACGCACACGCACACGCACACGCACACACACACACACACACACACACACACACACACACACACACACACACACGCACAGGTAAAGCCTCTTCATGCGGTGCCATCTTTCCAGAAGGACAGAGCGGTGGGTGGTCTCTCTCTCATGATGTTATAAACACAGAGGTTGTCTATTGGTCCATTAGTCTCTGTTTAAAACCTTCACACAACGACAGCGGGACACTTAACAAGTCACACTGAAGCATCACATACTGTATACAGTGCACTATAGCATTGGTTCTCAACCTGTGGGTCGGGACCCCCAAATTATTTTGGGGGGTCCCCAGATGATGAAATCAATGTGCAACACTGTTTTCTCTCTTAACAGTAAACGAACCAACATAAAGTTTAAGTGTATAGAGGGTATCTGCACATTTCTAAAGTGACAATTTAAGGACTTTTTGATGCCTCCAAAATGTCAAATGAAACATTGGCCAAATTGTCAAATATTAGAGGCAGAAATTGTGAAAATAGCGATGCTCACAACGCCTCGCGTAGATCTGCTATTTTCACAATAGAACCGTGTTAGACAAAATGTAATTCCTCGACTCTTAGTTCTCTTCAGAGAGGGGGGGGGTCCCCAGTTAAAATATGATTATTTTGGGGGTCGCGGCCTGAAAAGTTGAGAACCACTGCACTATAGTATATCGTCGCTGTCGGGCAGGAACCTCTTTTCTCCATTATTCTAACTTTTTGTGTTTTTTTCTTGTAAATGAACGTCCTACTTGATCATACTACAGCATCACACAAAAGTATCAAAAGTAACAGATCTACAAGCTCGAAACGTGATGTGAAGCGATGTGTCTCGAGCTTGTAGATCTGCTGCTTTGGCTACTTTTGAATTTGAATCTTGAAAAGCAACAGTTTTTGACATACAAGGTTTCCACCCGACAGAGACGATACTACTGTATACTGTATATGGGGCAGCAATCATTGTGCCAATGCAATTCACAAAGAGAATGTTAGCGAGGCAGGGGCTGACAGGGGCTTTTGGTGGCTATTTTCGTTGCATGATACCACACAGAACAAAGCAGTCAATACTGGAGATGTGGCATACGGCATGGATTTCTACACAGAGAGGACAATTCTTTAACCATAAGATGCTAAATTCAAGTTCAGGAGAGTTTGTACAAGACAATTCTCTTGAATGCTGCCTTCAGGTATGGCATGGAAAGAGGGCATTTGCCTTTCTTTCACCATAGTAAAAACTGCATTCATGGTCTGGAGAGGGCAATTTTACAGACGGATAAAAGGGCAGGGGTTCAAGCCCCCTTTGATGTCTATGTGTGCACGTGCCTGAAAGGCACACAGTGGCAACAGCAGTGGACTACAGTATGTTCATGTTATAATACTCTATCATCAGAGTCAATTGTTTTCCAGTGCGTGTCCACTCTTTAAAAGTGTGTCAGATACATCTGTCTGCCCTCTGTTTGGCCCCCGGTGATGGAACATGGTAAAGTGATGTTCTGTTCCGTCCCACTTGTATTGAATGATCTCCTCCTCTTGAGAATGGCAAAAAGAATGGTCTGTCTCTTCCATGTTCACAGGACACATATAGTGTAGAGATATAGGTTATATTGTATGTTAGTATTTCAGCATGCTACAACTGGTCATATGATGCATTTTGCATCATATGACCAGTTGTCGGCTGAAATACTAAAATATCTAAAAACACAGATTGAACACAAAAAATAACTCAGGATTGTGTTGATCGTGTCCCACACAACAATAAAATAAGATCTGGTTGTCCCAGAGGTGACCTGGTCCTTTAACTTTCAATGGAGAGCTCATCTGTCATCCTGCCTCTACTAGTACTCTAGACCATTGTTTCTCAAAGTGGGGTCCGGGGACCTCCAGGGATCCTTGAGGGAAATGATAGGCTAAATAATAGTTAGGAACCAAAAGATAGTATCGGTATGTAACTCAGAGAGTTAATGACTTAAATGAACATTGAATTGTAAGAATCCGTAAAAAATGTTCTCTTATGGGGGTCCCTGGCATATCTTTTCAAATGGGGGTCCGCGGGCTAATAAGTGTGAATTTGGGAGTCCTTGATATGAAACTGTTTGAGAGGCACTGCTCTAGAATAGAAGGCAAAACTCATGATAAATGACTGCAATGATACGTACTGTCCTGTCCTGTACTGTAGATGCACACAGTGTTCCTATTTATAGTTTTATTTATTTCACATGGAAGAGTGATATTTCCGTCCCGGTGGTATGAATCTAGATCGCTTCTATTTGTATTATTATTATTATTTTTTTAAGTAGATTGTGCTCTTTTAGGTCTGATCTGTCCTTTTACATTTATGGAACATACCGTATTTATAGCAAGTTTTCCATTAGCCGGTATATAGCCGTACATTGGTCGTCTGGAATCTTAATTGGTCGTTATAAACATTGCCAGGCTACCCGCCATTGTGGCAGTTTAAAGTTGCTGAATTATTTTTGCATTACTATGATAATTATGAGGCTATTAAATGAAGAAACACAACATTACGATACGTAGATTTATAAGCACTACAATACCAGTAAGACTCCCTAATCGGGAGATAAGCGACCGTAGGTGGCTTTGCAAGAATCGGCCTGATGGTGGCGCTAGAAGAGGGCCATGTGAGAAATGAGGGGTGGGGTCTGCGCGGCGCCGAGGCGGACGAATAGGTACCGGCCCCGGCTCTCCCGGTCGCTCCTAGCCGGAGTTACAGCATTTTATGTGAGCTGCAGTGTAGGGGGTCCTCCACTGGGGGCACCACCACTTTTGCATCCGTTCTGGAGCACCAGGAGTCGGTGGTCCCCGGGAATTCCCCGTGAGCAGCCCCGTTGGGGTGGTCATTTGGTCATTTTTGCACATTTGGGTTTTTTTTTTTACATCTGGGGGTCCCCCAGGGAGCTGGGGGTCCCTGTAGCTCCGGGGGTCCTTGGAGGTTGTAGTTTGGCAGGTAAGGAGTGTGTGTGCAAAATGTGGCATGGATGGGGGCAACGGTTGTGGAGATATGAGCAGGGGAAAAGTGTGACGTGTGATGTGTCACTCACGGAGGGAATTCTTTTTACACCTGGGGGTCCCCCAGGGACCTGGGGGTCCCTGGAGCTCCGGGGGTCCTTGGAGGTTGTAGTTTGGCAGGTAAGGAGTGTGTGTGCAAAATGTGGCATGGATGGGGGCAACGGTTGTGGAGATATGAGCAGGGCAAAAGTGTGACTCACTGACTCACTCACTGACAGACAGCCTGTGGAGGTTTTGGTAGTAAATGCGACCTACGGTCGCAACTATTAACTACTACAATACAGTGTGTGGTTTCCTGAGAGTAGCCTGCTGCCTACTGTCCTGCTGCACACGCACACACACACACACACACACACACACACACACACACACACACACACACACACACACACACACGCACAGGTCTGAGTTCTGCAGTGGCGTCGAAACGGGCATTCATTCCTTGGTACATTTAGCAAGATGAATGGATTTACAAAGGGTGCAACAAACAATGGTCTGTCAATGCATTGATCACACGCTGTACAGTAGCAGGATTACAATGAAGGATAAGCCAAGCTACTGTATCATCTCCAGATACTCACACTGCAGCTCAGATCTGTTCAACATGTCACAAAATGACACCATTCATTCATTTGCTGCAACAAGCGAGTTGCTACAATCTGTAAAAGACCCCCGAACTAATTTGGTTACAAGCTACTGGCTGGGGAGCAAACTGATGGATGACGTTTGTGGCAAATTGCAGGCAAGTGACTTCCTTGGAATCATGAAACAGTAAACATTACATGACAGATACAAAAAGTTAACTATGTAAGCAGTGTTTGAACGAGTTGGAAACAACTAGCATTCTCAGCCTAGTTGGTTCACGCCATAATGAGCTACAAGCTTATACTGTAGCTGGTAGATATATCACTTGTCTGTTTTGACTACTTTCTGTTCTTTTTTGGCAACTGACACTCTTGACTAACTATGATAAGATAAATGCAGGAACAGCACAGTGCATGTGATGAAGCAGTTTAAAGAAGAGCTACAGTATTGATATGTAGCCCACAGTTATGTAGATTGGCTATTTTTGGTGCACAACACTGCCGTACAACCAATAAGAAATCACTCAAATCAACCAAAACTTCAAACCCAACCCTAAACATAACCTTTATATGTCTAAACCCAACCTTAATCTGTTCCTAATTGAAAGTCTAACTCCCCAAATCTGTTTGAACCACAAAACAACCATTTCTCTTGTGAGGGCCAGGGGAATGGTCCTCTCTATGTCCATTTCTCAAATTCTACACACTGACTCGCATCGACTCACACACACACACACACACACACACACACACACACACACACACACACACACACACACACACACACACACACACACACACACACACACACACACACACACACACACACAGTGCATGTGATGAAGTAGTTTAAAGAGTGCTACAGTAACAAGGTGTAGCGTTCAGTTACATAAGTATTGAAAATACTGTAAGTGTTAAAAATATGTGTTAAATAGCTAATTGCTATAGAGTGTTAAATAGCTCTATATTGTGATAGTAATAATTTCTATGGAGTGCTTGTTCAGTAACAAGGATTTTTGTATTTTGAGTGGCCCCTGAGCCATCTTAAGTTGAGTAGCCCTGCTACAGTACAGAGTGTTTGTTCAGTAAGGCCGGTCTTCTTGTCTCTCCAGCTCTTTAGTAAACAGAAAATGTATTTTCAGGTCAGGATTATACGCATTTGATCCAATCAGTAGTGCAGGATGCAGGCTAGACGAGTGGAAGAGAGGACACAAATAAAACTGGAACACTATCAAATTAAAGCTGATAAATGGGCACTCGCTCCTGATTGACTGAACTTCTCGCCTGTCTTCAGGGAGAAAGTGATGACTACCTACGCCTCTGACCTCCTGAAAGATGAATTTTCAGGGCCTTTTTGAAAGAGGCCAGCGAGTTACTTGTTTTAAGGGAAATAGTCAAGGAATTCCACACTTCAGTGGCTGTATTGTAAAAGGAGAATTTCCCCATGTTTGTACCATGGGTTTTCTATTATTAAATCGTTATTTGCACTCCCTCTGGTGTTGTAGCTGTGGGTGTCGCTTACTTTTTGGAGGTGTTTGGTCAAATATGCGGGCACTGTGGGGGTTGATGGTAGATTTGCATTGACTATTTTGAAAGTCAGTCCCGTTTTCAATTGTTTAACAGAAAGTTAACTTTCATCGAAAATGTAATATTTTGTTCTGTTTCTGATTCCCAACACCCCTCGAAAGCAAAAGGAGAAACCCAAATGCAGGGCTCATGAATGGCTGCATTCCTCTGATTCCTCAGTGAAACACAATAAACCCAATGTGTCACACAGCAGCGTGCACACAGTGTACCGTTCTATTTATAAACAGCGCCCAGCACATGAAAACAAAACATATAGTGGGTATAACTTGGGTATGAAAATGGCAGGGGGGGAGGGTGGGTGGCTGGGTGGTGGTGGGGGGCAGAATAAGTTAACTATACATCCAGTATGGCGTTCGTCCACAACCCTCCCCTTTCATCTCGCTCTGAACAGTGATCTTTATCTAAAACCGATCTGGAGGGGAAAATGCCACAGAATCATACACTCTCGGCTCCTATTTTTTGCCAGTCCTGACCCTAATTAAAGGCAACGACCGCAGTGACTGTCCGCCTTGCACTGCTCCCACGCTCGGCGCTGCCGAGGGACTTTCTAAACACGTCCCTTAAAATTATGATCAATCTTTAAAACGCTGGCCTCAGGAATTCCTCCTGATTATGTGCCTGGCTTCCTCCTGCGGCCACATTATAAGCACAATAAGGAAGCATCCAGGAACGGGTTACACCTCATAATGCACATTTCTGGCACAAAGCGGAGACTCCACCCACACAGCATAAATACCCATCCCCCCCAAACACACACACACACACACACCACACACACTACACACACACACACACACACACATACTACGCACGCACGCACGCACGCACGCACGCACGCACGCACGCACGCACGCACACACACACACACACACACACACACACACACACACACACACACACACACACACACACACACACACACACACACACACACACACACACACACACACACACACACACACACACTTGCATTACTACACTTGAGAGGACAACAACTTTTTTAGGACAGCGAATTAACTTTTTGTTTGCAATTTTTTGGGTGTTCAATTTTAAAACCGGAAATAGTCTATATAAGTGGTTCTCAAAGTGGATTTTAGGGACTCTCTGGGTTCCTTTATGGGGTTCTAAATTGACCCATACAAGTTTGTAACTTCAGTGTACAATTGGAACCAAATGGACCCTTTAGTTCCATTTGTAACACTGTCAAAGTTAAAGAGAGACCTTCAAAAGTAAAAGTTTGAGAAACTCTACTAAGAACCACTATATGCTCTGTCACATTGCACCTTAGGTCTATATAATAAGCCCAAGCTATTTTTGAGTGTGACACTGCCATGCAACCAAAATCACCCAACCTCTAAACATAACCTCTAAATGTCTAATCCCAACGCTAAAACCCAACCTTAATCTGTTCCTAATTGAAAGTCTAACTCCCCAAATCTGTCTGAACCACAGCACAACCATTTCTCCTGTGAGGGCCAGGGAAATGGTCCTCTCTATGTCCATTTCTCCAATTCTACTATATACACGCACGCACGCACGCACGCACGCACGCACGCACACTCAATTCATGGGATGAGATTGCAGAGGGTTCACTTTTCCACAGACGAACTGGCTCTCTCCTGGGGTTGTTATAAACTGTGTCAAACACCAGCTTCTCTATTGTAAATCACCTCTGGTAGGTATTCAGACCACAGCGAGAGAGAGAGAGAGAGAGAGAGAGAGAGAGAGAGAGAGAGAGAGAGAGAGAGAAAGAGAGAGGGAGAGAGAGAGAGGATGGGAACAAGGATGGGAACTGCTCTCTCTCACTCTATTCAATTCAATTCAATGGAGCAATTACTGGCATGATAAAATGTGTCTACACAATGCCAAAGCAAGTGTCAAATAAAAAACCTAACAAAGAAATGTATGTGCAAACAGAGCTGTGTCACATTGCAACTTAGGAAAATCACTAGCTTACAAAACCACAAAAAATAAGCATTTCAATCTCTCTCCCTCTCCCTCTCCCTGCCATCCTGTCATTAAAGCATAGCTGGCAAAAACTGATAGAACTCCATGCAAATTAGCGGCCATCGCAGCGCTAAATAAAAGCATGTGAACATTAAGTTGTTAGTGGACACAAAGGGTCCCATTCTGGCCCCTTTCAGAGCAGTCTGCCTGCGGTCTCTTTAAGAGGAAGGAGCCTCTCAGACTAGCCGGGGAGCCACGGGCCCAACATTTGAGAGGACCTGTGATGTCATAACATACTTTTTATTTTAGTTTTCTATTAATTTGGTCAATAAGGTACACAGAATGAGAGGCCTGCTCTGCCGGAAACATTGCGAAAAAAAAAGTCCCATCGACGTCACTATACAGGAAAAGAATACAAAAATAAATCTGCTTTAAATAGCATGTGAGGGGTCAAACTAGGGGTTCTTCATGATTCTGAATCCATTGCAACCATTTGTTTTGCATGAAAAACATTCCGTAGGCTAGATTTCAGCCCCAAAAAACTGTGAAAAGTGATCAAAAATCACAGTTTTGAGAGGCCGAAATCTACCCCAAGGAATGTTTTTCATGCAAAACAAATGCTTGCAATGGATTCAGAATCATTAAGAACCCCTAGTTTGACCCCTCACATGCTACTTAAAACAAATTTATTTTTGTATTATTTTCCTGTATAGTGAAGTCGATGGGACAGTGAATAAAATGGCCATAACTTTTTTTCGCAATGTTTCCGGCAGAGCAGGCCTCTCATTCTGTGTACCTTAATGACAAAATGAACAGAAAAAACTAAAATAAAAAGTATGTCATGACGTCACAGGTAAAACCCTATTCTTTGAGCTTTTGGGCCTGTGGCTCCCCGACTAGACAGACAGGTCTGCTGATGTGTAAACACATGGAACGAGGAGAGGCTTCCCTGACAGTCCAGGCCCATGGTGTTGACCAGGGGTGGAGGGAAGTACTGTGAGCTTGTAGATCGGCTATTTTCGAATAGATAAAGTAAAAAGAGGCCCCTATGTCATCCAGGACTCTAATACTCTGTCCGCTTCTATGTTCCCTCTACACCCGATCTACAAGCTCACGCGGTGTCGTCTTGTAACGCGTTGTGAGCTTGTAAAGTGGCTATTTTCGCCGAATGTTTGTTCGCCCCCAGAACAGGGACATGGAGATGGCATGACCGCAAACTTTAAGATAGCATTAGTCTGTTAAAGTACTTAGTATGTCTTTAGTATTAAATAAACATTGTGTTTGGTAGATTAACCTTGACAATAACTTTTATACTGTTGTAAAGCCTGTTTATGTGGTGCTCCATTTATAAGGAACATGCGTTTGTGGGATGAACTGAGCAGGACAGCCGAATATGTGGGTTGAGCCAAAGAAACAGCAGACAGATCTTCTCTGCCAATCAATGCCAAACAGCTCTATTCTGCTGTTGCTATTCACTCTGGTTTGGTGATGTTTGTTGCAATGGATGATTGAAATCTATCTGTAACAAGGAAGAAACAATACATAATGGACATTTTACGATTTAATATAATCTAGCAAATCGTTCTACGTTTATTGTTTAACCACTTAAATCCCAGCATCTGTATTGTGGGGAAAATAGTCGATCTACAAGCTCACAACGCGTAACTCGCAAAGCGACACGTTGAGCTTGCTAGAGGAAGCTTTCCCCACAATGACAGAAGACAGAAAAGACACTAGTACAGAGCCCTGAGGGACTCCGGCCTACCATAATAAAAGGGTTTAAGTGGTTAAAACACCGTCCCGCTGTCTCTGGAAGAAGGAGAAGTAACATTTGAAGTGCAACTCAACCTCGGGAAGTCGGGACGTGTCCTTGCTTTTTAGTCTGGGAGGACTTGGCTGCCATGGCAACTGGCCCGCTGCCTTCTGAAGATGAACATTTATTTTACAACAGGACTGAGAGAGGCTGGACGCATCTGCCTCCTCTCCTAATAAATCACCGCTGTCGGGCAGAAACCTGCCATCTCCACTTTTCAACTTTTTAATGGTTTTTCGTCAAATGAATGCCCTACTCCAGGAACGTCGCACACATTTGTAGATCTGCTATTTTCCCTGCATGATTAGATCTGAAACACAGGTAATTTGTTTCTATTTCCTGAAAGCGTAACTGCGGATCCCAAAAGGAGTCATAAAAGGAGTGATGATTTTTTTACCGCATGCGACAAGACGCACAAATCGAACTGGGTTCGATCGAGAAAAAAACGCACGACCGCAGCCACTCATCGCACGGCTAATTCGGATCCGGTGTGCATGAGGTCGTAGAGAATCATTGTTTTCTTTAAAAAAAAAAGAAATTGTCCGTTTTATCCGTGCGGATAAACACGCCTGTGTGGAAAGGGCTTAAAGGTCTGTAAAGTGTTTTGGTGTGTTCTCCAATTGTGTACAGTACTTGGAGTACTTTCCTCACTTCCTCACTATGTGAGTATGTCATTGAAAACAGAGGGTTGTTGAATCTACCCATGCTGGAAAGAAAATATAAAGTAGGTTATCTTTAGAATATATTCTAGATATACTGTAGAATCTACAGTATATCTAGAATATATTCTAAAGATAATGCATGCCATCTACAGTGTAGATGGCATGCACGTCATTAAATGCAAGGGAAAAGTTCTCTCACACTCAAACCAGACTCATTCAAAGAGCTTTACTGGAAAGAGAGTAAATGAATAGAAGGAATAAAATAAAGACATGGTAATTATAATAAAATAGGAATAAAATAATTAAGCTCAAAGTGCAACTATAGGCTCATCTACAGTAGCACAGAGGAAGGAGAATTTGTCAAGCTGACACAAAATGTAGGACTGTTTTTCTCCTTATTCCTACGGTACAGTCTGTCTCTACAGCTCAGCTCCCTCGTGCACAAAAACAAACACACACACACTCACACACACGTGCATGCACACGCACGTGCACACGCACACACAGACACACAAACAAAGGAGGCGGTCCTGGGAAGTGCTTAAAATAGTAAAATATTTCAAAGCAGACGACTAAAATGTTGTCTTTTTTTCTTTTTACTTCACTGAAATAAAATAGAAGTATCACATTCAGTGGCTTATCCATATGCGCTTGTACATGATATTAAACTCTAATCTAAAGGCGGACTTTGACTTCGGCCACAATATTTAGAAAAGGTGCATCAAAAGTTATCATGACAGGAGGAAAGATGCCATGAAGGAGGAAAGAGGCGTTACCTTGGCATTTCATTTTGTCCACTCCGCTCCACGCAACTTTTCAGCTGAAGAGTTGAAGAGGCCTTTGGTAGCCTACGTTAACCACTCAAGTCCTACTTCCAAAAACGGCTGAAACTAGGTAGTCTACTCTACAAGCTAAACAAATGTGAAACATTTCACCTATAATAATAATGTGACTCCACTCCAGTTTAAAGTTGTTACAAGCCCTCTATTGTCCCTCACTGTCTTGTCTGTCTTATCTCTCTGAGGTAATGTGTGTGTGTGTGTGTGTGTGTGTGTGTGTGTGTGTGTGTGTGTGTGTGTGTGTGTGTGTGTGTGTGTGTGCCAATGCTCTGAAACACAGCGTTATTGCATAAAAGACAGCGTCACACCTGTCTCAGTGTCCCCACCCTGTCACCGGGCAGGGAGTGTCTTCTTGACACGGCCTCAAGCTGAAAAGCCTCATTTTCTCTCCTAAAATATTTAAAGCCTGCTGCCTCCAGGCAGAGCACATGCATGCAGACACAATGTCTGAGAGGACTCTTAATACACTACCAAACCGGTTACCATACCGAAGATTCTCTCTGTGTTTTTTCCTGTAGGGACAACATTCACAACTTAACCGCTTAAAACCTATACAGACATACCCCTGTATAATGATTTCTGCCAAGTACTGATTTCTGCCAAGTACCCCCTTCCCCTGACTACGGCATTTAGCTTATAAAATGTACATCAAAAGTCCAGTTACAATGCCAATATGTTCAAAATAAAACAGCATAATGGCAAATAAACGTTGCTTTCTATTCAATAACAGCTGTACTACTCAAGGTTATTGATGTGATTTGGTTTAACAAATTATGAGAAGGTTCACACAAAGACTGTCAATGTTTTGTCATTAGCCATAAACAGTAAAATACATATTCCCGTTATCTCCTGTACCCCCTGCCGTACCCCCACGTACCCCTAGGGGTGCACGTACCCCCATTTGAGAAACACTATACTACATAATTTGTAGTCCCCCAGGGGTCTGTACCAGGGCATGCTCCTGCTTTCCCTCTACACTAAATAGATTTGCTGAAGAGATCTACAAGCTCACATACTTTCGATAAATGTTTGCCAGATATGTAAGCACAAGTGGGACCACTTGCTGGGCATACAGTATAAGGACGTCAACACAACACGCTGTGAGCTTTTAGATCTGCTATTCCTTTGAGGGAAAAAAACGTTATTAACTTTATTTGAAGATTTTCACCTATAATGACATGCACAAGATAGTGACACCAGGGTGAAAGTGCGTAAAAGGGGAACAGGCAGACGGAGAAAATAAAGAAGTCAAACAAGTTAAACTGAAACAGCAGCATACTGTATCTTATCAACATTATTTGACTTTAGACTTGAGCCCAGTCATGAATGAATGATATAAGTGCCCTTGTCTCAAAACCTTCCAGGCAGAAGGACTAAATGTTTATTTCTTCCTATAACGTGCCTATAGCGGCATGCAGGTACTGTATTGAAGACTAAAGCCTGCTCTAGAGTGTATATAAACTAAGTGTATACACAGTGTCACACTCCTCAGTGGAAGAGTGGTGAGAACATGTCCCCCACTGTCATCCACCCACAGTCATTCCCACGCTGCCTGCATGGCTCTGCCTTGGATAGGAAACACAGAGTCCACAGAAGTTACACACTTAAAACCTCCATGTAGAAAAACTTGACCCGAGCTGGCTCTGTACTTTAGCCTTTTTTCCCTGGTCTACTCTACACACAAAATCTTGAAGACACCGGTGTCAACACTGAGCAGGAGAATCCAAAGTAAAGACAACAAAACTCACCCGAAAGCCTGAGAGAGACACAATCCCAGTGGCACACAATGTGAGCATCCACGTTCTGAGTGAGTGAGTGAGTGTGTGTGAGTGCGTACTGTACATGCGTATGTGCAAGTGTGTGTTTGTATGTGTGTGTGCGTGCGTGCGTGCGTGTATGTGTGTGTGTGCGCGCGAGTGAGTGAGTGTGTGTAAGTGGGTGTGTGTGCGTCTCAGAGGAGCGCTAGAAATGGGAAGTTTAGTGGTTGCACGAGATCTTCCCAGGCAGTCAATGCATCATGAGTGACTCAGCTCAGTATATGGATCAACAAGACTCCTCCTCTCTCTCCCTCTCTCTCTCTCTCTCTCTCTCTCTCTCTCTCTCTCATACACGCCCGCCCGCCCGCACGAATGCACGCCCGCCCGCACGCACGCACACACACACACACACCTTTAAAGACATCTAGAAATAGATAGGCTATGCTATTTTTGGCTGATGGTCCCCCCCTAAATGAATACATTAAATAGACGATCCACAAGCTTAGATTAGATTGTCTTTGAAATAGTAGTGGAGGGAAAGTCAGAAAGAGGAATGACACGAGTAAAGTACAGACACCCAAAAGATGTACTTAAGTACAGTACTCGTCTGTGGAAACCACATAATATGAGGTTTTGGACATATTATGAGGTTTTGGACACAGTCCAATCCTGTTACTTTTCAGGATTAAAATTCAAAAATATTAAAAGTAGCAGATCTACAAGCTCAGCTTGCTTTTGTGTGACGCTGTAGTATGATCAAGTAGGGCAAGGGTCTTCAACAGGGTCTGGGACCCCAAGGGGGTCCTCAGAGTTACTCAAGAGTTACTACTTTTTATATTAACCATCTGAACCCTAGTGTTCTGCCCGACAGAAATGAATTGTTTCTGTCCATCACTGCATCAAGGCATATCATTTAGCACAGGGGTCTTCAACGTTTTCAGGCCAAGGACCCCTTAATTGAGAGAGAGATGAAGCAGTGACCCCCACAACCTCTTCATCAGTGTATTTTGGATTCATGTCAATTTGTGTTTTCAGATATTTAACCACTTGAACCGTCAATATTTAATAAACTTGACCTTTCACTCTGTACTTAGTGTGCTCTTTTCCCCCTCTACACCAAACCTTTTTGCCAAAAATAGCCGCTCTACAAGCTGTGAGCTTGTAGATCTGCTATGTTTGGCTAAAGTTCTCCGACTATGGACGCTAGGGTTCAAGTGGTTAATATAAAAAAGGAGAAAAAAACGTCTATCACACAAAGATTTGGAGGACCCCCTGTAGACTCTGAGGACCCTCTAGGGGTCCCGGACCCCCTGTTGAAGACCACTGATTTAGCACCAACAGAGGGCAGTGATGTGGGCAGTGATGTCACAAAGATATATTTGACTTATAAAGCACTCATCCAAAATAATTACAAAGTGGTTGACATGAAACAGTTAATCAGAAGAAACAATCAAATCAAATAATAATGAGGTACAGTAGTATAATACACCTCCCTTTGTCTGTGACCAAGAATGTGGAGCGCTTCTTAAAATGACATTAGAGCGAGGGAATGTTACTACCTCACATCACATTGGTTCCTGCATCACCAATAAAACTACTGATATAAAAAAAGAACATCATTATCGTCACTGTCGGGTGGAAACCTTGTATATCCAAAGACGTTTACTTTGGACAATATTTATAAAATCCACAGACACACTTAACCAATTAAAAAAGCAATAATAGCTACTTTTGTGTGACTATGACAAATAGGGCATTAGTTAAAAAAATAAAATAAATGGAGACACAAGGTTTCTTATTGACAGCAATTATAATATGGATGTCATTCACATTGTCCACACACACACGCACACATGCACAAACACATTCTATGTAATTCAATATTGCATTTTTTTGGTAACATTTGAGTTATTTCTATCCATTTTAAAGCATGGATTGATTAAAAAAAACTTGTAAAAAATACGTTCCTGGAGCAGTTTGCTGACGAAATAAAATGCAAACATTGGTGACTCCGTTTTTCAGGAATGTTCAGTTACATTTTAATGACTTTGGAGAAAATGTAAACAAAGGTGAAATCTAAAGATAAAGCATTCACGGGAAAACAGTCCATGTTTATGTGCTGTACAATACGATATATGCCAGCCACACCGTATTTCCACTTCCACAGGAATCCTACTCCCGCAACCCAACCACCTCTACCTGCCTATGGTGCACCCTATCCCCCTGTTACTCCTCACTAGCTACTCACTGAGCTCCATACCAACACCCACTCAACCCAATAAACTCCACCCAGCTATGGTAGGCAAGAGATGTGTTTGTTTTGAATGAAAAATAGTATTTTTGAAGCGTTATGCTATATGGTTTTGTAGGACTTTTTGTATCGATATTGTAGGCGGTATATTGGAAATATCATGATTGTGTTTGATGTATCTTGTATCCCCCCCCTACACACACACACACACACACACACACACACACACACACACACACACACACACACACACACACTTTGAGTGGCAGGTACACCCACGCATCCACTGCGATATTTCTTCACATGTTCCCAGCAACACATTAGCACATCATGACCTCTATACATTCATGCACTCACCAGCACCACCACACTACATGACCTCATACTAAGGACCACAATGGCAACAAGCTCAGTGTTTCCCCTACATGCATTAAGCAGCGGCGGGCCACCGCTGCTTCAAATCCGGCCGCCACTGTATGATTTTAACTTTTTTTTTCTTCTTTTTTTTAAGATTTTTTTTTTTTTTTTTTTTTTTTAAGATTTTTTCCCCCCACAACAATGTAGCGCTCATGTGAAGCATAGCGTTCTAACTTCTCTCGCTTACATACGGTTGGCGAGTTTCTAAATTCTAGGAGAGCGCAGGCAAGGAGCGCTCGTTTTCAACGACATTCAGTTATTGTCCACGACATTGCAAGCGGCGCGAAGGCCAGCGGACCTTGGTCCTGCTCTTCGCCCCCGAGCGCCGCAGGCACGAGTGGCCGCGAAGAGCGGGCCAGGGCCGCGCGGCCGGCGGAGCGCCGCGCGAGTTACGAAGCCGTGGTGAATGCAATCGTTATATTTATGCCCAGGTGCACGATAAACGCAACGTTTGGTGCACCTCGCGCGGTCCAAGTGACTACAACAGAGCGCTCCCTACGTCCGGTTCAGCCAATCACAAGCTTCAAAAATGAGTCCGGGGCGTGGTTTTGCCTTTGCTCTCCTAGAATTTAGAAACTCGCATACGGTTGGAAGGAGATGTATATGTCTAGTTTCTCCCCCTCCCCTCTCATTCATCCAGTCAGTCAGGCAGCAGCCTCGTCGCGCTGAGCACCTCTGATTCTGAGCTGACTACGTCTTTGCCCCTCGTTAGCATATTTGCAACTGGTGTGTACAATTAGAAGATTTGGGCTGTGGATAAAAGCAGTGCCCCACGGGTTTGAATCATGTAGTTTACCGCTGTTGGGCAATAGTAGGCTTACTTGTCTCATGCTAATGAGAGCTAAGTGCTAACACGGTTGTCATTCACTCACTGGTTAGATGTGGAATAGAAACGAGGGATGCATCAACACCACTGTCATTAGGCAACAAACATTTTTGACTAGAAAATAAACTTTGCTACATGCACACACAGAGTGTGTAGCAGTGGTGTAAAGTAACTAGTAGTCTACATTTACTTTACAAGTACTGTACTTAAAGGAGTAGTTCACCACTTTTCAACCTGTCTTCATATAATAGGTCCTCACTAATGTTCATGATAAAATATCAAAAAAAAATTCTACTCAGTCCAAGTCTCCTAGGAGAGCTGTGGGAAGTTCAGAATCCATCGTCTTGTGACATCATCATTTTCCAAAAAAAAACTTTAATCAATATTTTTGAAAAAAATATTTAGATTTTTATTATTGCGAGAACAATGGCTTCCACTTTAAAATTGCAACTTTTCAGGAATAGAAAGCCTGCAGTTTCTATAAGCTGGATTGGCAATCGATGATGTCACAAGACGATGAGTTTCTGACCTGCCCACAACCCTCCTCTAAGGAAAAAAAAATAAAAAATAAAAAAAATATATTTATTTACTATTTTTGAGTGAGGACCAATTATATGAACATAGGTTGAAAAGTGGTGGAGTGCCCCTTTAAGTACTTCTACATTTATGACATGATGGCTTAATAGCCGATCTACAAGCTCACAAAGTGACGTGTTGTGAGCTTGTAGATCTGCTATTTTTATAGGATTTAAAAAATATATATACATTTGGAAACTGTTATTATGATTACTGAGAACTTTTAGTACTTACGTTTATTTTGACACCAATACTTTTGTACCTTTACTTATTCCACTACATATTTTATTCCAGACATCTACTTCTAAGTTGTAACACAGTATGTCTACATTAGAATGTTGATACTGTACTTTTTCCACCACTGGTGAGTAGGATTGGTTCTCAAAGTGGGGTCCGGGGACCCCGAGGGGTCCTTGAGGGAGTTCCAGGGGGTCCCCAAGCCCCAGCCAAATGATAAATAGTTATGAACCAAATAGACCCTTATGGGTCCCCCCCCCCGCTCTCCGCAATTCTCCCCCACTCCTTCAGCTTCTGGCTAGGGGAAACACTGAGCTGTCTTCCTTTTGATTATATTGGGTCAGATGTATGTTACATGAGACATTATGTTTTAACATCATTATTATATGATATCAATCAATCAATCAATCAATCCAACATATGGTGCACCCTATCCCCCCATGTACTCCTCCACTAGCTCCCCGCTGACTCTATAGTCCACACCCAGCCGGGGTCCTTTGACCTCTTCCAACCTGTTATCCCTCATTCTGGGTGAAACTTGTTGTTCAATGTTCAAATAATGTTCAAAAACAACAGAAAGACGTTTGACGTTTTCCTGGGACCCAAACTAGTGAAAATAGCAGATCTTCAAGCTTACAAGAAGTCGCTTCACATTGCGTTTTAAGCTTGTGGATGGGCTATTTTCACTACTTCCTACTTTCATTCAAACATTTTCATGGAATTCCTTGGATTTTATGAATTTCTTTTAAAAAATGAAACCTGAAAAGTACATTTCTTCTCCTATTTCTTTATTTTTATTTTGAAATAATTACAAAAATTTAAAGAAGCTAAAAGAATGTATATTTACTGGCGACCCGTACAAATGTGTCCTCTCCGCGACCCACCAATGGGTCCCGACCCAGTGTTTGGGAAACAGTGCTGTAGATGGGTTACCAACACAGTCTAATGATGAAGCAGAAAACAGCAACAGGGCTTAAGAGGTGACACGAACAGGCTGAACAACACATGATGCAGCCTACAGTAGAGGAGAAGACACTATGAAGATGATGAGGAAGGAAGCGGGTACAAGCTGGAGAGAGTGTGAAAGAGAGAGAGTGTGAGGGAGAGAGAATGTACTGTGTGTGTGTGTGTGTGTGTGTGTGTGTGTGTGTGTGTGTGTGTGTGTGTGTGTGTGTGTAACAGTGTGTGTGATAGAGGTGGGCAGACAGATCCAAACTGACACATTTTCTTCTACACATCATAAACGCTCATTTTCATTTAGTTGAACGACTGTGATGGCTGACAGAACCTGCTGAGCAAGCAAAACCTGAGCTCCGTTCAGTTCAGTGGCACTGAACTGAAAGAAGTGTCATTCACATGTCGACACAAAATATACACTCGTATCCAGAGGGACTTACGACAAAAAAGGTAAATAATAATCACATAAATAGAATGCAAGAGAGAACTGTATAGTGCCTCAAGAAACTACCAGGTAAACAACATGCTACCTAAATAACATTCCTCACCTAACAACCTAACAACTATAGGATACCACCAGCCAGGTAAACAATGAACCTGCAGTAGCATCTGTCTAGATCAAGGGCATGGGGTCCGGGACCCCTAGGGGGTCCTTAGAGTTACTACAGGGGGTCCTCCAAATCTTTGTGTGATAGGAACTTGTTTTTTCCCCCTTTCTTATATTAACCACTTGAACCCTAGCGTGCATATTCTGAGAACTATAGCCAAAGATAGCAGATCTACAAGCTCACAACGCCTCGCAGATCGGCTATTTTCGGCAAAGAGCTTTGGTGTAGAGGGGAAAAAGAGCAGACTAAGTACAGAGTGAAAGGTCAAGTTTATTAAGTATTGACGGTTCAAGTGGATAAATATCTGAAAACACAAATTGACATGAATCCAAAATACACTGATAATTGTGCCGTCAAAGAATGAAACTATGGAATCTCTGAAAAGGTTGTGGGGGTCCCTGCTTCATCTCTCTCTCTCAGGTCTTTGGCCTGAAAACGTTGAAGACCCCTGGTCTAGTTAACATGCCATCTAAACAACTTGCCTCTAAGCATTAGTCCGACAGATGAAAAGACAGACAACTAGAGAGAGAGGGGAAAGTCCAACTTGTCTGACTGCCAGGCGTGCCTGGTCTGCCGAGCACCTGACCTCTCAATGATTAACAAACAGCATGCTAACAGCCTGGAGCGTGCACACACACAGTAGAGTAAACACAAATGAAGCCCCAAGCTTATAATAATCTGTCATTTTTTCCCATAGTTGTTTTATCAGTACGCCTCCTCCTCAGCCTCGGTCCTTGTGCAAACATTCAAAGGCGCACAAACAAACAAACAAGAAAACAAGCTTCCAACCAGACAAGACCTAAACGTAGTTTGTCATTTCCCAGAAACAGAACGCTGCAGCAAAGGCAATGCCTTCGCACGTACAAAAGAAAAACAGGAAAACGAAAGGGCCTCTCAAACCAAAAAAGTATAGTCATTGCACTCATTTCTGTTCTTTTTTGTTACCTTTTGCAGAAGTCCATGAGGGGAACTGTGAGCGCTGAGACGCCATGGCTGTGTGCAGTGAAGCTCAAAACATTGAGGTCTACAGTAAGTAACTGACACTGACTGTATTTATACTTGGTTGCGCCGCCGTGTTGCGCAGCACCTAAAACAGCAGATCTACAAGTGCACCACATGTTGCAGCGTGAGGCCTTGTGGGTTTGTAGTTCTGATATCTTGGCTGAGCGACACACCATTGCGCAAGCAAGGTATCAACCTTTACTTGCTTGATGTGGTTCCTCTATTGTTGGTTGCACTTACAACACGCATACACACGCGCGCGAGCACGCACACGCACGCACACACAAATGAATGCACACAGGAAACCCTTGTTCCGTTACCGTATGATGGCCAAATGGACAAAATTGGAACATGAACACAAGCTGATAAATGGAGTTCTCTTTCCTGATTGGATGAAATTTGTAACCCACCTGTGTATGTATGTATGTTTTTCTCTGTTTATCAAAGAGCAGGAGAGACAGGGGAGTCCCCTGTTATTGAACAAACACTCTACAGCAGTGTTTTTCTCAAACTTTCAAATTTCAAGGTCTCCCCTTAACTCTGACAGTGTACAAATGGAACCAAATGAACCCATTAGGACGGGTTCATTTAGTTCCCCTTGTACACTGTATAGAGTTACAGACCTAAAGGAACCCACAGAGTCCCTGGAATCCACTTTGAGAACCACTGCTCTATAGCAATGATTACTGTCACAATATGAAGCTAAAACCATGCAGTTTAAAATTAACTTTTTTGTTTTAAATGATTTCGTTTTTATTCCTTTATGGAAGGGGGAGAGAGAGATGGGGAGTGACACACAGCAAAGGTCGTCGGGATCAGGACTCGAACCGGTGACACGCTGTCAGGCTACAATGGAGCCTAGGTGCGTTAATTTGACTTTAACCCATTTAGGCCTATAATTATTGAAAGCTTTAACCAGTGAAAAATAGCAGATATACAAGCTCACAGCGCGGCACCGAGTGCCGCGCTGCGAGCTTGTAGATCTGCTATTTTTGAAAAAGTCGTGAAAATGTGTGCAAATCTTTGGATGTATGTATTTTCAAAGCAAACGTTTGTAACTCAAATTTTGCTTCTGGGTGGTCCCTGGAACTAGATATTTTGAAATGGGGGTCCGTGGCCAAATAAATATCATTTTGGGGGTCCTTCACGTGAAAAGGTTTGAGAACCACTGACATAGTAGTCTCTCTTTGACGATGGCTGGCCAGATTGCTGACATAGAAACATAGGTTTTTTCCAAAAATCTTAGAAGGATTCAAAAGACACTTATAGAATCGGGTCAAAATGCTATTTTTGGAGCTGTGTGAAGCACAGGCTCCCTATACGTGGCCGTGTGGGTCTGTCTGTGTGTCTGTCTGTCTGTCTGTCTGTCTGTCTGTCTGTATGTAGCCTGAACTTCCTAAACTTCGGCACGCCACTAGTCCCACAGTTTTGCCACCACACACTCGCGCCATATGTCAAATCGACCGGCTTACTCGGGAATCGTGGGCTATTACTTTTCTAAGAGAAAGGTTCTATAGTTTAATTGATATTAATTTATTAGTGAATTAATTTTCCCCATTGACTTATAATGGGAATCGCAAAAACTCACATTCAATTATTTGTCTCTCGCAAACCATAGGGGCTAGAGTTTCAAGACTTGGAGAGGAGGTTCATAATGATTTCAAGGATTAAATAAAAAATAATTGTGTCATTTGGCCGCATGGTGGCGCCATAACACCCCACTTTACGTTTTGGCCTGTAACTCTTGAACCGTAGGTCGGAAAATTAAAAATATTTTTTCCCTGGATTCCTTGGGTCATGACGCATCTCCCCATATAGGCCACGCCCATTTGCGCCATGATAGATTTTCCGCCATCTTGAATTTTCTCCAAAACACACTTTTTGCTCCTTTTCCTACATATTTTCTTCAAATGTCACAAAAATCGGTACACATGATCCACACACACACACACACACACACACACACACACACACACACACACACACACACACACACACACACACACACACACACACACACACACACACACACACACACACACACACACACACACACACAGCTCCACTTCACACGGGTGTGATTTTCTTTAAAATAGCAGATCTACAAGCTCGCAGCGCGGCACTCGGTGCCGCGCTGTGAGCTTGTAGATCTGCTATTTTTCAATATTTAAAGCATAAAATATTGCGTCATAATGTGGTCAGGCCTAAATGGGTTAAGAGTCCTTACATCGGCTATAGGTTCAAGGTAGTTAAAATGATGTTGATGCTAGATTAACTCATTTTGCTGAGGACCCCCTGGAACCTCCTCAAGGACCCCCCGCCCCGGACACCATTGTGAGGAAGCAGTGCTGTCTATGTCATCACCAGTAAGTGACCTTTAGAACACCACATACACTATATAAACACAGCACTGAGACAGAGCAGTCAGTTCTCACCTTGGTGCAAATATAGCACCTTATTGCAATCTAAATAGCTGTCTCTTACCGTTAATGAGCATACAACACACACGGGCACGCACACGTCCGTTTTTCTTTCACACATTATTCACACGCTCTCTTGCAGCTTAAACGCAACCACTCTTTTGTCTTTCCTCTCTGACACGTTGATTCTGTGGATGTCACCGTCATTGTTTTATTCACTAAAATAAGTTCTCTTTCAAGATGTATGTGCATATTGAACATTTGTGTTGTGTTAGAATGCAATATAATATCACAAAGATGATAGTCTACAATCTCTAAAGGCCAGTTCACACGAATGCAACCACAACCAGTCTCAACTCCTTGCAAAAAAAACTATGCAACTATAATCCCCAATGGCAGTTGTAAAGAGTTGCTACTGTCTGGCCTTAAGGGCTGCAAGATGCTGCTTCTGTTTTATTAAGAAAAACATGAAGGTTTCATTTATCACAATGATAATATTAGCAAAGGTACAGTGTGTGTGTGTGTGTGTGTGTGTGTGTGTGTGTGTGTGTGTGTGTGTGTGTGTGTGTGTGTGTGTGTGTGTGTGTGTGTGTGTGTGTGTGTGTGCGCGCGTGTGCGTGTGTGCGCGTGTGCAGGCTTATGCAAAGGCAAAAATGCAGTTTAGATAGCATTTTTATATAGACTGCGTAAGTCACCCTGGACTAAGAGCATCTGCCTAAAGCTAAATGTGTGTGTGTGTGAGTGTGAGTGTGTGTGTGTGTGTGTGTGTGTGTGTGTGTGTGTGTGTGTGTGTGTGTGTGTGTGTGTGTGTGTGTGTGTGTGTGCGCGCTGCGCGCGCAGTACACGCGTGGCCACAAACACAGCGACAGATCCCCGTAAGGCCTGGCGGGGGGATTAGCCATTTTGTGTTGAACCAGCCAGCCTTTCTTCAGATTAACCCTGGCTCATCCCCTAATCCTAGGGCCCACGTCAGATTATAACCCCACAATCTGCTCTGTCAGGAGACATGGGGTGGACCGAGGACAGGACAGGACAGGACAGAGAGAGAGAGAGAGAGAGAGAGAGAGAGAGAGAGAGAGAGAGAGAGAGAGAGAGAGAGAGAGAGAGAGAGAGAGAGAGAGAGAGAGAGAGAGAGAGAGAGAGAGAGAGAGAGAACTAGCAAACTCACTTGAGAATACAGTAACTAACTAACTAAAACTAAGGAAAAAATACACTTCAATTTAAATCACTTCATATAAGGCATGAAAAGGCATAAATGGGCATTAATGTTGAAATAAAGAAAAACAATAAAATGATATAGCATAAAAATACACACACAACCATGCGCCTGCAGGGAAAATCTTGATAGTCTGAGGTCCCATTAGTCCGAGTAATGTTAGGGTTAGGTTTAGTGTTAGGGTTAGCATTCACCAGGTTTGCATTCACCAGCGTCGACAGGTTAGTATTCACCAGCCTCAGACTAATGGGAGTGACCAAATAGCTGAATGGGTAGAGACTGAGGCCTTCTGGGAAACCTAAGGTCCATGGTTTGCATCCTAGACCCTGGTCTATGTGTCAAAGTGTCCCTGAGCAAGATGCTTAACCCCTATGTATCTTATGTTATTGTGTTATTTATGTTATTTAACTGGATGGAAACCCACATAGAGGTAACAGGGTGCATGGAAAGAGGGAGAGAGACAGGAAGAGAGAGAGAGAGATGGGGGAAGGAGGTGGAGGGGAGGGACAGCACAGTGGAGAAAGGGAGGAAAAGAGGACAAAGTAAATGAAAGTAAAGATGTACAGTATACAGAATGACGGATAGAATGTAAAGATGGAGAAGAAACAGAGGGAGACAAACTGCAGCAGGGAAGAGTTCATTCATCACACAGATGACAATAGGAGGCTAAACAAGTAAGACGCCTTAAGGGCGAGAAGTGACCGCAGGTCGTGGGGAAACATCAGAATAAAAAAAAAAATCAGTGTAAATCTGGCAATGTACACACACACACACACACACACACACACACACACACACACACACACACACACACACACACACACAGCATTACAGGCAATATAACAGGCAAGAGTAACACGTGTGGAGGGAAGAGTTCATTCATCACACAGATGACAATAGGAGGCTAAACAAGACGAAAGTCGCTTCGCTTATAATGAGCAGAGATGGCAACACTGACTGGAGGTGGAGGTGAGTGGAGGCAACTCGACAGCGCCTACCTGTGGAGTGTTGGATCTTCACAGCCACACAGGCCTCCTCCTCTGTGCTCTTCACCTGGAAACAGCTGGCCTTGCCTTTCTTCTCTGCAAGTACACAAAACACACAGAACCAACACGTTATACTGATGAAAAATGTAGTTTTTCACACTTTTAGAGCATATCCAGGGTCACAGTGCAGATACAATTAACAATAGGTTCAAAAGAAATGTAGGCCTATGTCCTGTTATGTATGTGTTGTATGTCAAAAGTCCATTGAAGTCCATTCGTAATCTTAAAACGTACTATAAGTGATTACATGAGCAATCCCCTTATGAATAATCATGAATCATGATTTCATTGACCTGTGTGATTCACATAGTAGCTCATGTTCCTCCAGTCCACACACAGCTGATTATCATTATGGAGACCCTATTTGGGCTACTACAGCCGTACCATGCATTACAAACGTTTTTTTTAGATTTGTTTTTGGGCTTTTTGCCTTTATTGGATAGGACAGTAGACTGACAGGAAATGGGGGAGAGACAGGGAGTGACACGCGGCAAAGGTCACCCAGATCGGGAATCGAACCGGCGACGCCGACAGGCATTGATGCCGAAATGGCAATGCCTATATGGTATGTGCCTGGTCCACTAGGCCACCAGGCGCCCACAAAGGTCTTGTTTTGAACTTAAAACAGAGTACTAAAATATGTATCTGAGAACATTTGAAGTGAGAAATAGGCAGCCCCTCTGTCTCTGTCACTCTTTGCCTTTATTTTTCTTCCTATCACCAAAATAAAAGTCTGGGTTTCCGAGGCTACTCTTTGCCTATCGAGTTCTGCCACAAGGCAGTGTAGTTTAGATTTAGATCCCATAGTCAGAGGGCCTCTGTTTTACTGTGACATATAAAGGTCTCAGAAAAGCCATTGCAGCTAGCTGGACAAAAAATAGCCAATCTACAAGCTCACAACTTGCATTATGCACTAGCATTGAGAACTTGAAGATGTGCTATTTTCATTTTTCTTCACAAAGAAAGAAACTAAGAAAGAAGTGAACTAACAATAGCTGTATTTATTATCACTGGTTTGATCCTGTTTTTGTTTATGAAATAGAAGCCACGTCTCGCAGCCCTTAGAGATTTTACATTATCATGTTTCAGACTGTGATATGTAGGCCACGCATTCTAATAATCTCTCAACACAAATGTTCAATATGCACATAAAAGATGAAAGAGAACAAATAAAACAATAAAACAATGACGGTGACATCAGAGAGGAATGACAGGGGTTTGAGATTTGGGGTTTGAGTTCAGTTCATATTGTCTCACAGAAGAAGTTTTGAGGCTTCCTTTGTGAAAGCACTATAAAAAGAATTATACTTTCGCCATCCTTTTTAAAGGAAAGTCATCTATTGCAAAAAATCCTTTCAGGCCATCTTGACAATAATTTCCTGTAAGTTTTATTTAGACTCTGCATGGCAGGGTAGTTCAATCCCCTGAGTTAGATTTAGGGTTAGCAGAAGGATGGGACATTGAGAGGTTAGGGTTAGGGATAGGATAACACATTGAGAGGTTAGGGTTAGGATAGGATGTGGCTGGGTTGGGACTGGAGTTATGCCTGTTTTACACTTGGTTGTGTTCCGGTGTCGCGTACAGAAAATAGCGATCGCCAGCTCACAAGTTGTGAGCTTCTTTTCAGCTACATGTGTTCCGGTTTAGGGACAAACAAAATTGCAAAAGATAATTATAAGAAATATTGATGTCTTGTCTCACAAGTATAGTAATACAAACATCTGTGTCTGTATGGATGCGTACAGGCCTGTGTGTGTGTGTGTGTGTGTGTGTGTGTGTGTGTGTGTGTGTGTGTGTGTGTGTGTGTGTGTGTGTGTGTGTGTGTGTGTGTGTGTGTGTGTGTGTGTGCACACGTGGGGGGGGTATAATATCCTGGCACAGGGATTAAAGCAGGGCTTTCTCCACCCACCATCTGGATACCTCATGACAACGCATGCCTGCTGTTCACACACACACACACACACACACACACACACACACACACACACACACACACACACACACACACACACACACACACACACACACACACACACACACACACACACACACACACACACACACAGTGATTAAGGGCTGTTCCTATAGCATGTATACTAGCAGCTTATCGCAGCAGTCGGCAGAAACCTTGCAGAAACCTCAGTGGTTCTCAACCAGTGGTCCAGGGACCATCGGTGGTCCTTGAGGGGGTTCCAGGTGGTCCCCAGCTATATGATGGAGAGTGCGTATTCTGCGTAACCAAATGGACCATTATAGATCTTTAACTATTGAGAGGGTAAAATGTAACCAAATGGACCCGTAGGGTTTCATTTCACACTCTCAAGAGTTAAACCATTGTTAAACATCTGCATCACTTAATTTACTTAATTTTGAATAGAAGTCTACACAATTAGAGAATGTAGAAGAATTGTTATTTTGGTCAACGTTTGCCTGTTATCTCTCCTATTGGTGCCAGCACAAATACAGCATGGAATTGTGAACTTAAATCTTATCCAAGGTTCAAGGTTGTACTTTATTGTCACATCTTTTGTATTCCTTCAGACAATGCAGCGGTGCTATATATATATATATATATATATATATATATATATATATAGTAATAATAACTAGCAAGACGCCTCAGGACAACATGCGGGGTCACACACACATACCCTAAACAGCGAGGTCAATGTCTTGGCCGTCTGTCCGGTGATGTATATCAGACCAGTTACCCATATAGGGAGATCCATGTACTGTATATGGAGATATGCTTTGAGACCCCAAACATGCTTACTCAGTTATTTGTTATGTGAAAGTGTGCCGGTTTCCATAGTTAACTGCGACCTACGGTCCCAATAATAATGAAGCAGAAAGATTTAGGGAAGAGAGTGCAAAAGGAAAAAGAGCAAAGAGAGAATAAAAGAGCATCCTCAAAAGTCCAACGATAACAAAATAATCAAATCTCATCAAACGGTGGTCCGTGGCTCAAATGTCCAATAAATGATGCACCTTGATGTGGAAAACCACTGCATTAAGTGGACTGTGACCAGAGAGGTCATGTGATCTACACTGTGCTATTACGCCTTTTGTCTCCCTATGTGGAGGAGGGGTCACCATGGCAGCATTAAAACACACCCACACTCTAAAGAAGGAAATAACACGTGTTACATTGTATCCAAAACCCCAGGAAACACTTAACAGCAGGAAATTACCAGAGGTGAAAGTGGATTTAATTTTTTTTTTCTTCTTTTTTTTTACTTGGGTAAAAGTAGCAATATCACAATGTAGAAATACTGTATTAAAGATTTTAATGGAGTAAAGGTAGAAAAGTATGTGGACATCGGAATATAGTTTGCATGCCTACAGTATGTTGGGGGGAACATTCACCAGAAATAGCAGATCTACTCTACTGACAACGCTCACATCGTGTCACACAATGCAACATGTTGTGAGCTTGTAGATCTGGAAGATTTCGTGACGCCCAAGTACAGTTGTACTGTAACTCAAGCACCCTTTACCAGTGGTGGAAAAAGTACTCAATTATTTTACTTAAGTAAAAGTATCAAGTCGGGAGCCCTTGAGTAAAAGTATAAACGTATTGGTATCAGAATGTACTTAAAGTAGCAAAAGTATAAAGCACACATTATGCAGAATGTCCTGTATCAAGTTTTCAAATGTATAACATTTATATAAACTCCTTTGAACATATAGATCTGCTATTTTCAGATGGCCGAAATGTATAGGGCTGTCTTGTAATAATAATCAAGATCTACATAGTAAGTAACTAAAGTTTTCAAATAATTGTAGTGGAATAAAAGGACAATATTTGCCTCTGAGATGTAGTGGAGTAGAAGTAAAAGCATTAACTGTAAATATTACAGCAAAGTAAAAATTCCTCAAAATTGTACTTGAGTATATGTAATTAGTTACTTTAAACCACTGCCTTTTACTAAGAATAGACAGGGGTTTAAGTGGTTAAAGTACCGAAAATAAAACCTCCTTTTTTCAATGTTTAAATAAAATTACTCCGAAAGTTATGTCCCATCGGCCTGTCCTGATACAAATATATAGAAACTTAAAGTATACTATGTTATTTGCATGGATCCAAGCTGGTAGTGGTACCCAATCAATTGATTGATCATTAAAATAATCATGCTCCAAAAACTCACGTGGCCCACCTGTTTTAAGTGGTCAAATGGGTGACCGTCAGATGGGTGACAGTCAGATCGGCCCTGATCCAGGAAGGACTGGGAACCTCTGGCTTAAAGAAATCACCAGATACAAGAGCATGGAGAAGGAAAACTGAACCTTTCCCAGAATGCTTTGCTGAAGGGGGACTCGGTTAGTTTTTTGACCCAAAACTTCCTCTTCCTGACCGTAAACTTCCTGTTTTTCACTTCCCAACAAACTTGGGGAACACGTTCTTTGCATAACAACACTGTGACCCAAACTGTGACACGGACATACGCACCCACCCACCCCCGATAACCCATACACGCACACGCACGTGACACGCACACGCACGCACTCATCCAGCCACGTGCGCACACAGTCACAGCAGAGTAGTTATACTGTAGGTCATGGTGTGACTTGAATGTTGAAGTGAAACTATGTGGGTTTAATGAAAGAGCCATGTCAATGGCTGCCATTCAGTTTAATGCCAGTCTGCGGTTAATATGACGGCAAAGACATAACAAGCTGACTCTGCAACTAGCCTATATGACTAGCAGTTTCAGTCCTGGGGCTATTTTTGGTCGTCAAAGAATCAACCTCACTGCAATTGAGCAAGTTGAACTGATTTTATGATCACCAACATGTGTTTTGGATAAGAATGAATGAATAAAACTATCACAGTACATAACGTTTCTGTCAGATGGAAAACTCATACAGGTATGTCCAAAACTGTTACTTTTCAGGATTCAAATTCAAAAGTCGCAAAAGTAGAACAAGCCATAGACATAGAAAGGTAGACGCCTCCTCCGGCTCTGGGGCGTCTGTAAAAAAGCATTGGCAATTTTTACGGAATGCTTCTGCGTGAAACTGAGTCACAGAAACTGAAGTTCGGTAGGCCAATCAGATGCGGGACTCCCTCTTTCCCAGAGGCAGATTGCTTTGGCAATGTAAATGCACTGTCAGGCATCAGAGGCTATGTGGAATGGCCAGCGGGTGTCCCTGAATCTGCTCCCTTTGATGCTTTTCTGTGACACTACGTAGCATGATCAAGTAGGGCATTCATTTACAAAGAAAAACAAAAAACACAAAAAAAGTTAAAATATGGAGATGAGAGTTTTTTTTTTGCCTGGCATAAACGACATGAATGAATAAAACTAGTCTAGCACAGTACAAATATACATATAAATCATTTTAAATTGCAAACTGTTTCTATACAGTACATAGAATTAGGTGGAGTTCATACGAGGTGCTTTTAGCAGGTATTCTCTCACAGTGTGATGACACAGAGCGAACATGTGTGAAGTCATGTCATGTTGTGTTTACATAACGCAGTAATCTCTGCTCCTCAAAAGCACTGAAGCGTGACCTCTCTCTCCACCAGCCATGACACACTTCACAGGTCACTGGAGATGAGCTGCAGTGATTGTCGGAGCACGAGTGTGAGTGCGTTTTTGATAGGGAGTGAAAAAAAGACTGTATCAACTCAAGTATGTATATTTATAAGTACCCTTCACAAATTATAGAAGGTTTAAATGGTACCGGATATGAAGCTCGGCAAATAAAAGTGGTCCCAGTGCATGACGGAGGACGATATCACAATAAATGAAATCTCCACAATACGATTATCGTGAGTGTTTTGTATCACGAAAAAACTATAATATTGCGTATCGTCCCATCCCTAGCGTGCGTGTGTGCGTGCGTGCGTGCGTGCGTGCGCGTGACGTGAGTGTGTGTGTGTGTGTGAGAGAGAGAAACAGAGAGAGAGACAGAAAGATACAGTATGTGCGTTCTGAGAATGTGCTTGTGTTTACCTTTAGCCTCCTCCCTAGCAACAATAAATACAGTGGGTCTATTGGCTCAGGCAGCACATGACATCACCTGCCTCTGTGACCATCAATCACGAATCACCACAGAACAATGTCAATATTACTTCTCCCATTCTCCTCACCCCCTGCATCCATTTTCTGCCGGGCGAATTGACTTTTATCTCCCGCAAAACAAATGGACCCGCAAGGAGACTTGAATTACACCGAGGAGGGAGGAGTTCACTGTGCACCCACTGGAATCTTGTGCACGTCACTAATTAGATGACGAGGAGTTTGGCTACCTTACCGTTGGCTAGTCATCAGCGTATATTTAGATACGTTATGAAACATGACACATCACATACCGGTAGGCCCACATACTGTAAGATAGCAAGGTGAAGGTGTAGGTATGCATGATGCCATAACAGCACTTAATTTCTACTGTACTTTACTCTGTCACACACTTTACAGACATTTTACTTAGAGCCACAAACAAACAATAATGTAGAGATCTAAAGTGTGTAGAAAGTAAGAGGAAGAAATAGAAAAATACATAAATAGTGCATTTACTGTATGTACTGTACTGCCACCCTTTATCCAATGCACAGTGTGCATTACAGTCATAGACCTATTCACACACATTCACACAGACATTCACACACCAATGGGCGACGGCAGAGGAAAATCGTGCAAGGCAACAACCTGCTCATCAGGAGCAGTTGGGGGTTCAGTGTCTTGCTCAAGGACACTTCGAGACTTAAGCCCTTTGCACACAGGCGCGTTTAACCGCACGGATAAAACGGACAATATAATTTTTTGAAAAGAAAACAATGATTCTCTATGACCTCATGCACACCGGCTCCGAATTAGCCGTGCGACGAGTAGCTGCCGCCGTGCGTTTTTTTCTCGATCGAAACCAGTTCGATTCGTGCGTCTTGTCGCATGCGGTAAAAAACTCATCACTCCTTTTATGACTCCTTTTTGGATCCGCAGCGCCGATTCCGCACAGCCTTGCACACCAAATCCAATGCGTTTTATTCATGCCGCAAACTGGTGTTTGGTGTGCAAGGCTGTGCGGAATCGGCGCTGCGGATCCCAAAAGGAGTCATAAAAGGAGTGATGAGTTTTTTACCGCATGCGACAAGACGCACGAATCGAACTGGGTTCGATCGAGAAAAAGACGCACGGCCGCAGTCACTCGTCGCACGGCCAATTCGGATCCGGTGTGCATGAGGTCGTAGAGAATCATTGTTTTCTTTTTAAAAAGTGAAATTGTCCGTTTTATCCGTACGGATAAACGCGCCTGTGTGCAAAGGGCTTAACTCTGGGGATCCACCTCTCTACCTCCTGAGACACTGCTGCCCCCGTAAAAGTAGCAATGCCACAATTATAAGTAAAAGGTCTGTATTCAAAAGAATAAAGCCTAAAGCAGTTAATGTGTGTTTTGTAATAATAATCTACAGTACATCTGCAAAGTTAAGTAACTAAGTAGTAACTCTAAAGCTGTCAAATAATATTTGCCTCTGAGATGCAGTAAAGTAAAAGTAAAAAGTATCAAAAGACTCAAGTAACTATACCTTAAAGTTTTACTGAAGTATAAAGTACTTAAGAACTGTACATGTATTTAGTTACATTCCACCACTAATATAAATACATGCCATGTAAAGGACAGTTTCCCACCACACCTTGTCGTTGGTGAGACCTTGGCTTGGCACGGCGTGCCAACAATATGTGAGGGTTATAAAACTCACCGCTGCAATCAGAGGTATCTGCAGCTCCCCAGAGGAAGCCTGCCTTCTCCAGAAAGAACCCACGTAACATCTCAACCGTACCCGGCCGGGTTTCCCCCGTGCAGCTCTCTGTCAAACCGGCTCTGTCCATATTTATTTTATCCTTCAGCTAAAAGCTCACGAATCACGATCGCATTTAGTTTTGGCCCTCTCCCTCTGCCAGTTTCCTCATGGTTTGGACAGACTGGTTGCGAGCGTTCGTGGGCTGGTTGCGATATGTTTACTGTATGCATGCAATCTCTTCTGCTTACCAGCGCGTAAAGCTGCACAAACCGGTTTGATGAGCAGCGGAGGGAGAAGTACTCAAATTCTTTTTTACCACGGTACTCTGTTACAGGTAAAAAATCCTGTATTCAAAAGTAAAGTGAGTGAGTAAAAGGAGAAAGGTTTTAGCAGCAACTTAAAGTAAAGTAAGGTTGAGAGGAGAGGAGAGGATGCTGTAAATCACACATGCCATGGGCAACATATGGCCCGAGGGCCAGGCCTGGCCCCTGGACCATCTCAATCTGGCCTGCAATGTCCTCAAAGGAAAACAGAACAACACCAAAAACAAAATGATAAAGGCAGCTGATCTGTGTCGTCACTCGTCAGTGACCCATAAAGTGGTGCGCATAAGTAATGCATGTGATGGATTGTTTTATGGAAAGCAATATTTCTTCAGAGCACACCATTGTTACAGTAAACTAAAGGGAAGGCAGCCCAGTAGGGAGGGGGTTATAATGTTTAACTCTATGCAGCTCAGATCCAGCCAGACATAAGAATGAGGAAACCCATTTTCTAGCAGAAATGCTGCCTCAATTAGTCTTGTTATCTGCAGTGCATGCTCTGTGTTCTGGTGCCAAGTGTACAACTGATTACATCACATCTACAAACACACAACAAAACACCTGATTCCATCGCCAGCAAGGTCTGACATCATGGCTGTCGGGAGGAAACCTTGTATGTCCAAAACGGTTACTTTCCAGGAAATGGTTAAACAAACCTGTGTTTCCCAATGGATGCAATGTACTGTAGTTATTATTTATTCACACACTCTTTACTTTTCATTGGTTCAATAATTATAAAAGCCACAGACACACTTAACCACTTTCACTTAAAGAATTATACAACGAAAAAATATACAACGAAAACAGCCAATCTACGTTAATGTGGGAACGTTTGCATGGCACCCGCCTTGTTACCTCGCGACTTTCCACCTCAGAGGAAAGCCTGGTATTCGTTCTAAAAAAAGAAGAAGAAAAGAAAAAGAAAAAAAGAATTGTGGTTCCGGTGGTTGGTTCCGGTTTGGCGTCGCATTATTTTTGTTCCCCCACATAAATCAATTAATGCAAATCAATTAGTTTAGTCTCGCTACGAATTAGAATAGAGATTGCAAATTTTGTATATATTGCAATCTCTCTATATACATTTATCAAGTTTTCTGCGAGACAGCAACGATATCACTCATTCCATTCATTCCATCCATCCATCCATACACCCATTCATTCACAATTACATTTCTGTTTGGCTTTTAGGCTTTGAATTTGCACACGGCAGATACGACACATAACTAATAAATATACAAAGAAATGACTGACATATTTGACAACTAATTAAAAAAGAACATTCATAGTGGAAATAGCCGATCTACAAGCTCACACTATTTTTGGAAATGTTTGAAAATGTATGAACATTTTTCAACATGGAAACCATTATGACAAAACAATCGCGATTACAGTATGTTTAATAATTGCAATTAGACGATTACGTAATAATTGTGACAGGCCTAGATATCACAATATCAATAGTGTTATCTCACCCAGAGAGAGCAGCGTAGTTAAATCCAATGCCAACAAGAGCGTAACCTTACTTTACACTACAGTATAGTGTGAGGTTCATTTGCATGGCTGGCCTACATCTAGAAACACCACAGAACGCTGCTCATAAATAATGTAGAGAGAACATGTTAATATGCCCAGTCACACCCCTTTAATCACACCGGGTGTCTGTGCTGGTGACTGTGTGTGTGTGTGTGTGTGTGTGTGTGTGTGTGTGTGTGTGTGTGTGTGTGTGTGTGTGTGTGTGTGTGTGTGTGTGTGTGTGTGTGTACAGTATGTGTGTGTGTGCACACACGTGCGTGTGTGTTTGTGTTACTATACTTCTCAAGACCTAATGTCCCCACAAGTATAGGGGAATATCGTCACTGTCGGGCAGAAACCTCGTATCTCCAAGTTTCAAGTTTGTAATTTTTTTTGAAAAGTAAAGCCCTGCTTCATCATATAAGAATGTCTCACAAAACTAGTGAAAATAGCAGATCTACAAGCACACAATGCCTCGCTATACGAGGCGTTGTGTGCTTGTATAGCAATACAAGCCTGCGTGTGAGCGTGCGCGCGTGTGTTTGTGTCAGAGAGGTGTTAGCGGCCATACAACACAAAGGAGCTTGGCCGTTGAATGAGGCCAGATGAGGCTTCTCTCCCCTCATCATCTCTCTGGTTCTTACATCATGAACAATGTTCTGACACACTCATAATGGAGTGAACACTCAAAGTCCTCGTAAAGACCTTAAACGTGACCGAGACAAACGGATGAGCCTCTTGCTGTCTGTCTGTCTGTCTGTCTCTGTGCCTTTCTTTGTCTTTGTCTCAATTATTGTCGGCCAATTACAATTCTGTAATTATTCCTTTTCACCACATGAATGAAGCCTAGCGCCCCTAGTCTATTCTGGGCAAGTCATAATAGGTGAACTTGAAGGCGAAAATAGCCCTAATCACAACTTTTTCACTATTTTCGCTATTTGATGAACGTCACTTTTGTTCCCAAAAAGGGTAGAAACGTGATGATGCATATCTTCTCTGTCGGGTGGAAACCTCATCGTGTCAAAAGCTATTACTTTTCAGAATTCTAATAAAAAGAAGGGGGTGGATTTACAAGCTCCCAATGCATGACTGTTGGGCTCCCGACAGTGTTCTGACAGTGTCTGAAATGTTTTACCTGATGCTGTGACATGAGATGGTTTTTTATCAGCCATTCTCAACTGTCGGAGCCCACTGGAGGGCCTCAGAACCCCTCCCGAGTTGATAGGTTAAATTAGGAATTAGAATATCATCACTGTCGGGCAGAAACCTTGTATCTCCAAGTTTCAAATTTGTATGTCTTTTCGTAAAGTAAAGAAGCCCTGCTTCATCATACCAGACTGTCGAACAAAACTAGTGAAAATAGCAGATCTACAAGCACACAACGCCTTGCCCTTGCACCATCATTTGGTGGGCCCCCGACGACCATTTTGACTGACACATATCCAGGTGTGGGCCTTGAGTTAGGAAAGGTTGAGAATCGCCTGGTTTACATAACACACACGTTAAAGATAAAAGGAAAGATATACAGTTTATTACCTTGCTCCTTTTTATCAGCTTCCGCGTATTAACGAACACACAGGCCATAAATGTTAACTGTTACTCTGCTAAGTCTACTGTATGTGCAGATAGTTTAGTGAAACGTGGCTGCACAGAACATAACATAATAACCACCTCCCTTTTCAACTTGCCAACCTGTCCTGCTCTGAGGTAAAACATTCCTGGGCAGGCTCTACAGTACACTGGGCTGTCGTACTGTAGGTTTCAGCTTCCTCGTCGCACAGCGTGACAGGAAGAATTAATTCCGCTTGGATGGCAAGTCGCCTGACAGGGCAAATAAATCCAAACTTTGCCTTTTTTTCCCTCCCTCTCATGGCACAGTGTGAATGTAATGAACGCATAAAACAACCGCCTGCAGCCACCTTAAACTGAACACACTGCTCTGCATACGAGTACATGCTGTTTGCTTCTTTACCTTCACACACATACACACACTCTCACACTCTCTCGGTAAGATCTATTTTTCAAAACATTTATACCCATGATTTTGTAACCCATTTTTCACCCAGTGCCAATTACCTAAGCTGTAATCCTGGGTGCTACTACTCTCCCTCTGCCAACCTGGGGAGAGGTTGAGCGGACTGAGCTCATGCTTCCTTCAATGCATGAGGAGTGAGCACGCCACTTCTTATCACCTGACAGGAAGCACTGGTGTAGGGGACATTTGGCCCTCACAAGTACAGTAATTCAAGTACATCACACAAACGCGCGCACGCACACACACACACACAAACAAACGGTGTCGATGCCCTCTCTGCTAGCATGGTTGACCTGATGTGTGCAGTACGTGCCCCTACATCCACGGTCACAGCATGTGAAGATCAGCTCTCAGCGTGACACCACCATGTCCCCTGGTCCCCCGGCTAATGAGGGCACACATCCATGCTGTTGAGGGCTGTGATCCTCAAACTGAAGACCCCCACACCCACCCCCCACCCACAACTTTAATGAATCTGACAGGCCAGGATGCAGGGGTTGCATCTTGTGCTGTCAGATCCATTAAAGTTCCGGTGAGGCTGTGTGTCTGTTAACATTCTAGCAGTGGTTCTCAAGCTTTTTCATGGCTAAGGACCCCCAAATTAATGTGTATTTGGCCGCAGACCCCCATCTGAAAACCTTTTGTGCCAGGGACCTCCAATACAAGATTTGATTTGATTTTCTTTAAGCTTCATAAATATGAATTGTATTTTTTCAGATAGCTGATGTATAGGTTTAAAGTGGTTGGTTAAACACATTTTGATGCTGTATATTAACCCATTTTTCTGGGGACCTCCCCCCAGGAAACCCCGGACCCCACTTTGAGAACCACTCTATTACAGTGTGCTTAATGTTAACATAAAGAGATTCGGTGTAGAAAGAAAAATCACACCCGTGTGAAGTGGAGCTGTGTGTGTGTGTGTGTGTGTGTGTGTGTGTGTGTGTGTGTGTGTAGATCATGTGTACCGATGGCGGAAAATCTATCCTGGCGCAAATGGGCATGGCCTATATGGGGAGATGCGTCTTGACCCAAGGAATCCAGGGAAAAAAGAATTTTAATTTTCCGATCTACGGTTCAAGAGTTACGGGGCAAAACGTAAAGTGGGCCGTTATAGCGCCACCATGAGGCCGAGTGATGTAATTATTTTTCGATTCATTCTTAAAATCATTATGAATCTCCTCTCCGAGGTTTGAAACTGTAGCTCCTATGGTTTACGAGAGAAAAATACTTGAAAGTGATTTCTTGCATTGTCCCATTATAAGTCAATGGGGACAATTAAGCGTCGTTTTTTGCCGATTACGTCGGCATGGTAAGGCGGATCGGAACGAAAGGTAATAGAACACCATTCCCGGCCGAGCCGCACATTTTGATGTATATATTGCGCGAGTGGCGTAAATGGTGCGGCACTAGTTACGCGCCGAAGTCAGGCTACATACACACAGACAGACAGACACACACACACACAGACAGACCCACACAGCCACGTATAGGGAGCTGCACACAGCTCCAAAAAAAGGACCAGGTCGAGTATACGAGAGCCCTGGGGGACCCCGCGGTCAACGAGGAATATTGATTAAGAGAGACAAGAGATAGAGGTCAGAATGGAGAGGGAGAGGCCTATCAGGAGGTGGGAGAGAATAGTGATTACCATTCAGACAGTAGACTACTGTATGTTGAACTCTGGCAGTGAAAGGATCGATGGGGGAACAGAGAGTGAGAACACAATGATAACATCGACAGCAACGCTCCTTCACTCATCCTCTATCTCTCTCCTACGTTCTTCCTGGTTCACCTTCCTCCTTCCTCAGCAGCACCCAGGGGCCCCTCCAAGGCCGCGGTCCAATTTACGCCCTTGTCAGCACCAGGTCTGTTTGTCTTCCCTCAAAAGCCCAATGCAAGCTGCTTGCGAGACTTGCAAGCTCACAACGCGTTGCATCATCGACGCGTTTGTGAGCTTGTACTATTTTCTTTATCGCCTACGTATCTCCGCACAGTGGATCGCAGCAGCTGTGTCGGAGCTAACAGACAGGTCAGTGGAGAGTAGGGATGGGACCATATGAAAAGTTCATGTCACGATTATTGTGACCAAAGAAATTGTGATTTACGATATTATCGCGATAATCAATATCCACAACATACATTAACCAAGGGCAGAACGTTTGCCAAAAAATAGCAGATCTACAAGCTCTGAGCTTCCATCCAGACAGGTCAGTGCTTACAGTAGCTCGTCCAACCCATTCACTGCATCCCAACGGCCCACACAGCAGGATGAATTCTGCTACTAGCAGTTGTTCTCAAAAGAATTTCATGTCAAGGACCCCAAATTTGATATACATTTGGACCAGGAGCCCATTTGAAAATGTGTTGTCCCAGGGACCCCCAGAAGCAAATATTTGTGTTAGAAATACGAGTAAACACAATATACTGTAACTTAAACCCAGGATATACATTTAAAAAGTGTAATAAAACTTGGAAACTTGTTTCCAATGGGGTCCTGTAAAGGGTGTTAAAAATTCGTAATACTTTCGAAAAACAAAATGTTCAATAATAGCATGTACAAACTCACAGCGCACTCACACGCTGAGAGCTTGTACATCTGCTATTTTTGAATAGCCAACATAAAAATATGGATAAAGTGGTAAAAATGTGTTGCTGTATTAAACATTTTGCTGGGGACCCCCTGGGAACCCCACCAAGGACCCCTAGTGGTCCCCGGACCCCACTTTGATAACTACAGCGGTTCTACATCATCCATAAATAAACTACAAAACAAACTGCCATGATAACAATGTATGATGATGGCACAGTTACAATTACATGTTTATAGCCTGATAGTTACAATATACAGCAGTCACTGCATTAATGGTGTGAGTAGATGGCAGCACTGGAATGATACATTATACTAGTTTGTTGATGTATTTGTTGTGAGATATTATTGGCCTGATATTGATCTGAAATATACAAGCTACAGCAGTGGCAGACAGGCAGACAGATGCTGTGGATAAACAATTCGATACGTACACAGATAGATTCCTCTACCTTTTAATAGTGCACGGCTAAGTTATATTATTAGTCTGTTTTGTATGTCCTTGTCCATTGTTATTCCTTCAAATGTTATTCCGTGGACAAGCCACATATAAACTCATGTTGATTACGGCCCTTGCCGTGTAATAATAAACTTTAGGGATGGACATCGATATCGGCCAATATAAAAAAATCGGCAGGTATTATATCAAACCGGCCGAATCGGTGATCGGCAGGTCACTGATATAAAACCGGTTTTATGCCAATTGTGTCTATGGCACTGCACAGCATGATGCTCTGGTCCTGTGACTAAAGTAAACATTAGCAAGCAGCAGCCAGTCTACTTAGTGGCAGCCTACAGAATACAGATGGTGCTGATTACTGCAATGTAAGGATATATTCCATAATCCTGTGTCAATGTCGTCTCCAAAAAGGAGAAAAAAAAAACAGACGGTCATATTAGACTGGATATTGTACTATTGTGATTGATATGGCATTAGTGTTCTTCTAGCTTATTGGTACTCAGATTGAAGTATGTCTTGTAGGCCTACTTGGCCTGAAAAGGGGGTATTTGAGCAACCCTATTTTCTAGTTCTTAGCTAAAGAAATCGGTATCGGAAAAATCGGTTTTGGCAGGTCAGACCTTCATAAAACCGGAGGATCGGTATCGGCCAAGAATTTTGCAATCGGTCCATCTCTAATAAACTTGCAAATAATAATTATTATAACAATTATAAAGACATGGGCTGGGTCATCCTGTCTTAAGGAGCTTCCAACCCTCCGACAGAAATCGTAATCTCTTAGCATGTTTGGCATGAAAATAGCCATTTAATGTTGAATTAAAATTCCTCTACCAGCACAGCAGTCTGACTAATAACAATAATAATAAAAACCCCTGCTCATTGGTCCAAATCTAGTAAACGCCAAACGGATCTATAAAAAGCATAAACACTCCAAACACAACAGCTGTGCCCTCTCTCTCTCTCTCATCTTTTGTTTAGCTCAGTGGAGATGAACCGGTCTGATCACATGGCCCCAAGGGCATGTTTCTCTCAATCCCCTCCTCTCTTATGAATCCCAAATCCGTCTGAATAATGTCAGTGTGTCCCTCTGCATTTGTCCCCTTCTATTGATCCAAGGCACACAGGAAGCCATACGGCCAGAGATTTGTCAATGGCTGAGGGGGGAAGAGGGAGATCTTCCGGGCGATGCATTATGGATGAACCTAAACTGATGCCAATCAAACAAGCAGTGGAAGCTGGCTGGGACTCATTGTGCTCCGGCATGAATAAGCCCTTCTGACTCAACTCAAGGCCGCTGGAAACCCGCCGAACCCTCTCGGATTGGAGCTGGAATTTTGAGAGGCATCATCGAGCGTCACGCAAAGTTCTCCTAGAAGAATGCTAAAGAGGAAGCCTGGGAGGGTATAGCCTGAAGACAGGGCTTCCGATGCTAATGATGATGAGAGAAAAGGAGCAGTGTTGCCAGAGTCTGCGAGGGAAATAAGCAACCAGGTCTATGGAAATACATGACTATTAATTATAGGCCATATGAGCACTTTAAACTTATATGCATCGGATATTTGAAAATAGACGACGTACAAGTTTTGAATAGTTTTTCTAAAAACAAATCTGGGGGTCCCTGGCACAACCTAGATAGGGAGATTAATATGGGGGCCCTTACATGAAAATGTTTGAGAACCACTAGTTTAAACAACAAACAAGCCCAAATAAGCAACTACAATTTAGAAACAACCCCCCCCCCCCCCCCAAAAAAAAGGAATAAAAAAAAGAAAAAAAAAGAAACCCTACCAAAATTCACAACCGACGTTGCAGAAAAAACAAGCCCAAAGTCGCTTATAATTAAGCAACACTGAATAGAAGTGTAGTCCGATAGTCGAACTAAAGATTCAGCCTTGCAAGGAGTTCCTCTTTCACTGAGGCTCCAATAACGTGCACACACACGCGTGCGTGCGTGCGTGCGTGCGTGCGTGCGTGCGTGCGTGCGTGCGCACTGCACTGCACGTGACACTTCCCGCTAGAACAAAGGTAGTCCAATGGCATTATAGTTTGCTCTCTGAGTCACAGGGAGTTCAGAAAGGGCACAAAGCCATGAGTGGACGAATGGTGACTAACATGGGATGTACACAGTTACACTGACCAGGCATCTTAGCTGTGACAATGTAGAGGAAAGGACGAATGACATCATGAGAAGGAAGTGTGTGTGTGTGTGTGTGTGTGTGTGTGTGTGTGTGTGTGTGCGCGTGCGCGCGCCTGACTGTGCGCCTGACTGTGCGCCCATGTTTGAGTCTATGGGGGGCTGTTAACTACTTATGTCCTATAATTGCGACCATAGGTCGCAGTTTACTGTCAGAACCGGCACAACTTGTCCGTGTTTCCGGACGGTTAGCGCCTGGTTCCCCTGACACATCATTGTCTTGGCCATCTGGCCAGTGTGGCACAGAGTCACTGTGACATCAGGGATCTCCATCTATGGGCATAAAAGGGATTTGGTTCCCCTGTAATCCAGGGATCTCCATATCTCCATATATGGGCATAAAAGCGATTTGTTCCCCTGTAATCCCAGGGATCTCCATATCTCCATATATGGGCATGAAAGGGATTTGTTCGCCTGGCATCACAGGGATCTCCATATATGGGCTTAAAAGGGACAGTCTGTCTGTCTGTCTGTCTGTCTGGGTAACGCTTTTTTTTTTTTTTGATTGACTCTCACGCTCTGACATCACGCTCTGACATCACTGTGATGTCATGGGAACCAAATCCCTTTTATTGCCATATATGGATATCCCTGTGATGCCAGGGGAACCAAATCCCTTTTATGCCCATATATGGAGATCCCTGTGATGCCAGGGGAACCAAATCCCTTTGGCCAGATGGCCAAGACATGGCACGACCTAGGTCGCGTGTCGCCCTGAGGCGTCTTACTGGTATAGGCAGGGCATAAGTAGTATATCATTACTGCAGAAAACCATATTCTAAACTTTTGTGTTTATTCGTAAATGAACGCCCCCTAGAGTACTTGATCATTTACTACAGCATCACACAAAAGCATCAAAAGTAGCAAATCTACAAGCTTGAAACGTGGCATGAAACAGTTTGGGACATAATGAGATTTACGCCCGACAGAGACGACCATTGATCATTTGACATACCCGAAATAGCTACAAGCTCACAGCAAGCATGGCTATTTTCTGCCTGCTTTGTAAGTGTAAAAATAGTCTCTTCTCCAGGGTTGATGTGTTACTTTAAGCAGAGGTGAGGAGGATGGAGAGAGTGTGTGATGATGATGATGCTGACACTGCGGCTGCTGACACAGCATGGCAGCTACCGTAGGCCCAGAGGTCTGACACCGGGCAAAGGAGACATGCATGCATTCAAATTACATTACACACAGACAGACACGCAGCCACGTGTGTGTGGGCTAGGGATGGGACGATATGAAAAATTCATATCACGATTATTGTGAGAAAATAAATCGCGATGTACGATATTATCGCGATAATCAAAATCCATTATCCTGGGGCGAAACATTTGCTAAAAAATAGCAGATCTACAAGCTTGTAGATCGGCTATTTTTCGGCAAAGACATTTGATAGAGAGTGAAAAAAGACTGTATCAAGTACGTATATTATACCTTTTACCAATTATAGAGGGTTTAAGTGGTACCGGATATGCAGCTCGGCAAATAAAAAGGTGAATTGATCCCAGTGCATGACGGAGGACGATATCAAGATAAATGAAATCTCCACTATACGATTATCGTGGGTGTTTTTTATCACGATATACGATAATATCGCGTATCGTCCCATCCCTAGTGTGTGTGTGTGTGTGTGTGTGTGTGTGTGTATAACATTCGCTGTGTTCTAGTAATGACGAGGGTCTCAGCAAACACCCTTGTTGCTCCCCAGAGCTCCTCTTTAGAAACAGATCTCTCTCTCTCTCTCTCTGTCCATTTGAACCTCCTTTTGGTCACACTGCCCCCCCCCCCCTGTCCCTCAGAAGCCTTTGTCACAGTCTCCCTGCCCCCCACCTGCCCTAGCAACCCAGCTGGTTAGGGCTAAGATCCCAGTATGACACCCAGGCCAGCCACCAATAACACTGTGCAGATTATTATTGTGTTATTGAAATATTGTACATATAGTATCTTGAGACAGAGAAAAACCTCATGCTACAGAAACAGAGGATAGGCTCCTGCCCTTGGCTCAGCGAGGCTTACTTTACAGAGACAGACAGAGAGAGAGAGATACAGTAGGTCATGAGCTGAACAGGAACCCATACTGTAGGTCTGTTCCAGTCTTTCAGAGCTTACTGATCCCATTCCCTCTGCCACCTGATTCACTGTGAACTTGTGATCCATCCAAGACTCACAATGTACCACAGTGTGACGTCTTCCTGAGGCAGAACATCATATCCATCCAACTCCATTCTTTTCAGGATTCAAATAAATGTGCAGATCAACAAGCTCAAACCGCATTGCTTTGCGCTGCGTTTTGAGCTTGCAGATCTGCTACTTTTGACACTGCAATATGATCAAGTACAGTAGAGCGTTGATTAACGAAAAACCTAAAAGTTAAAATATGGAGATAAGAGGTTTCTGCCGACAGCAACGATATAGCGGTTACGCGGTGAATAAACAAATCCCTCAGTGGGAACACACACACGCATGCACGCACGCACACACACACACACACACACGCGCGCGTGCGCACACACACACACACACACACACACACACACACACACACACACACACACACACACACACACACAACTGTAAACTGATCAGTCTCCCACTGCACAGTAAAGCTCCACCAGTGAAAGAGTGATGCACTTACACTGAATATATGGCTGCAGATAAAGTGAACTGCAGAGATAGCTGGCAACAGCAATCCACATGAGTTATGGTGAGCACAGCAGGGACAGAGACAGGAAACACACAAACAAACATGCACACACACACACACGCACACGCACACACACACACACACACACACACACACACACACACACACACACACACACACACACACACACACACCGCACAGCACAGCACAACATTCACAGGGGGGACAACTTGGTTCTGTGATTAAATGATGCTGCAATCCATGCGTTTTTTTTTGTGTGTGAATAAAGTTAATACAATATATCTAACAGAACTGCTGTGGTTGTATTTGGTCTCCCTGCTCTTCTATTGAGACATTTAACCGTCTATAGTTCTTATTGGTTGACAACAGGTATTGCATCAAACTCCAAAGGAAATAACTCACCCTCTCAAATGTGCTCTGTGTTAAGGCCACTTTTAACCAAACAGATTCGTGGCCGAATCGGCGGCGGATAGCGGCGGAAAGCGTCTGTTGCCGAACGGGGGCTCATCGGTAGGTTTTCGGCAGCGGGTCGGGAACGTTATCGACCAGTATCGACGGAAAACTCGAAGACTGGACTTGCTCAGTTTTGTAGAGTCGCCCCTGGACGTCGGTGAATTGTAGCGAGTTGTAATGGACCATTAGTTTGCTACTGCTGCAGCAAAACCAAGCCTAAATAAGCCAGAGACATTTTCCTGTTGCACATTTTAACTAAATAGCATATTCACAATCTCAACTCTCAATTTCCTATACTAATCAACTCCAAGGCAACGCTAGTAATAGTGATGTGTGTTGTTTTGGTGTGAGGAGAAGTAAACACCGGACAGGAAGCATCTCCGCTTCTGCTCCACGGTTGCCAGATTCTGTGAGTTAAACAAGCGGCCAGGTCTATGAAAACAAGGCCTAAAGAAGCATCCAGTTTCACCTATTGAGCTCTATTACATTAGCTATTTTCTAAAAGAATGTTGAAAGCAAGGCCAAATAAGCAACTACAATTCAGAAACATGCCCAAACAAAAGTAACCCACAACTAGCAACATTATAGGAAAACAGGATCAAAGTCGCTTGTAAACGAGCCGATATGGCACCACAGTGCGCATGCGCAAAACTGTACAGTAATTACAGTCGGCATACAGTCGGCTGGAAAATTCAATGTGCTTAGTTCTTTGCAGTTCTTTGCAGTCTGTGAACAGTTTGAACAAGTCTCCTGTAGTATTTTCGGTGTCACAGTTTACAATGAGAAACGGCACAGCTTGTCCGTGTCCATGTAGACGTGTACACATTTTTCTATGGGCAAACCCATAGACCTAAAAAAATAAGTCATCATGCTCTGATGTCACGTGATATCAGGGGAACCATTCTACCAGAATGGGTTTGCCGCTCTGACATCACGCTCTGGCTTCAAATGTGATGTCACACTAACAGAATCTCTTTTATGCCCATATATGGAGTTCCCTGATGTCATCAATATTAATGATGCCCTGTTAGAGAGATCCCTGTGATGCCAGGGGGAACAAATACATTTTATTCCCATATATGGAGATATGGAGATCCCTGTGATGCCAGGGGAACAAATCCCTTTTATGCCCATATACAGTATGGAGATCCCTGATGTCCACATCCCTGATGTCCACATCACTGTGGTGCGACCTCGCCCTTTAGGGATGAGGTCGCTTGTCGCCCTGAGGCGTCTTACTAGTATTCTACGTTTTGGGTCTGAGAGGTTAGATCTCATCATGGTGTGGTCTGTGGCTCAAATACCAAATAAATAATGGGCATTGATGTGAAGGGTTGAAAACCACTGCTCTACCATAACACTTTCTGAGCCGGACATGATGAAATGCTCCTTTAAACTATAGTTCCATCAGTAAAGGATAAAGTCACTCTAACGTTGTGGCCCACTAGTTCCCAACCTGAGGTCTGGCCCCACCTTGGGGGAGCATCAAAGATCGCAGTTTGGGGACATGAGGCCTTGTCTGTTGGGAGGTACACAGTCGCCCCACATTTTAACCACTTAAACCCAATATGGTTTAAGTCAGTGTTTCTCAAACTTTAACATTTCAAGGTTTCCCCTTAACTCTGACAGTGTACAAACAGAACCGAATGGAGGTCCATTCGGTTCTATTTGTACACTGTCAGAGTTACAGACTTGTATGGATCAATTTGGACCCCCGTAAAGGAACCCGCAGTCCCTGGAATCCACTTTGAGAACCCCTGGTTTAAGTGGACTAGTGTCTTTTCTGTTTTCTGTTAGTGTGGGGAAAGTGTTCGCTGGAAATAGCCCATCTGCTATTTTCTGTGAAAGCTTTCCCCAGAATACGGATGCTGGGGTTTAAAGTGGTTAAACATGTTGCACAACATGTTGCTACGTTTGTACCACTTCAACAATGTAAGAGACAGCTCGTGAGAAAATGTGAGCTAAGCCTGAGACTCCAACATGTCATCATGTATACATTACAGCAACTAGATCAGACTAGACCTGCGTGGAGCACGAGTAGTCCAGCGGCGCATACTTCTCGTTTGATTGAATGATCAATTATTTTTGTTATAATCGATACGTTTGAGTAACTCTTACACCCATACTGATGAATGGACGATACTGTACGTTACGTTACCGCAAAGCAACATTCTGAATTGGGGCGCTCGCTGGCCTACCGGTCCAGGCACATACAGTAGCACATAGGCTCTGATGCATGACAGCGTGTTGCGGGTTCAAGTCCCGTTCCCGACGACCGTTGCTGCGTGTCTCTCCCGATCTCTCTCCCCATTTCTTGTCAGTCTACTGTCCTATCAATAAAGGCATAAAAGCCCAAAACAAATCTAAAAAAACTAAAAAAATAAAACAACTCTGAATGACATTTCTACTGCAAAGTTGAAATATAATTTGCAACAGTCATGCAAAACCCAGACAAGAAAACACACACGCACACACACACACACACACGCACGTACACACTCACACACACAGTTAGGCAGCTGAGGGCGATTACAGCAATCAGAGGAAGTTAAGTGCAATCACATTGGCAGTAGATGCAGTGTGTGTCACTGTGCATGTGTTTGTACATTTTGTAGTGCATGTGTTGAGGCGGTCCACAGGCAGATACTGTAAGATTAATACCCCATGTAGCTACAGCGCACGCACACGCACACACACGCACACACACACACACACACACACACACACACACACACACACACACACACACACACACACACACGCGCGCGCGCGCGCCCACACACACCACATGTTATGATATCCGTTCTAGGCACACACACACATCCTGTGTTGAGGTCTAAGGTCTGTCTTTTGTGTGTGTGTGCTCCAGCTTTTGTTTAACCGTTAGCCTCAGTCAGTGTGTCAGTGTATGCATATGTGCGTGCCTGCTGCTGTGGTAAATAACCAAACCCCACATTTTACCTATTATTTGCAGAGCAGCAGCAGCAGCATGTGATGCTGAGGGGATCAGGGATGCACGCCCATGCAACGCCTGCATTGTGCCCTCCATGATTAGTACAGTACAGTACAGTACAGTACAGTACAGTACAGTACAGTACAGTACAACACAGCTGCTATAGGAAGAACAAACTAACCTGTCCAGAGTCCAGTCCGGTGAGGTCCGGTCCAGGGGAAGTAGCCTAGCTGGTCCTACAGCCACTGAATGTGGAAGTAAAATAGTGTTCGACGGGGTGGTTCTACCCTCTCTTAACAGCCTCCCCGGCCAGGCACTGTGTGTCGCTCACACACAGACACACACACGCGCGCACGCACACACACTGGCAGGTTCAGACTGGCGTTAAGCCGCGCTGCATCCTCCTCCCTTCTGTCTCGCACGCCCTCTCCTCTCTCTCTACACACACACACGCTTGCTGACGAGGGAGTCTCGCCCCCCTAGCCTCCTATCGTTGGTCTTTTCCTTCCGACCACTTCTTCTTTCTCTCTCTCTCTCTCTCTCTCTCTCTCTCTCTCTCTACCTTCTGGCTCTCTTCTTCATCCCCCCTCTGCCAGTGGGTCGGTGTGATCCTCCAATCCAGACTACGGCAGCGCTTGAGGAGGAGGATAATCGCATTCCGCCAGGGATGTGGGGGCATATGGCGGGGGAACGCCACTCAGCCCGCTGCTCAGTCCCAGAGTAAAGCTCTCCCTCTGTGCACTGAGTGTGTGTGTGTGTGTGTGTGTGTGTGTGTGTGTGTGTGTGTGTGTGTGTGTGTGTGTGTGTGTGCTTGTGTCTCGCATGGACAATCAGCTCTATTGTGAGGGGAGGAGGGGGAGGAGACCGTTGACCAGCAGCTCATCTGCTGCTGCTGCTCGTGGCCAATAGCCTTGATATAGTGGGCGCTGACACTCTAACAAAACACCCCCTCCAGAGAGCGAGAGACACAGAGAGACAGAGAGAGAGAGGAAGAGAGAGAGAGACAGAGAGAGAGAGACAGAGACAGAGGACAGAGAGAGAGAGAGAGAGAGAGAGGGGATGGGAGTGGGAGGGTGGGTGTTAATTACTCTGCCCACACGGTCATGCCAGGCTGGGTATTGTAATCAACCCTATATCTGTCTATTGTGTGCTTGTTTATTTGATCATTACCAAGTTATCTTCATACAACGAATGGACAGATTTTTATGAAACTTACTAGAGGAAAATGATCAGCAGTCTGTCTCCAAGAGATGAGGAACGTTTGGTCAAAGTTAGTCAAGGTCTGATTATTGACAAAAAACAACTTGAGAACCGAAACTCGGAGGGATTGAAAAGACGAGATGGTTGACTCGAGGATGTCAACATTGTTCAAGGTCATATAATGTAGACCCTCCAGAAAAACGCAGGCAAAAATCCTTGATTATGCGCGACTAAAACCATTGATTATGCGGGAAAAAATCCTTGATTATGCGGACTAAAATCATTGATTATGCGGGAAAAAATCCTTGATTTTGTGATGAAATATGCTGGGTTTTATGTGATTTTATGCTGTGAAATTGCGGAAAGTTACGGAATCTGCGAAAAGTTGAGAAATATGTGACATGCTAAATATGCGAAAAGTTGTGAATTATGCGAAATATGCAAAAAGATGCAAAATATGCAGGGTTTATGTGATTTTATGCAGTGAAATATGCGGGTAGTTCCGAAATATGCGGGTGGAAATACGCGATTATGCAGCCTTTTTGAAAATATGTGACCTCCCGCATAATCTGCGGCATTTGGCTGATTATGCGGGAAATCGCATAATTGCATTTTCTGGAGGGGTCTAATAATGGAGAGACATAGAACAAGAGATGGTTGAGGCAGCGTTTGCAGCCTCAACTAAACTTTAACTCTGTGAAAGATTTAAAACTGTATTTTGCAGTTGTTCGCTTAGTGTCTTGTGTGGTACATTTCAAATCCCCTGTGTGTGTGTGTGTGTGTGTGTGTGTGTGTGTGTGTGTGTGTGTGTGGAGTGGGGGGGGGGGGGGGGGGGGGGGAGAAGATTAAAGCCACCTACTCTTTTCCCATGCCTGCCAAATCAAAGGCTGTGGAGTCACTACTGTGGCAGCGTTATGCATTTGTTATGTTCAAAGATCATAAAAAGAAATGTTCCTTTTGATTCTAATGCACATGGGATTCTGGAACATCTGGCCATGTGTTCACTGAAGTTTTTTTTTGTCTTATGTCAGATTCCAAATCTGATTTATTTACTCTTTGATATTTTCCAAATTGCTTTTAGGGTCATGGAAGAAAAAAAATATATACAGTATAAATGTGCAATAAGGAATAGCCACGTGTATATGCTATTATTGCATCCATTCATCCATCCAATCCATCTTCAACCGCTTATCCGGAATCGAGTCACAGTTCCAACTGAGATTTCCAGAGTTCCCTATCCAACCTCCTCTACTCACTCTGGTAGTATTGTATACCGAGGCGTTCCCAGGCCATTGTGGAGATATAATCCTTCCATCTGGTCTTTGGTCTGCCACGGGGTCTCCTCTCAGTGGGACGTGCATCGAGGACCTTCCTAGGAAGGCGCTCAGGAGGCATTCGTACTAGATGCACGAACCACCTGAGCTAGCAGAAACACGTACCGGTATATGGCATATTGACAGTAGTCACATCAATATGACAAAATGTGCAACATATCTTGTATTACATGACAGACACAACAGTAATAGGCCCGATCACCTCTCTCCTACTGAAGAAAAGTAGAGAACCTGATACAATAGACCGTATTCACACAGCTATTTTAAGTTCATGAAATGTCACCCAGTTTTTTTCAATGCAAAATGCCAACATGTCCGCCGTGTGAATATGGTCTATGGTGCCAAAAGAGAACAACTGCTGGAAGCTGCAAGAACTGGCAGAGAGCAGTAGCACACTCCCATCTACATTGACGGCACCACAGTGGATAGGAGTTTAGCGAGCTTCGATTCACTGAGAATGTCACCAGGGACATACAGTACACACCAGCCATGTAACTGAGGAAGAAATGCCTCTTTCACCTGAGCCGACTGAACAAGATTGGTACAGTATGGGTCCCAAGAGTCCTACGGGCCTTCTACAGAGTCACCACTGAGAGCATGCTGACTGGCTGCATCAATGCCTGGTATATATGGGAACTTTATCCACTGTGGTGGAAAAGGAAGGTGGGAACTCTTACTGTACTGACCTCAACTGCCAAGCATTGCAGACTGTGGACAGCCCAGTGCATCAGCGATGTGAGCTTCCCGTGATTGTACATCAGCAATTTTTGCTAAATGATTAAATTGATTCCTTTCAAATTAGATGTTTAAGTTAAAGTCCTACTATTTGTCACATACATTGCTATATGCTATGCTAAATGTGTTCTCCGCATTGGACCCATCTCTTGGAGCCGCAGCCATGCCGCGCTCGGGAATCAGTAGCGGTGATCTAACCCCCCAATCCAACCGTTGAGCAGCGAGGCATTGGGTTCCATTTTTACAGTCTTTGGTATGACCGAACCCGGGATCAAACCCCAACCAGCAACCTCCCAGTCTCAGGGCGGACAATCTAACTACAAGGTCACTGAGCTGTGTTCGAATTAGATGTTGCACCCCTGTTTTGTTTGGCATCGCACGCGAGGTTGACACGGTGGCGAGGAAGATTTTGCGTGTCCTCAAAGTGTCAGTCACACTGCCAGTGAAAAGGTCCTCCAGGCACTGTCACGATGTGTTACTAGTGACACGTTAATTTCGTACACAGTCTCCTCTCAAGTTTGTGTGAACTCAGTCACCTCAAGATGTACAAGTGTGGGTGTGTACATGGCTGCACAAACGCACGTGTCTGTGTGTGTGCACGCCACGCAGGCACGCATGCATGCACGCACACACGCAAAGAGTTCAAGGATACTGGATTATGAGGGATTTCATGCTCATCAATTCCATTCTAATTCAGTGTCACCTCTTTCTCTGTCTCTCTACTCTTCTATCTCACACCTTTCTCTTTTACATCATTGCTTTCCTCATGTCATCATCCAACCTCATTTCTTATTTCCTTTTCTGTTAAGCCTTATGTTAGTATACTACATCGTAAAACTACATTGTAATACAACAAATAGAAAATAGCAGATCTACCACATTTTCGAAAATAGCAGACCGACAAGCTCACAATGTGAAAATCAAGAGTACAGCGTCTTGCACAAGGACACTTTGGCACAATGCCAGGAGGAACTGGGAATCATACCGGGAACCTTCCAACTCCCACACGACCGCTCTGCCTTCCTAAGCAACCTAGTTCAAACATTCTGCCTTGGACATATTTCATATCAAAGGACCCCCACATTTATATGAATTGTCTGCGTACCCCTCATCTGATATGTAGTGCCACTGCCAGACCAAAGACTCCACTGAGGCTCTCCATTGTTAAGCCTTCATGATGAGCAGTGACCTGTTCATCTTTTATAAGGACACCCAGCTTAGTGACACAGTGAGCCCTACCCCCGCCTAGGATATGGTTTCCTCTAGGCAAGTAGGCATAAACAGAAACACTGTACAGTGTATGTATTGTATACTGTAGACATGCATGAGCACAAAGACAACGCATTTACAGTGTCTCTCCCTCTCTCCCGCTCTCTCTCTCACACACACTGGGGCGGCAAATGATTATTTTCTTTGCGATTATCCTATCAATTACTTTTTCAATTAGCAAAATAAAACCAAAAGGCAACCAAGGAGGGCACTCTTGTGTAAAATATAAAACAAAGCCTTTATTATAAATTGGCTACTAAATGCACCACCGACGTGCTGCAGCTAATCCTTCACTAAACCCAACATGAAGAACAAACAAGACTTGAGGAATGAGATAAGAAGAACCTCATTAACTTAGACACCAAATATTGTATACAACAATGCTTAATACCCTGAAGCCACCATGAATTAAAGTTGGCATGCAAAATAAATAAATTCTAAACAAAATTCAGATCAGTGACCAAACTTTAAAACGTGACAGCAACAAACAAACAATACATGTACAGGTTTGACTGTCAAAGTTAAATTCGCAAATCAATCAATTGCTTACGTTTAAAGCAATTAATCTGAATACATGAATACAACGTGCTGCTGCTTACTGCTTTGTCTGAGTCGGCTCCCTCTCTCTCTGCTAACATACACAGATTACACACATGGCACAGGCATCATTTGATAAAGTGCAGACCTCATTAAAGTGATTAGCGACAGGAAGGGCTCTCTTCACCTAGAGAGCCATAACTACACCCAGACCTCAATATCAGCACCTTGTAACAACCGTGTGTGTGTGTGTGTGTGTGTGTGTGTGTGTGTGTGTGTGTGTGTGTGTGTGTGTGTGTGTGTGCGCCTGTGTGGTTTGGAAACAGCTGCGTGCTCAGTCTCTCAGCAGCCATTCACTGAGACCCATTACCGCTGACAGGTCACAGCCCTGCTGCGAGGGTCATGGTCACACACACACACACACACACACACACACGTCACACACACACACACACACACACACACACACACACACACACACACACACACACACACACACACACACACACAAAAATCCTGTCCCATCCCAATCCTGGGCCAGAGTAAAAAAATAAATCCCGTCCTGTCCCACTCCTGTACAACGACTCCTGGTCCCATCCCGCTCCTGGGCAAAATCACTTATTATATAATGTATACTTTTATAAGACCTCACTTTCCTGTGCAATTTAATTCTGCAATTTGATGAACTGGTCTGGGATGATTCCCGCTCCTGCCCACTCCTGTTGATTTTCATTCCTGTCCCGTCCCGATCCTGGCATTAATAAAAATGTTACTCCTGTCCTGCGGGAATCCCACGGGACCCACGGGACCCACGGGACCCACGGGAATTCCTGTCAAATGTCATCCTCTAATGTGAATGAGGCAGAACAAAGATGACCCTGAACTCACATTCTGCACATAAAACAAATACAGTATATCCATTGAATACATTGGATGTTATAGTCGTTATAAGTTTTAGTTAACTATAATAACCGTGTTGTATAATGGTCCAAGGGTTCTAAATCTTTGGAGGACGGTCCAATTGCCAATAAATCTGTAACAGCCACTTAAAGGGGCATGAAACCCCAGGCTGATGTTCTAGTAAGCAACACAACTGCACCATACAAATGAATAACGAGTACTATTGACACACACCTAAAACTAACACAACCATCTAGGCATGTAACGATTTATTGTAAATCGATTTAAATCAATTCAAATGGGACGATTTAAAGGAGCTATAGTCAACTTTTTCTTGAAAAACGGACGCTAAAATAAAAATGTTTCGAAAATATTTTATAAAAAGGATTAAACTTAACTCATTAAAAGCCTCAGACATTAACGGATTATAATATCCAGAGTGCCTCCCACCCCCCCCCATTCACGGCCGTTCTCTTATTTTGTCTTATTTTGAAGGCCACCGGAAGTACTTCCGGTCTGACGTCATCGGATCCTTCGACTGAACCGATCATTGTTTATGTGGAGCCATGCTGGATCGGCTCGTAGCGTTTATACATGTGTTTTATAAGCGAGCATCTGCCTCCATCTTCGCTTCTAAAGTGTAGTTTTGAGATAATGGACATTAAAGATGAGGCGGCCCGTCCACCTCAATGTTATGGGATGACTATTGTGTGCTCGTGGAGCCGTGATGATGACAAATCAGCGCGGATTTCGTCTCCGGAGCGTCGGCCATTGTACTAGGTATTTTTACTCGCCGTTACAGTAATAGATTACTTTTCCCGCGACATCGCGTGGATGGCACTATAGATACTCTATTACTTTTCCCGCGACATCGCGGGGTTGGCTTTTAATGAGTTAATATATGTGTTTCTATTCAAAAATGACCACAAAAAGTGTAAAATAATGATAAAATAATCATTTTGGCCATTGTCAGGCTGACTTTGTTTACATCCCTCTTCTATTCTTTTATATGGATTGATAAGAGATGTAAACAAAGTCAGCCTGACAATGGCCAAAATGATTATTTTATCATTATTTTACTCTTTTTGTGGTAATTTTTTAAATATAAACACATATATGAAGCTTAATCTTTTTTATAAAATATTTTTGAAACATGAAAAAGTTGACTATAGCTCCTTTAAATCGTTTTAATAAAAATTAAAAACAATCAATATGAAAACGTGAGCTTACCATAATCACAGTTATCCTTAATCATATTCCATCAGATTCAAGGGCTTTTGGAGATAAATGTGTTTCTCCACACACAAACACACTGATGTGACAATGACACACTGAAGTCGTCTGGCTTTGGTCTCTGCACAGCACAACAGCAGTAGCCAATAGGGAGATAGAGAGAGCTGAGACATGGAAATGACTTTGAGATGAAAGTCAATCATGTGTGTTTGACCGACTACCATTTGAATATTGATGTCAGCCAGCCAATAGGATCCCTTCCCTGGGCAGACACTATGCATTGATTATTATCATGGGGGTGGGGAGGATGACCCCGGGGCCCCGGAGGGAGATGGTTTCCATGGTGACAATGAACGGGGGTCATTGATCGTGGGACAGTGAGCGACGATGCCGTTTACGTAACCACAGTACATCTGCACGCTGATTAGCCTACTATGAATATTAGAGCTATTATAGCAGGGGTCTTCAGTGTTTTTCAGGTCAATTTTCAGGTCAAGGACCCCTTAGCTGAGAGAAAGATGCAGGGAGCGGGGACCCCCACTACTTTGTATATAATTGTGTTGCAGATTGTGCTGTGTTGTGTAAATTAATGTTCTTTGTTTATTTCAGACATTTAACCACTTAAACCCTCAATACGTACAGTAGTAAACCTCACCTTTGGCTCTGGTTAGCTACTTTTCCCCTCTACACCAATCTCTTGTCAGAAAATAGCCGATCTACAAGCTCACAACGCCTCGCAGCACGAGGCGTGTGTGTGTGTGTGTGTGTGTGTGTGTGTATGCGTGCATGCATGACAGGTTTAGGGTGTCATTTAGCGTGTCCTCCTGCATGGGTACCACAGCTGCACCCCACCCCAAACGTCACCCACGGGCGACCACACCACACCACCCCACGGCCATGTGTGGCTTCACACGCTCACGTGACCTACAGTACAGCACAGACCCTGGGTGGGTGTCGGCACCATCCAAACCCCCCCCCCCCCCCCCCCCGCGCTCATTCCCCCTCCATTCCTCCTCCACCCTTCCTCCCTGTGTATTTCCTGTCTATCTCTCTCCTTCTCTGCCGGCAATGCTGGCATCTTCTGGCTCCGCCCCCCATCCCCCCCGGCCCCCTCCCCAACTCCACTGTAATTTGGAGTTGGGAGAGGAGAGGAGAGGAGAGGAGAGGAGAGGAGAGGAGAGCTCCAGGCCATTACCCACCACATGTCTATAAAGGTGGGATTGTGCTCAAACCACACACACACACACACACACACATCATTAATTAAACCCACATCACTTAAAATGCACACCCAATGCACACTTCTAAACACGCACGCACGCACGCACGCACGCACGCACGCACGCACGCACGCACGCACGCACGCACGCACGCACGCACGCACGCACGCACGCACGCACGCACGCACGCACGCACGCACGCACGCACGCACGCACGCACGCACGCACGCACGCACGCACGCACGCACGCACGCACGCACGCACGCACGCACGCACGCACGCACGCACGCACGCACGCACACACACACACACACACACACACACACACACACACACACACACACACACACACACACACACACACACACACACACACACACACACACACACACACACACACACACACTTCAGACGTTCAGAATCCCACTCTCTCTTTATCCTTTCACGTTTTCACATTATGAAGGTCAACGATGAATGGTGTCTGCAAAGACAAATTATATTTATATATGTAAATGAGAGAGAGACAGAAAGACAGACAGACAGACAGACAGAGAGAAAGAGAAAAAGAGATAGAGAGAGACAGAGAGAAAGAGGGAGAGATAGACAGAGACAGACAGACAGAGACAGACAGACAGACAGACAGACAGACAGACAGACAGACAGACAGACAGACAGACAAAGAGGGGGTATGTCGGCTGAAGGCAATGATGGAACTTGTCCCTGCATTGACTGGCTTCAATTATTAGAGTGCCACACACATGCACCACACACACGCACATGCATGCACGCACGCACACACACACGCACACACACAGCTGCGTGCGTCCAAATGCCCCAGAAAAAGCATGGTCCTCAGAAATCAATGTATTTTCCCGCTGACGGAGAACAGTAGTGCCAGATTGACGATAGTACGGTCACTGCTGCATGCATAATACCACCATTTATCTCAACACCACAGCTGATTAAAACTGATTAAACCCAAACATTGATTTGTATTTAGCCGCCGGTACCCATTTGAAAAGATTTTTTTTTCTTTTTATGTGTCAGCAACCCCCATAAGATTTGCGGTGTTAAAATCAAGACATAACAAAAATCTTTTGGCCAGGGCAGTTACTCCCGATCCCAACAACCTTTTATGAGTGTCACTCCTCACCTCTCTCCCCATTTCCTCTTCTACTGTACATGTACTTTTCGTCGTTGTCGGGTGAAAACCTTGTATGTCAAAAACCGTTCGTTTTGCATTTATCATTTTAAAAATGATTTAAACTAGTGAAAACAGCCGATCTACAACTGTGTGCTTGTAGATCTGCTGTTTTCACTACTTTTGTGCGACGGCCTCGCATGAAGCAGGGCTTGTATACTTTGCAAAAGAATGTACAAATTTGAAACTTGGAGATACGAGGTTTCTACCCGACAGTGACGTTTTGCTTAATTCCAAATTCTACTACGTACTTCTTCCACCACTGCTTATAACAAATTGTGTTTAAACTGTCACACTGTTTAAACTGTTACACTGAGTTGAGTGTGTGAGTGAGAGAGCGAGTGTGCAGTATAAATGTGGCGTTATACTGTGGAACACTTCCTTTTAGGAAGTGTATAATATACTATGAAATGGCTGTTTTGCAGACTTCATGACAGGCCAAATGAAGTGGTGTCACTTGCGTTCAAGCCGATAATGATTTGCCATTCTAGGCTTCAAATGGCTAGGTGGATATCTTATATATCACATCTTAGCATTTTCTATAACATGTGTTAGTAAGCTATCAGATAAATACATATCCACACAGTTTTCACTGCATTCTGTATCTCTGCACAGTTTTATTGTGGTGCAAATAATCTAATTAGTAAAAAATGTACAACTATGGAAAATCAATACATATACAATACATTACATTTACTGATTTGTGTGATAATGACCTTAGCCAGGTTACAATAGGGATATGCACAGAGCTACAATACCTGTACGAGACCAGGTCTGCTGCCTCCTGGTGGATGTAAAGAGTAAAGCTTAGAATTGTCTTGTGTGCATGTGTGTGTGTGTGTGTGTGTGTGTGTGTGTGTGTGTGTGTGTGTGTGTGTGTGTGTGTGTGTGTGTGTGTGTGTTCGCCCTTTGTAATTGTTTTTGTTTGTGTGAGCGGATGTATACTATCATATTTGTGTTGCATTACATATTTTTTTTAATAATACTACAAATTTTAAAAGGAAAAATAACATTGCAAGCAGCTGCAGAGAATCATCTTTTCAGTTGTTCCTGGAGCCAAAAGTTAATAAATCACACCTTGGCATTGACAGGTTTTTATAAGAAATGCTCCCCTTGCAGTGTTTACTGTCCTCTGGCACACTGTCATGATGTATGTGAGTAGTACTGTACAACAGTGGTTCTGAAAGTGGGATACGGGTACCCCCAGGGGTCCTTGAGGGGGTTCCAGGGGAATCACAATAATCTTTAACCACTTTATTCATGCTTCATTATGTTGGCTATTCAGAAACAGCAGATGTACAAGCTCACAGCACGGCACGAAGTAGGCCTACATCTGACATTTTTGAGCAAACAGTACATAGATAGATAGATAGATAGATACCTTTATTATCCCAAGGGGGAAATGTAGTTGTCCAGTTGTAGCACAGCAGTATACAGTTATTTACAAAGTTACAGAGAAGTAGGAAAAAATAGATAAGAGTAAAAACAAGAGCAGTACATACTGTATATATATTTTTTGAGCATACAGTACATAAATCTTGAAAGGGTAGATTTTTTTTTGCACAACCAAAAAACATTAGCCAAAAATAGCTGCAAGGAGCTGTGAGCTTGTAGATCGGCTATTTTCGGCAAAGAGGTTTGGTGTAGAGGGGAAAAAGAGCAGACTAAGTACAGAGTGAAAGGTCAAGTTTTTTAAGTATTGACGGTATAAGTGGTTAAATATCTGAAAACACAAATTGACACGAATCCAAAATACACTGATGATTCTGCTGTCAAAAGATTAAACTATATGGAATCTATGAAAAGGTTGTGGGGGTCCCTGCTTTATCTCTCTCTCAACTAAGGGGTCCTCGGCCTGAAAACGTTGAAGACCCCTGCTATGTACTGCATGTCACTGACTGAGCGTTTCATTTCCCTGGCATCAGAGCATCAGTATGTGTGAGCATGCTCTGAGCCCTGTTCAGTAATACGATCTGGGAATCACATCGGGACTATAATACGACACACCGCCAGGAATGCTGATCTAGGAAGAGAGAGACAGGGATGGAGAGAGAGAGAGAGAGGGGGAAGAAGAGAGAGAGAGAGAGAGACAGGGATGGAGAGAGAGAGAGAGAGGGGGAAGAAGAGAGAGAAGAGAGAATAGCTTGAGAGACAGAATATCGTCGCAGTCAGGCAGAAACCTCTTATCTGCATATTCATTTTCTTTGTGTTTTTTTCATAAATGAACGCCCTACTTGATCATACTACAGCGTCACAAAAACATAAAGTAACAGATCCACAAACTCGTTTTCGAGCTGTTACTTATGCGTTTATTTTAATTTGAATCCTTAAAAGTAACAGACAGTTTTGTACATATGAGGTTTCCATTCAACAGAGAGAGAAAAAGAATAGCATATAAAGATGTGTGTGACTGCGTATGAGCACAGAGATGGAGAGACAAACAGCCACCCAGGGACTTCCAGGACATAGAGACAGCGCTACAGTTAGCTATGTGTTGACAGGCAGTATGTCTTGTATACAGCTGACTAGGGATGGGACGATACGCGACATTATCATTTATCGTGATAAAAAACACTCATAATCGTATGGTGGAGATTTAATTTATCGTGATATCGTCCTCCGTCATGCACTGCGTTCAATTCACCTTTTATTTGCCAAGCTGCATATCCGGTACCACTTACAGTAAACCCTCTATAACTGGTAAAAAGTACTTATAATATATGTACTTGATACAGTCTTTTTTCACTCTCTATCAAATGTTTTTCCCCCAAAAAATGGATTTGTGAGCTTGTAGATCGGCAATTTTTTGGCAAATGTTCCGCCCCACGATAATGGATTTTGATTATCGCGGTAATATCGTAAATCACGATTTATTTTGTCACAATAATCGTGATATGGAATTTTCATATCGTCCCATCCCTACAGCTGACTCTTATCTGACTGCAGGACTGAGCCACGCACATACACACACATCAGTCCTGTCCTGTTAAGAAGCTCATCTAAATGCCGTCCCCACTGGCCTGTGTTGTGTTGTATGGCAGCCTCTGCCAGCCTGGCGTCAGTGAGTGCACAAAAGAGGATAAATAAGTATAAGCCTGCTATTGTAACAGAGTCACTCACTGGAGATTGATTGATTGATTGATGGATGGATTGATTGCATGTACAGAGGTACAGTTATACAAATGCTAAAAGAATAACACAACAAGGGCTTATTCCCATTTGAGATCCTATGTATTCAATTCATCAAGACATATAAAGACAATACTATACAAGACAAGACAAGACAAGACAAGACAAGACAAGACAAGACGAGCAATAGTATACAGTATTTACAGAAAAACAGAGGGCAGTAATTTCCTTTGGCAAGCTAGAAGACCTGTCTAGGTCCAGTAGCAAATTGTAGACAGTTGCTATTTTATGGTAGACTCCTCCAACCTACTCCCCATTTTCTCTCTACACCAAATATTTTCACAGAAAATAGCTGACCTACAAAATCATAGCGTGTCGCAATGCAATACTTTGAGAACTTGTGAGAATAAAGACAGAGAAACAACTACAGATCTACCATAAAACTACAATTCCTTCAGATGACACTCCCCAATACTCGCCGAACACCATTCCATCAAATTCAGGATTCATAATCATATCCCCCCAGGATCTCTATTTGTCAGAAAACACCACAAACACAACTGACATCACAACCACTGAGGGTATATACTGTAGTGGACACAAATCTGGAATTAAGAGTAGTTTTCACATTCTTACAAATGTTTACAACCAGACTGAACCAATGACCTCACTGGAGTAAACTTTACATCACAGCCACATCAGACCTCTAACCTAAAGGTTGCTCGCCCCACCTCTGATCAAAGATAGCACAATCTCTCGAGACAAGAGTCAATGATGGCTACGTCAAAGGAAGAGAGACAGACTGAGTGGGCGTCTCCCTTTCTTTGACGACGGCTTGCCAGATTGCCTACGGTATGACTATTAGTGTTCTTATTGCATCAGCATTAGTCATAGTAGTAGTACCCTGAAAAACCTTGTCGCTTGAGTGACCGTATTCTGTACAGGAAGTGATGTCAGTGTGATGTCAGTGAGTCGTGACATCACTTCCTGTACGGGGGGCTACACAAGACTAAGAAAGACAAAAAAAAAGAGAAGGATACACAAGACTAAGAAAGACAAAAAAAGAGAAGAATAAAAAAGAAAAAAAGGAGGAGGAGGATAAAGATACCAAAAGGAGAGAGAAGAAAGTGTGGATGAGGTACAATGTGCGGTATCCTCCTCCGATCTGATACGGGGAGGCTGGGCTTAGATCACCTACTGTATGAAAGAATGTCCATCCACCTGGATAAAAGAAAATGTAACAAGGAGGTGGCAACGGGGCGGCCAGATAAAGTTATTAGGCCTGGATCCGACTTTTAAGTCGACATACAGGATTCCAGAAGTGTAGCGCTTATTCGCTCTTGTATCAAACCGGTACTCAAAATGTTCTTCGAATTTTACATATTTTCTAAAGTAAATATGGGGGCGGCTGTGTTAAGAACATTTCGTTGTCAAGCTCAACGTTGGGCATTTGGACCTATACATGGAGAAATGGAGCGAACCTGTTTGGCCTAAACATGGAGATGTGGAGAACACTATAGGCCATTGTTAGGCCAGAGTCAATGGCTGTCTGTCTGACTGTCTGGGGGCGGCTGGACTTAGATCACCTATGAAAGAATGTCCATCCACCTGGAGAAAAGAAAATGTAACAAGGAGGTGGCAACGGGGCGGCCAGATAAAGTTATTAGGCCTGGATCCGACTTTAAGTCGACGCACAGGATTCCAGAAGTTTAGCGCTTATTTGCTCTTGTATCAAACCGGTACTCGAAACGTTCTTAGAATTTAACATATTTTCTAAAGTAAATATGCGGCTGTGTTAACTCTTATACTGCTTTGAACGTTCCTGTTCGCCCCAATCCTCCAGGGACGTCTGTGCCAATACGCCCGTTCGTTCGTTTGATGTTTTTTATGGATTATGATAAAAGTCGTCCTTGCGCAACTTTTGAATGCATAATTGGTCGTCTGTGTCATTTTGAGGACAGCCGGAAACCTTTCATAAAAAAAAAAGTAAACAGACTGTCCTGGCTCCGCCTGCCCAGAGCGACTAGCTGCCAGGGGCGTCAATTGGGTATGGCAGGGGTATGCAGCTGCCATACCTTGACAGGGGGAAATAATAAAAATGTACTTTTCATCGTGCCTGTTGCTAAGGTATGGCAACATGACTGGTGTCTTCACCAGACACCAGTCATGTTGCCATACCTTAGCTTGTTCTGAACTGACGCCACTGCTAGCTGCTAGCAGCATTGAGGGACTATATTGTTTTATGCATCGGGCTGTTAGTAGAGAAAGAGAGAGAGAAACGTTGGTAAAAGCGATCATTTTGTCGGAAATCAGTTGTTTTATAGTATTAGTAGTATAGTAATTGTAGTAGGTAGTAGTATTTAGCAGTACTAGAATATTGAGATGTATTAGGCCAACTCAGCCTCAACTTGCTGGTATCATTCCGCCGAAGTGCGACCCAACCCCCCCTGACCGATAGAAATAAACTTTGTTAGAATTAGGATTACACAACCTACCCGTGTTGGTGACCCAGGACCAGCGCCCATGGTGGTGGTGGTCGTGATGATGACGATGATGATGATGATAATGATGATGAAGAAGAGAAAAAGATCACTGTAGCCATTGTTATTGAAGATAAAAAGATTGAAGAACGTAGGACGTCATCCGCTCCCGACCGGATCAAAAGCCCGAAATTGGAAGCGATCCCAGACTAAGATGGTGCCAGTCGCGAAGAACCGGGGTCCAAAAATGGATCAAGAGCCTCGTGATATTGTGGAAACCGATCCCGACGGAGCTCGACCCCCGTGTAGGATGGATCCCCCCGCCCGGGGGCTCACATCGCCGCAGCAGCAGAGACCCATGTACCGCCGCGAAAAGACGGACAAACTGGGCGATTTGGCCAATGAAGAATGGCTTCCGCGTAGAGACCCCTCGGAGAACAGAGGCCACGATTCTACTGTCCAAAGTAAGACTTCCAATCCAGTGCATGTATGTATTGTATAGTTGTATACTGTATATAGTTGTATACTGTGTGATAACAGAGCATCCGTGTGGAACTGGAAGCCTGGGATGGGGGGATGGTCAGTGGGTAACGGTTTTCCATTGCGACGTGTTGCCACTCCGACATTGGGATCCGGTCTAGAGCCCGCCTACTGCATCCGGCTATTTACACGTACACATACATGCAAGAAATGTTTCCGTATCCGGACCGGATCAGTAACTTGATCCAAGCAGTTAGGATCCACGTGCTTTGTTTGTTTTTGTCGCTACTCAGGACACACGTGGAGTTCCTATCACGCGCGTGCACGTACCGCGTGTAGTGTACGTGCACTGCACAGCCTACTAAGATTATTTGATGGGAATTTAGGATTTATTGGCTTAGTTTGTGTGTGCGTGCGTACGATGCGTGTGTGTGTGAGAGAGAGGGAGAGGTTTCTTTTTATCGTCATCATCATCATCATCATCAGTAGCTGATGATGTAGCTTTTCAGTTCAATTCAAAGGAGCTTTATTGGCATGAGAAAACATACGTTTACATTGCCAAAGCAAGTGTTACAAATAAAAACTGTTGAAAATGGGGAACATAGTTGGAGGGAGTACAGCTTTGTGTAAACAGAGCTATGTTGCATTGTGACATTTTATATAGGTATACAGGGTATAAAGGGAATTTCACTGTGACAGTAAATGCATGGTAACTATTTACTATAACTGCATTTTATGTTATATATGAACTTATTGTAAGTCATTTGCTAAATGTCAAAATTGTAAATTGATTTGTTTAGATATAAACTATTTGATATTTTCCTGGCTATGATTTTAGATGATGAGTCGACGATGATGATGAGCCTACTTCTTCATTTCCACATCGTGGTCGTCCAAGGACAAGGATAGGTAAAGAAAAAACAAACTTTTTTCTGTAAATCAGACTTAGCACCATGCACATGCTCACATAGACATCAAAGGGGGCTTGAGCCCCTGCCCTTTTATCCATCTGTAAAAAGTGCCCTCTCCAGACCATGAATGCTGTTTTTACATAATTACTATATATATATATATATATATATATATATATATTTGTGTGGTAAGCAGGAAGTGCATAGAATGTTAGAGAGGCAGGGGTTGACATTTCTAAAACGGCCTTTTGATGAAAATAGTAGGCCCCCAACCTCCACGCATTCTGCTGTGACGCGTTGTGAGCTTGAAGGTGTACTATTTTTCATGTATTTTATAGTAATTATGTATTTGTATAATTTACAGATCGACCATGGGCTCGTGTACGAGTCACACAAGGATGTGTGTGTGTGTGTGTGTGTGTGTGTGTGTGTGTGAGAGAGAGGGCGTCACGCATTCTGCTGTGACGCGTTGTGAGCTTGAAGGTGTACTATTTTTCATGTATTTTATAGTAATTATGTATTTGTATAATTTACAGATCGACCATGGGCTCGTGTACGAGTTCAGCAGACCCGGTGGAGCCCTTCCGGAGGAGCCTGGCTGGAGTGAAACAGAATGGAGCCCCAGGCCCTGTGCAGGCTGAATGACACACACGCACGCACGCACGCACGCACGCACGCACGCACGCACGCACACACACATATACACTCTGTAGACATGTAGTGTCACAGTGAGATAAAGAGAACCCTGAAAGCTGAAGCAGGATTCAGGCTGAAGCTCATGTCACTGTGTCAATGTTCTGCACTGCTCTTACTACTGCTCTTACTTCTCTTACACACTAAAAGTGTGTAAAAAGACACTTTTTCTTGTTTTTATTTTTTTGAATTTGTTTGTAAACAACCACTGATCATAGGTGTGATGTTACTGAAGCCAACAATAAAAGGCTAAAGAGAGATTTCTGCCTGAAAATGTATTCTTCACAAAAATGCATTTTTCTCAGCTTTATGTTCTCAAAGAGCTGTTTTTAGGCCACATTCTGCAGCTTCTAGCTAATGAACAGAACAAGATAAAAGCTCGAAATCTTTTTCTGTTGCAAAGTAGACATTCTATTCTACGTTGCCATATAATTGTTGTCTTTATAGTCGAAACCAAATTTCTCCAGTAGGCCTTCAAAGATGAGCGACAATTCTCAATTTAGCTGGCAGTGGATGGAGCTTTTTGTTCAATTCTGTGGCAGTAAAAGAGTTAAGAACACTTCGTTGTCAAGCTTAACGTTGGGCATTTGGACCTATAGACGGGTTTCTGGTCCACGTTACACTGATAAAACTAGATGCGTGCGCAGGGTCCGTACCAAAATTAGCCAATGAAACCAGCGCTCCCCAAAACATTGGGGAATTGATTACATGATACAGTCAGCTGTGCATTTAGTCTCAATGTTTGTAAACAAGAAACCTATGGAGTTACATTTGTGTCTTTATTATCCAAGCAAAAGAAAAAGAATTGAGAGATAAAAAATAAAAACACAGCAAAAAAAAAATATCCAAGCAAAATAAAAAGTATTGAGAGATAAAAAAATAAAAAAAACACAGCAAAGAAATGTAAACCACAAGCAAAAAAGATATTTCCAAGCAAAGAAAATTATAAACCAAGCAAAAAGATTCAAACAGCAATCAAAAAAATAATAGTTGCAAGCAAAAAATATATATATTTTAAACAAAACTTTTAGAACACGAGTAAAAAAAATATTTAAAAATAAATCGAGCAAAATCTTTTTAAACTTTAACAAAATACTTATGTGGTGAGCAAGTCTTCTCTCTCTCAAACTCTTCTCGCTCAGATTCTAAGTTTTTGCTCTCGACATTTTCCCCTTTGCTTTTGAAATAATTTTTGTGTGAGGTGTGAAAGGCATCAAAGAGGTAGTTGTCTTTGATGTTTCCTTGATTAGAGAGAACGCTAACGAGCTATTGACACTTGTCTCAATCAATTACTGCGTTTTAGAACCCCTTTGAAGTTCAAAGGGAGCAATTGATTGAGACATACAAGTGTCAATAGCTCGTTAGTGTTCTCTCTAATCAATGAAACATCAAAGACAACTACCTCTTTGATGCCTTTCACACCTCACACAAACATTATTTCAAAAGCAAAGGGGAAAAAAATCGAGAGCAAAAACGTAGAATCTGAGCGAGAAGAGTATGAGAGAGAAAATACTTTTGCAATCGCAAAAAAGGACTCACACACTAGAAAAACATATTCAAACAATTTGTAGTAGCACAACACATAAGTATTTTGTTGAAGTTTAAAAAGATTTTGCTTGATTTATTTTTAAATTTTTGCTTATTTTAATTTTTTTTACTCTCGAGTTCTAAAAGTTTTGTTTAAAATATATATATGTTTTGCTTGCAACTATTATTTTTTTGATTGCTGTTTGAATCTTTTAGCTTGGTTTATCATTTTCTTTGCTTGGAAATATCTTTTTTTCTTGTGGTTTAAATTTCTTTTCTGCGTTTGTATATTTTATCTCTCAATACTTTTTATTTTGCTTGGATACATTTTTTTTGCTCTGTTTTTATTTTTTTATCTCTCGATTCTTTTATTTTTTTGCTTGGATAATTTTGATACAATAATCCCTCCATAGAAACCCGTCTATACATGGAGAAATAGAGCGAACCTGTTTGGCCTAAACATGGAGATGTGGAGAACACTATGTATGGAGATAGTCCAGTCCATCATGTCATATGGGACTACCGTCATAGACAGTAGCCATTGTTAGGCCGGAGTCAATGGCTGTCTGTCTGACTGAATGGCCAGATGCATGTCACCCTGAGGTCGCAAGTCACCCTCAGGTGTCTTACTAGTAGTATAGTCATTGTATTTGAAATAGTGCAGTTGTAGCACACAGTCATGTTTTCTCAGCCTCACGACACTAGTAATACGCCTCAGGGCGCCATGTCTTGGCCATCTGACCAGTTATACCCATATATGGAGACCCCTGGTACCCATATATGGAGATCCATGTACTGTATATGGAGATATGCTGGGAGAGCCCAAACATGCTTATTTACTCAGTTATCCGTTATGTGAAAATCTTATGACATCTATGACATCTGACATCATATACAATCCCTTTTATGCAGATTCATGGAGATCCCTGTCTGTAGAACCAGCCACACAGATATGGGCTGTCTTGGCCATATATGGATTCTGTTCAGGGTTTCCTGCAGCACTTTACAGGCCAGGCGCCCCGCCCGGCCAGAAAAACGCCCCGCCCCCCCCAAGGGTCTAAAAAAAAAAAAAAAAAAAAAAAAAAAAAACTTTTTGGACCTCCAACAATGTACTAGGCATGATCGCGATCGCGAAATTGCATGTTTAAACCATAGAGTTATAATAAGAATAGAGAGGGCAACTGATATCCCCGCCCGTCCACTTGCATTGAGTTGCTCACCCAGCGCATGAAGCGTACTTCCGCGTTTGAAACGCCTCTGAAACGTGACGTAGTGGGTCGACTATTTGGCCTCTTAGCCAATCACGACGGTCGGGGAGCGAGAAACTGGGAGGCGGGGGTAGGGGGGGGCTATCTGCCTCAACTGAACTAACTGTTTGAATAGTCGACCCAACTGCAGTACCTCAAACGGCCACCATGTACTTTTTGCTTCAAAGCGCCCCCAGGGTTCTGGGGGCTTGGTTTAAACCCCATACCAACCCTATCTTTCAAACATGGCAGCCATGTTTGTTTTTCCAAGCGGATTTCCAAGCGGATTTTTTGTTTGAAAGCTGTGAAAAGCGTGTACATGCATAGTGCATCATCTGTGCACGAATTCGTACACCAGCGTGCACACTATTTTTTTAACCCTTTGGTGGCGAACCGGCAATATAAGAGGTCCCACTTTACATAATGGCACCGAAGAAGTTAAAGGACAACTTGTTTTTTTTATGTATGTTAATGTATTAATGTATGTTTTGTAGTATAAACATTTATATCTCCAAAGTAACAAGTAACTAAAGTTAACTTTGTAAGAGTAAAAGTAAAATATTTGGATCCCAGATGTAGTGGAGTAAATAAGTACTGAAAACAGGAAATACTCAAGTAAAGTACAAATACCTGAAAATCTCCTTTGTACAGTATAAGTACAGTACTTAAGTAAATCTACTAAGTTACTTTACACCAATGTTCTTTTTTTTTTTTTACTGTGCTGTAGACTTCTATTTATATGGCACAAGTGCTGGTTGATTAACCTGGGGGGAAAAAAACAAGTTACACTGTCCTGTGAAAAACCTATTTATTCAATGTTGAATAAATGTGGATGATAGCATGTAGTTGTGTTTTCCGTCATCATGGGCACATTCATGTGTTTTTTATAGGGCAAAAATAAGAATTAATATTAAAAATTAAGTGAATTAATTACTCGAATTAATTAATTAATTATCAAAAAAAATCGAGATCCCCCCCTGGTCAAGACTTTTTCCTGCAGGAAACCCTGCTGTTAGTGTGGTATGTGGCCGATGTGGCCTCCATATATGGGCATTCCCATATGACGTCATGTTAGATATGGGCTTAATATTGATGACATCAGGGATGTCCATGTATGGGCATAAAAGGGATTCTGTTAGTGTGGTTCCCCTGACATCACAGTGAAGTCAGAGTGTGATGTCAGAGCGGCAAACCCATTCTGTTTGAGCGGTTCCCCTGACATCACAGTGACGTCAGAACGGCAAACCTATAGACCGCAAAAAAGTGTACACGTCCAGACGGACAGAGTCAGCATTGTGTCGTTTCACATACTAAACTGCAACCTTCGGTCGCAATTATGACTCAGCGATAATCATTGATACGTTGTTACACTGATGTTGAACACACTCACTGTCTGACACAACAGAAGAATAACATGTACAGTACATTATTAACACATTACACCATCCATCATCTCCTAAATACATGACCATTATTTTTGCTGCTGCCTCTGGGCAGAAGTGAGGTGTGCTGTAATAGAGGACCCTCAAAATGTGATTCCAATTTGGGGATATTTGGAAATTGTATTCCTGATATATGACATGTCTGGTAACCCCCCCCCCCCCCCCCCCCCTGGTAATATTTTCTGAACAACATTTTCAGAAATGTAAAAGGGATTTCTAGAAAACAAATCTGAAGCTCACAACACGTTGTTTGTATTTCCTTTCCACCAGTTTGGGTTTGGGTCCCAGGTAGACCAAATTTCTCTTATGACGTCTCGAGCTAAATACGTTTAGGAATCACTGCTGTGTAGAGTATAAGCTTTTTAACAGTTTGTGCTGTGACCCTCCCCATGTTGGAACAATGAGGGTGGTGAAAGGAGTTAGGACTGCTAGTGCTACCCCGGTGTCCACAACCCCCCCACCCACCCAACAACACAGCCTTTCCTTCCTGGCTCCAGAGAATGAAGCTCAGAACATTATTTCACACTCTGCCCTCCCCTCCCTCCCTCCCTCTCCTCTGCAGGCTTTACTGTACCAGTAAGTAATACACAGCACAATGAGAGGCAGAACATTAACCACTTCAACCCTGCGATGTGCTTTTTGCTTCGCATTGTGTCATAATGAGCTTCTGTAACTACTGTATCTGCCGAGGTCAGGAAATAAACAACAGAGTTAAATGTGTCTCGCTCACTACTCACTCGTCCACGAGTATCCCAAACCACATTTAATTACCCCCTTGACTCCTCAAATTCCAGACATTTTAAGAGATGTTTAGACCTTGAATTAAGAACAAAAAAAACAATCTTAAAACACACAGCAAGCAGACACAGATGCATGAAACACACATGCATACACACACTTTGGCTCAATATTCCCTTGTTTTTCTGCCACACACAGCCACACTATCGCTGCCTTGTGTGCATGCACACGCACTAGCTCGTGTACACGCACGCGTACACACAAACACACACACACAGACTTAAGTAATGGGCCATTGGGGACGTTGCCAAAAGGCCAGCATGGTTGGAGAGAAGAGATGGTTCCCAGGGAGCTGAAGACTTTTTTCTTTTTTCCCAGGCTGGTGGTTTAAATGCTCTCTCGAGCTCCTCCAGTAGCGCTCCACTCCTGCACTCTCACAGTCAAATGAACACTCAAGATTTGACTGTGTAATTAACAGCATCCTGATATACAGCATAATGAGTTGACCATTAGTAATGATATGAGTGCAGCGGGGACTGTCAGTTCAGTACAGAGTAGACTACATCTCGTTGCTGTCTAACTTTTTGTGGTACTTACAGTACCCCTCAATTTTTTTATACTTTATACTTTACATTTACAAACATTGAAGATATATTAACCGATTCAATAAACAATTATTTAATCACCAGTGCCAGGACTCGGAGGCTCATTGAAAGCAGCAGCGTCACAATGTAATCAGATTACTTCCGTTTCCAGCCCGTCTTGTCTATCGTCTATCACCCGGTAAAGAAAGATTATATCCGCAGCCATCCGTGCTTTTGTTATAGTCCGTTGAGAAGGGCTTGCTTCACAACAATAACTCAATCTGGAGATAGATTACGAGATAAATCCGTGTTTACGTATTGGCCGCACGCTACGGTTTAATATAAAACCTTATCAACTTAGCCAATCTTGCCAAAGAGTTTGATGAGGCACCTCGTCGTCTGCATCGGATGAGTTAATAATAATTCATAATTCTATAGTGTTGCTAATTTCTTCTAGTACTTCTTCCAACACTGTTTATAGCCTGTATATCCTGAGTTCCTGACGTTTCCAGTGAGTTACATCACTTCATTAAAACCATCAGCTTTCAATCACAGCAGACAGAGCAGACAGAGGAGACGGGGAGGACTTGATTTGTCTCATGGCTCGGTCGTTTCTCATGTCAGCAGCACTTTTAACATAATTTGCTCCTGTTTTGTAACACACACACACACACACACACACACACACACACACACACACACACACACACACACACACACACACACACACACACACACACACACACACACACACACACACACAGTCAGAGAGTGCGGCCACATATCAGTACAGTGGAAAAAGACATGGTCCCGCTAACATTTTGGGCGAGTGGCCAGAGATAACATTCATAAAGTGGACCCCGCTTGCTGGTTAGAAAATAGACATAAACCAAATGCCAGTTAAATAAGGAAGGCATGGCCCAGCAGACAAAGCAATAATGAAAACAAGAAGGGAGTGTTCTAATAATGTCTGGCTCGTATAACCACAGTACATACTGTTTGTTTGTCAAAGAATGTTTTGAAGATGGCTCTGGGAATGCTGAAGGGCACACCAGTTCAAGATCATGTCAACCACGGTAATTCAATAGCATGATAGAGTAACGAACCGTCCCTATTTTGGGCATGTCATTATAGCCAGACGAAAATAGTTAAAGAGAAGGAGAAAAAAAGGCTTTAAAAGTAGCAAAATAGCAGATCTACGTGACTTTGTAGAGCTGCTATTTGCTATGTGTCACATGACAAAGTACAGTACGTACATAGAGCTTGAGAGTGGTTATTATAGATGTCCATGGGCATGGTGAAATGAAAGCTACTATATGAGGAAACATATGTTTTTAAAGAACAACTTTGCTTTTGTTTTTTACAAAAAGGGTTCACATTTAGATTGTATTTAGTCCAAGAGAAAAGAAAAGAAGACTGTTTTTTTTAGCGATTCGTTTTAGCGATTTTGATTTCAGTGGCTGGGGCATGCGTGACAATTGTCTAAATATTTATTTTTAGACACAATAAGCTGGTGATTTCTTTATTACAATTTACAGTTTCCACTATAGCCCCTACAGTATAAGTCACATCTGCCCATGAAAAATTGCGGTGCATCTTGGGAATGGGCTTATTGTGTCTAAAAAGACATATCTACTCACTTGTACGCATGCCCCCACCCACTGAAATCAAAATAATTAAAATCGCTAAAATAGGAACCCTTTTTGTAGTTGTCTTTTAATGTTATGACTGCAGAGTTTGGGAGCTGAAACTCATTAACACTGTTCATTCACCTGTGTGGAAAGAGATAGCTCATTACCACCTGTGACATCCTTCCATCTTTGATCAGCATCATTCATTCCCCACAATGATCTGGACTTTAACATCACCGGTTCACCACCAATTGACCAACATGTAGGGCAGGCCTTAACCACAACTAACCTCTCTATGTAGGCCTTAACCACAACAAACCTCTCTATGTAGGCCTTAACCACAACTAACCTCTCTATGTAGGCCTTAACCACAACTAACCTCTCTATGTAGGCCTTAACCACAACTAACCTCTCTATGTAGGCCTTAACCATAACTAACCTCTCTATGTAGGCCTTAACCACAACTAACCTCTCTATGTAGGCCTTAACCACAACTAACCTCTCTATGTAGGCCTTAACCACAACTAACCTCTCTATGTAGGCCTTAACCACAACAAACCTCTCTATGTAGGCCTTAACCACAACTAACCTCTCTATGTAGGCCTTAACCACAACTAACCTCTCTATGTAGGCCTTAACCACAACTAACCTCTCTATGTAGGCCTTAACCATAACTAACCTCTCTATGTAGGCCTTAACCACAACTAACCTCTCTATGTAGGCCTTAACCACAACTAACCTCTCTATGTAGGCCGTAACCACAACTAACCTCTCTATGTAGGCCTTAACCACAACAAACCTCTCTATGTAGGCCTTAACCACAACTAACCTCTCTATGTAGGCCTTAACCACAACTAACCTCTCTATGTAGGCCTTAACCACAACTAACCTCTCTATGTAGGCCTTAACCATAACTAACCTCTCTATGTAGGCCTTAACCACAACTAACCTCTCTATGTAGGCCTTAACCACAACTAACCTCTCTATGTAGGCCTTAACCACAACTAACCTCTCTATGTAGGCCTTAACCACAACTAACCTCTCTATGTAGGCCTTAACCACAACTAACCTCTCTATGTAGGCCTTAACCATAACTAACCTCTCTATGTAGGCCTTAACCACAACTAATCTCTCTATGTAGGCCTTAACCACAACTAACCTCTCTATGTAGGCCTTAACCATAACTAACCTCTCTATGTAGGCCTTAACCACAACAAATCTCTCTATGTAGGCCTTAACCACAACTAACCTCTCTATGTAGGCCTTAACCACAACTAACCTCTCTATGTAGGCCTTAACCACAACAAATCTCTCTATGTAGGCCTTAACCACAACTAACCTCTCTATGTAGGCCTTAACCACAACTAACCTCTCTATGTAGGCCTTAACCACAACTAACCTCTCTATGTAGGCCTTAACCACAACTAACCTCTCTATGCAAGCCTTAACCACAACTAATCTCTCTATAAATGTACAAAATCTCTGCGAGTAGTAACTGTCCTTTGAGAATCTCGAGAAACTACTGATCGGTCGACTTCAAACTTGGCGTATGTATCGCCGAGCCGAACCCGAGGGAGCTCAGTGTCAAGTCTAATCAGTGCTTCTCCCTAAATATCTATAAATCCACACATCCCCATATCATCGTTGTTGTGTGGAAACCTTGTATGTCCCAAACCGTTCGTTTTGTATTTATCATTTTAAAAATTATTTAAAATAGTGAAAATAGCCAATCTACAAGCGGTGCGAGGCGTTGTGTATGACGGCATAGTAGTACCGATGTCATATACTTTCCTCCAAGAACCATGATAGTGGATACGGCACCAAGTGCCCTGACAACGGGTACAGAACCAAAGGGGCATGCGTTACGATGGGTCTTACAATCCACGGCATCACACAATCCTATTAAATGAGAGAAATGATCAAATAGTCAAAACAAGATTTCATCGTTTGTGGATGTCAGAGTCCAGATCTTACCATAACAGCAGAGCAGACACATATGTGCACTTTGACCTTCCCGCCTCCAGAACCAGTACTTGCGACGTCGTTTCATTGTAAAAAAGTAAAATCCCAAGTTGACGTCGCTTATCTTTTTGACCAAACAAAGACCCCCACAAGCTCTCCTAACAGACGATATGTATTATTCGACCAGAGACGCCCATGGCGATGTGTCCGTGTGGCGTGGTGGTGGTCCAGTCTGTCTTGTCCCGTCCCGTCCTCCCACCGTTCCCCTGATCACCTACCCGAAGCACCGCGTCTCAGACGGGACCTCCGGTAACCGGTGGCCAGGCAGTCCATCCTGTGTCCCCCCCCCCCCCCCGCTGCCTTAAACACAGCACAAACCAAAGCACAATGGAGATAGAGAGAGTAGAGAGAGAGACACACACATTCACACAACCAGGAGAATGAGACAGAGAGAGAAAGAATGGACTGTTTGGAAAGTAAAAGGGAAGGGAAAGTCAAACAGGACTGAGGTCACGCTTCCTGCACAGGATGGTGGCCTGGAAATACACCTTTCTCCTCTCTTTCCTCTCTCTCTCTCTCTCTCTCTCTCTCCCTCCCTCTCTCTGTCAGGCTGGGTGGACGGTGGATGCTATCCTCTGACCACCTCAAGGTGTTAGACCAAATGTTCCGTTGGGAGTCTGTGGCGGTACAGAGCGAAACAGCAGGAGCATCACACGGTCCTCGTAAGCTTTTTTTCCAGTGTTCAGTGAAACGCGTCCGTGCACCTGACAGCCGAACAGAACCTCACGAGTCACAGCCTAACAATGTCAGCAGGCCAGGGAGGGGAAATGACATCACGGCTGTCAGGAAGCACGGCCCGGGGGGACGCGGA
>NC_137820.1:55288767-55353767 GCF_963921795.1 Nannobrachium achirus
CTCTAAAGTCATGACTGTTCATGTCTTCTGTCAGAGGAGAAAGAATGCAGAAAGGCAACTCATCTATATTAAAACCTTGGATGGATATTGGATGATGTTGGCCAACACAATGATTGTCTGTGTTGAAGGGCCTCCTGCTGAGGGATACTGTTCTTCATTCTCTTACAGCAAAGGGTTCCCAATCCTTTCAGGCCGTGAGATCCCAAAATAATCTAGTGAGTCATTTAGTTTGTCAGATTGTGAAAATAGCTACTACGAGTTTGGCTATTTTATAAGAGCTTGTAGATCAACTATTTTTACAATGTTTGCCTCTTTCTTATGCAATAACATTTGAAAGTTTCTTTTAAATAGTCGATCTATTTTCACAACATTTATCTGTGGAACCGAGTCAAACTAAATTGAATGCCTCAATTCCTTCATTCCAGGGTTCAAATGTGATTATTTTAGGGGGCCCCCAGTTCAAATATGATTATTTTGGGGGTCATGGCCTGAAAAGGTTGAGAACTACTGGGCTAACAGAATGATTGTCTCTGGTGTGCTATTTGTATTTCGGCATTCTCTTACAGGGTGTTTAATACAATGGGTAATTAACTCTGTGTATAACTACAGAGGGCAGAGGAAATACTTTCCAAAGAACCGTTTTAAAATTGGAGTTTGGATGAGGCCCGGGAACAGGATGAGTCTTTCACAATGGCAGTGGCTCTTGTGACAGCAGTGACCACATAATGGCCTGGGACCTCTTAAAATGGATTTATGAGCAACTTATATTAAATGTGGTATAATGATTTACACTATGGATCAATAACATTTCCAATAAACACTGTCATAACTTTAACGCCGCCGTAGGCTACGAGCAGTGGTAGTCAGTACTTGAGTCAAATAGAAACTACTATAGAAACTGAAAGTAAATGTTGCTCAGTACTTGTCTCGAGTTCTTGCTATTAAAAAAACTTAAATACTTAAATAAGTCTTCAAAAGTACAAGTTACAAAGTATAATTTCTTTAATATCAATTTCAAACAATACTAAAATCATTGCGTTGCAATGAGTTGTGAGCTTGTAGATCTGCTAGTATTTTCAGTGGTTAATTCATCAAAAAGTATTTTTGGGTCCTGACAGGTGAACCCTTCCAAGAAATGCAGAGGAGTCTCAAAAGTAACAAAAGTAATGCTCAAGTAAAGTACAGAGACTTAAACGCTGCACTTAAGTAGTACTGAAGTAAATGTACTTTGTTATACTGTCCACTCCTGGCTATGAATCCGGTATTTTTTGACAGTCAGAAGTGAGGTGATGCCATGCTGCATGCAGGGAACTGCGAGGGTTCAGTTCAGGATCAGTGGCCTGTGCAGCGGAACAAAAGAAACAACAGAATGCTAGCAGACCACAGAGCCACCGATTCATGCAGTTCCACTGCCGCTCGCTTCCCTTAGCGGGCCACCACCGCCACACACACAATCGCCTCCATTGTTACGTGACGCACAGCCCCAAGTCCTACAAACAAACCACCCAGCACACAAATCCTGCTAGGCCCCGAGCTCTTTGCCCCCCATACACATTAAAACACCATCATCAGTCAGATTAACAGAGGGGAAGTGTAAATACGAGAGCAAATAGGGTTGCTTTATGATTTAGCCATGCTAACACCGTCATGCGTTGAGGTTTAGTGCTGATGGGGTTTTGAGGCAATCAAAGCTAAGCTCTTTTCCAGGGTATTTACTGTACCTGTACAAGCTAGATTGAAAGTTCTCACCCAGTGAGTAGCCAGTGTACAAAACAAAACACTGATGTTGGCCTACAAAGCAACCAAAGGTAGGCCTATGGCACCCGCTTCTCATCTTCAAAGCCTGATCCAACGCTACAACCTACCTCTCTCACTCCCTCCCCAGGGAGCCATAGTCGGCTATTAGACGTCCATCTAGAACCAGGTTATAACTGGTCTAAAAGTTAACTTTTTTTCAATGGCTGAGCTGAACCTAGAGATTGATTAGATGTCTTTTAAGCGTTTAGATATAAATAATACAGTATATTATAGTACGTAGCCTAATTGGTATTATGTGTAGATCTTAACCCAGTAATTTGATTGAACAAATGTTTACTCATGGTCACCCCGCCTGAATCACAGTGTGTTTCCCTCACACAATCTTACAGAGTAGAAAATACGTCATGCCACTTTTGTAATAAATAAAACAATAAATGAATGAAATAAAAGTGAACTTGAGTTGAACTGCGGTCGAAGTGTGTGTGTGTGTGTGTGTGTGTGTGTGTGTGTGTGTGTGTGTGTGTGTGTGTGTGTGTGTGTGTTTGAGAGAGAGCGAAGGTGGGTGAGGGGAGCAACTAAAGTCACATACTGTACATGTAAGTATAAGTTGACGAACTTCATTTTCCATAACACAGATGATTATACATTCCTTCCATGTATCATGGTTCAATACTACATAATGATGCTGCATTTAGTATTGTGGCTGCATAGCTATGCTCATGTCTTTTAGACCACACATATCTCTCTCTCTCTGTCTGGAGTCTGTGAAACAACAACAGAAGAATCCTTCCCCATTAGCGGACTCACTGGAGCGTCAACCAGCGGAGCCCCTACTCTGGGGGGAACATCAACATGCATTGTAAGCTTGTAGATCGGCAATTTCCGGCAAAGAGAATTGGGTTAGAGGTAAAAAAAGAAAAAGAAAAGGTACAGTGCAACTCAGGTCGGTTTAACTAAGTACAGAGAGTGGATAACAAGGAGTTCAAGAAGACCTTGCAGTCTTGTTACTGTCCCCTCTCATCCTGTGTTCCACTAAGAATGGTTCCTCTAGGAATGTATTCATCTTGGTCGTCATGGCTGACGTTGAGTGGGAGTTCTGAGGGGGTGTGTGGGAGTCCTCGTCCCTTTTATGCCCATGTATGGATATCACTGATGTAATCTGTATATGCCCAGATATGGGCATGCCCCCTTTTGTCCCCATAAATAGAGATGACTGATTTGTTTGCGGCTGACACCATGAGACACATTGAGGCTAGACAACTTATTGTGATCTCTATAGTCATGTAATCAAGAAGACAGATCTGTCCGAGCTGTTCACACGAGACGAACGTCATAGAAAGTACGCAGAGAACTCTTCTCAATTTCATAACATTGAGTCAGACTGAAAGGAAGATTTTGGGATGACGTAATTTAATTTCCGGTTGCATCATGGGAATTGTTGTCCTTGGATTTCACAGCTTCTTTGGTCGTGCTGCTGTACCAGTGGAGGACAAGAGTTTTCTTCTATGATGAGAATACCTACAACAACAATTACGTCGTACCAGATATGCAGCTTGGCAATTAAAAGGTCAATTGATCCCGGTGCATGACGGAGGATAATTTCACGATAAAGTTACTCCACGATACGATTATTGTGAGTGTTTTTTATCAGGAAAACAATAATAACGATTATCGTCCCATCCCTAGTAGGGACAGCTGGGGAAATCTCGCTTTTCTTTTTCATTTCGACCGGAGGGTTAGCGACTCACTCCACGGAGGTTAAGGTTAGGGTTAGGGTTAGAGTCGGGTGTCGAAAAGATGAGATGTAGTAACAGCGACACGCTCCCGGGACAGCTGTGTGTGTGGTTATTCCACAGTGCACACAAACAGCCATGCATGCTGGTGACTCAGTGTAAGGCCAGGTATAACAGAACTGAGGTTGTGCAACATCGTTGAGAAAAGCACAAGTAATCCCTAAGGAGGGGCTTCCCCTGTGATTCTCAGCACTCTCTGAGAGTTTGCCACAAACCTACATACTTTGTTGACCGGGATGCCCAGGGCGCTCTATACTTAATTATATCATAAAGATGTAATAATGTGGGTCACCAGTCCTTTGGATTTGTTGATGTAAATGTTCACATAGAGTGTAATAGACACAGGTCCCCAGGACACGATCTGGGAACCTTTGGTTTCCCAGGCCACCTCTCTACCTGTTCAGCAACGGTTGGCCACCCCTTGGTCCTCTCTTTTTTCCCCCTTAACCCCAAATCTATTCACAAAGAACAGTAGATCTGCAAGCTCACAAGGCATCGCAATGCGACATGCTATGAGCTTATACTCATTCACAACGTTCAGTCCATTAGGCCTACTTTAGCCTAGGGATGGGATGATAATAGTTACTATTGTGATAAAAAAACACTCACAATAATCGCATTGTGGAGATTTAAATTTATCGTGAAATTATCTTCTTCATGCACTGTCTGGGATCAATTCACTTTTGATTTGCCGAGTTGCATATCCGGTACCATTTAAACCCTCTATAATTGGTCAAATGGACCTGGAAATAACATACTTGATACAGTATTTTTTTCACTCTCTAAAAAATGTTCCGCCCCAGGAAAATGGATCTTGGGGAAATTTTGATTATCGCAATAATATCGTAAATCGCAATTTCTTTGGTCACAATTAATCATGACAGGTTATTTCCATATCGTCCCATCTCTACTTTAGCCACAAGTGTAACATTGTTGTGACTGCAGTGACAGACAGCACATGCCATGGCTCACTGGTGACTAACAGAGGTCTTCTTATCTCTTCACATGGTTCATGTGGCCGGCATTTAACCAATCAACAAAGTTAACAGCAGGTCTGCAGGTAGGTTAAACCCTGTAGGTTTATGATTGCACAAGCACACCTCAATCTCTCAGTGCACCACAGATAAGACCTGGCTCAGTGAGAGATCCAGGACTTTTTTTTCCCTTCTCCCTTCGCGTGCCCAGACAGAATTCTGGTGCCGGCCTGCCGGGGTGTTGACATGAATCTGGATCCCTGATCTTCTGCACAACGTCACTGTCGGGCAGAAACCTCTGATCTCCATGTTTTTACCTTTTGGTGTTTTTCCGTAAATTACTTCCCTACTTGATCATACTACAGACTCAGAGTCACATGCAAAGCATCAAAAGTAGTAGATCCACACGCTCATAAGCACGGCACGAAGCGATTTTTTAAAAATATATTTTTGAATTTGAATCCTGAAAAGTAACAGTTTTGGACATACTGTATGAGGTGTCCACCCGACAGAGACGATATTCATTAAAACCTGGGCCAGCTATGTGTTACTTACAGCTGCCTGTCTGGAATGAAAACATACTGTAACATTATTTATGTCAAGTGTTTGAAGTTGAGTTGGACCACAACGATAAGTTGGGGAAAAAAATGAGATTTGCTCTGTGAAGCTATAGTAGTCAGAACCATATAACAGGTCACAGGTTCTCAAAGTGGGGTCCGACGACCCCAGGGGTCCTTGAGGGAGTTCTAAAGGACCCCTTGAGGGAGAGTTCAAAGAGCGCCCGCCCCCTGCATCAAATGAGGAACAGTTCAAACATTAAGCCCCTATTTTATTATTATTTGGGGACATGAAAATATTTTTTCAATCAGCCAACACCTGTCATTATGCAATACCTCCTATGTAGAAGCAGTATAGGAATGTTTTTCTACTGTAAAAAAAGAAACCATGCCCTGAGGGGAATGCAGCCTACTGTAGGAGGTGCTTACACAACAGGTTGGGGCTTGTCTGTCTTTGCAGCCTTCATACCTGTGCAGCAGTGTGTAAACATGGCCATAGGTGTGTTAGCCTGGTCAGACCATGCTTTCACAACTAGGCAACTATGACAACACATGTTTACATGATGACTAAGAAAAGAGTGGCCGTAAATAGCCTCGTCATCTGATAATACTTGTCTTGATACCTAGCCTATAGCCTCGTTCCCTGACAGTATCAGCCTCCTCTCCTCTGCTTGCTGCAGTCTCCAGACAGATTGTAGAATATTATTTTAACTTTTTCTGATGCAAAAAGAGATCAAAAGTGAATAGAGATTGAGAATAATAAAGGGAGGTGAAATTATGAACCACCAACACCAAGAACAAGTACTAGGCCTACTCTAGACGAGTAGCCCCAGACAGGGGGGGTCCCCAGCTAAATGAGTTAATAGCACATTCATCACTTATAAAGTAGGCTACATTTATTTGCAGCCGATCTGCAAGCTCAAAAGGCATCGTAATGTGACATGTTATGAGCTTATAATCATTCACACACAAACAAATCCTCGCACACAAACAAATTGTGTATAATTATGTTAGCCAACACACATCTAGGCTACAACATCTTTTCAGATGGGGTCCGCGACCAAACATTCATTATTATTAATTTGGGGGTCCTGCATGAAATGTCACTGGCACTGCCCATATATCCAGTATACCAGGGGTCTTCAACAGGGGGTCCGGGACCCCTAGGGGGTCCCTAGCTCTGGTCCATCGCGTCTGGACCAGAGCTAGGGGGTCCCCAGAGTTACTACAGGGGGTCCTCCAAATCTTTGAGTGATAGAAACTTTTTTTCTCCTTATTTATATTAACCACTTGAACCCTAGCATCCATATTATGAGAACTTTGGCCAAAAATTGCAGATCTACAAGCTCACAACACCTCGCAGCTGTGAGCTTGTAGATTGGCTATTTTTGGCAAAGAGCTTTGGTGTAGAGGGGGAAAAGAGCAGACTAAGTACAGAGTGAAAGCCAGGTCAAGTTTATTAAGCATTGACAGTTCAAGCGGTTAAATATCTGAAAACACAAATTGACATGAATCCAAAATAGGCCTACACTGATGATTGTGCTATCAAACGATGAAATATTATGGAAAACTATATGGAATCTATGAAAAGGTTGTGGGGGTCCCTGCTTCATCTCTCTCCCAACTAAGGGGTCCTTGCCTGAAAACGTTGAAGACCCCTGCTGTAAACAATTCCTGGTGAGCAGTGGCGACCCTCCATTACATGACATAACAGAACAGAACAGAACAGAACATAGGCTGAACATGTCATTCCTCTCCACCCACCTGAGGAGTGCTGCAGCTCGGTGTCACTCTCCTCCACTGTCCGCTGTTTCTTGCGGAAGGCGACCCTCCTGAAGTCGTCCCCGTCCATGGCTCTGTGAGGCACTGACGACCGCTCCAACATGGAAACCATTGAGTCAGACAAAACCCCGACTTAAAAGCTTAAAACTTATGAAATCAAATAAACGCTCTCGCGTGTGGATCCAAAATTACGCGCACATCAGCAACGTATCCAACTCAGAGGACTGACTCCCTCCCTCCCTCCCTGGGTCCACCGTCCCGTGCGCCTGATATATAAACGTTATTGTTATGTTATTGTCTAATACAATATGTAAACAAAAGCGCATCTATTCTATGAGGTCCCGGTGTCCACAGATACAGTACGGTGCGTCCAACGGTCCAACTTCAATCACTGTCCGTCACCTGGGACGCATTGCGCGTCCTCCTTCCCAAACCCCGCCCCGCTGGCTCTTCACATGCCAGCACTGCCCAGCAGGACCACTAGTGGCCGCTGGCGTAAGCACACTGTATGCGGTTGCTTAGGGCAGTGGTTCTCAACCTTTTCAGGCTGTGACCTAGCCTAGTTCCAGACCCTGAATCGCTAGCCACACGGCCCACACGGTCCACACCCCTTTACATTTTTATGGAGTGAAACGAAATGTCAATTCAGGCTGTAGTGTCAGGCTAGCTGTGACCCCAAACATTATCATATTTTAACTGGGGACCCCCACACCCTGTTGAGGCATTACATTTCATATAGGCTAACACGGTTCTATTATGAAAGATAGATCTGCTATTTTCACAATTTCTGTCTCTAATTAATTTAATTTTGACAATTTGGCCAATGTTTAATTTGTCATTTTAGAGGTATTAAAAAGTCCTTAAATTGTCACTAGAAACGTGCAGATACCCCCTGTAGCCTATCACTTAATCTTTATGTTGTTATTTTTTTTTGTTTAGGTTGTTTACTGTTGAGTGAGACAACAATGTTAGTGAGACAACATTAAGTGCAACCTGACCCACAGGTTGAGAACCACTGGCTTATAGGGCTGCGAACCACTTTTTGATTGATTGATTTAATTCTTACTACTTGATCAGCAGTGCGCAGGTAAAAGCACAGCTATGGCAGTACAGTTCCATACACATCTGCTTACTCTGCTAACAGGATTTGAAACACATAACCACAGTGGCCTGTTTCCATTTGTGTCTTCAAGTTGTCTCAATTCATATTGTAAGGGATTATTTTTCAGTTCATTCATCTCAGACTGAACTGGACCAGCCAGGGAACCAGATGAATCTGCCATTGCAAAACAATGCTTCACAGTGATATTTGTTTGGCCATGGCCCATGACAGTCTAGACTTGTATTGCTTACCTAATCCTATGCCCCCTTTTGTATAGCTTTTAACCTTTTAACTAGCTTTTCCTAATAAAGTTGTGTTGTTGCTGTTTCGTAAAGTGAGTAGCCTATAAGTACACTTAATACCGTACTGGACTTAAGTACATTTTTGGATGATGAACAGCCGATAATATATACTTAAAAAAAACAATACAAGTAAAATAGTGAAAAGATGCACTCAAGTAGAGAAGGAGTAATGTGTAAATGTGCTACTGTCCACTATCTGGGCTTCATGGTTTATGTACAGCACATTTATAGACAAAAATAAATAAAATCACTTACTGATTATTCGCTTTTTGATATAAATGGATATCGGATTAAAGTTTTCAAGAAAACAGCCAGGTTCAGGTGAGAGTAAGGTCAAAATGATGTTTGAGTACATTGCCCACAACAACCTAATATTAAATAAATCATCAGCACATTCCATTTTGAAAGAAGGAAAGACAGACAGATTGAGTCCCAGGCCAGGACAGACAGGTGTTTTATTGACTTTCGAAACAAGCTGAACACTGTTTTCAACTGAGTAGAAACTGTAAAACCCAATATGATGAAATCACATGGTTTCCTTTATAGTGTGATTGGACCATCTCATCCGCTGACATATTGTGCAACATAAGAGAGGTAAGCTTCAATTTATTCTCACACGGTGATGTTGCTCACTGATACGAGTTGAGCTTCAGGCCAACAGCACTTGAAGAAGCAACACGTCGTGCTATGGAGAATAATAATACATTTGGCTTTAGGCAAAACTAAATTGTTGCTGATAATAAGCCTGGGTTGAGAAGCCACCTTTGGATCATGCATCTCTGCATGTGGACATTTACAAGAACAATCTATTCTATTCTGTCAAAAACAGACAAGGAGAAACAAATCTAACAACTGAGTTCACACAATAGAAATGACACATCATCATGTAAACAAACTTGCTTTCCTCAGTGATTAAACACAAAAGGACAATCACATCATCCCGTGAGGGAAATTACTTTTCTCCATTCCCTCAACAGAAGGCTTGTTCAAAAGAAGCACTCGGGTGGGAAATGTTAGGTTTTAAGTGTGTCCCTTCCATGGGTGAGTAAGGGCAGAACCGGTGACATTCGTTCTGATTACTACCCATTCAGCTACTGTTCACATACTAGTTGGTGATTGTCTTTCATGGCTACTCTGTTTACACTTCATAAGAAAACACCCCTAGAAAGGAAATCACAATCCACCTTACACCGATGAATGATTGTATGACAGCGTAATACAAAAATAAACCAGTCTCAATGCATCAGGAAAATGTACTCAAATGTTTTCAGGACAAGTGAACAACAGAAATACTGGCATCAAGTATTGGAAGACACATTATCAATCAGGCAAAATTGATTATGTAAGTTAAACATTCCAGGCTATTATGCCCAATACTGTCAGATTTTGGCCCACCTTTCTCTGATCAATAGACTGTTCCAAAAGAGATGTATCATCTTGGTTGCATATACTAATTACTAATTGCTGTTGTGCGCCAGTGTCGCACAGCAAAGATGTCGATGTAAATCGACAGGAGAACGATTTACAAGCCACTCCTTTAGCTTTCTCTGATGCCGCAGCTGGTTAGTGTCACTTTTCAGGCGAAAAGATAATTGAAATTCAAAGACCAGTGTTATTGCTTCAACGCATAGTCCTATACACCTACATGTCATTGTGCTTGTACTATTTACGGGAGGATAAGCTTGTGGACAAACATAAATAAAGACAATAAAGATAAAGCTGACAAACGACAGCTTTGGATACGGCAACTCAATGTTGAGATGTATTCACTGGAACGACTAAATGGTCATTGTAGGCCTACACGTAAATGTACTGCTTTGGTAGGAGAAGGTCCAGACACGCTTTCCAATACGTTGCAAGATCCCAAATGAGAATGCAGAAAACACCTTGTATTTTAAAACACACGGTTTTGGGCCCAGTTTAGTCTAAAGCGTGTGGTCATAAGTGCCTAGTAAGCCCTCATAGAGATGCATCTTAATCGGAATAATATGCTGCTTGAATAATAGCAGGGAAATACAACTGCACCTAAACTGTGCTGGACGAGGTCATGGTCTAAGGTCGCTTACCCACATATAAGAGCAACACCCCATGGGTGCCCAGATGGGTGCAAATACATTTTCTACTTGCACAAATGTATGTGGGCACTGGACATGCAAAATGACAACCGTTTCAGCTGTACTCTAGAAATGACACTTGCACTGCGCTGTTTGCCGAGTAAGATACAGTAAAAATCATGTGAACACTCTGTCTTAGAACTAAAAAGGAAGGAGGTCAAGTAGGCCCAGAGGCGCCAATTGTGTATGGCAAGGTATACCTTGGCTACAGGGGGAAAAAAATGAATTCATCGTGCCTGTTGCCAAGGTATGGCAACATGACTGGTGTCTTATGTTGCCATACCTTAGCTTTTGCTGAACTGACGCCACTGAGTAGTCCTAGTGTAAACGTGTGCAATTCAAAAGGCCAACTGCCCTAGTGTTCACCTCATCACAAACTGCTAAAGAAAAAGAAAATGCAAGTATAAAATATAGTCTTTATGCAGGTTTTGCAAATAAAAGAAAAAAATAAAGGACTTCAGTATAAAAAAAAACTTAAATAAAATAAGCTCAAAGGAAAATAGTGCAGTTAATTAAGAAACCACCGTCACCATCACCACATCAAACACTGTTTCCTTGAAATGCAAATTCGATATGCTTTAACATGTAAAAGTGGGAAGTTTTTCTTTCTTTTTTCTTTTGGTTATAATATTGAGTTAAGGTAGCATTTCAGTTCCGTACTGTATAATACAATGTTTCCTGTGTTAGGCTAAGTTTGAAAGCGTTTCACTTCACCACACAGAACTTTATGACGTCTGTTAGGAAAAGCTATTTTTCCCCCCCCTGTGTGGAAGAGTAAATAATTATTTATATAGATACATATCATTACTGCAGGCCACAGCAATAAAACATGTCAGGAATGACAAACAAACAGTCAAATTGTGTCACGCACTATAAAGTCCAATAATAAATAGCTGATAAACATATCACAAATCAATAGAATAAATAACCAATCAATTCAGTAAATAGGTAATAAATAAATAACCAAATGGATTCAGGGAACAACATTCCAGTGTTTTTTCGCCCTCTCTGGCGTTTCTCGCGCCACAGTTCTGTCCTCCGTTTCCTGTTCGACCACACCGGGCAGGATATGAATCCGTCTCAGCCCAAAACCCAATGAGGAGCATCCTTCGTCTGCTCGGGCGACCCTTGCAGTGTGGAGAAAGCGAGGGGGAGGGGTCGGGCCTTGGTCCTTTTGGGGGACTCACAGAGGCCAGTGTAGGCGCCAGGGCAGGGGTGCTGAGGGCGTGGAACCGAAGTGACACACACACACACCACTTACAGGATGTCCCTGGTTCTACGGGACTTCTTCAGGAGCATTTGGAGGTCCCAGGAGGTGGCGGGGTGGAGGGGGGTGGGGTTTAGGGGCCGAGGGGGCGGGGTTGCTGGGCTGGACACTTGCGAGGGTCGCAGGGGGAGAGAAGGAGGTTGCTTCTACCGGAGAGGACCGTGGGACCGTCCTGCTGCAGGCCTGCCACAATGTTAGGACTGCAAGATGAGGAGAAACCAGATGAGCCCAAGAGAGAGGTGATTTATATTTCATTAATTTAAGACCTAGAACGCGTCATTCCACATTATTACTTTGACCCTCTGCTAAATGCCTAAACTGTAAACCATTATTTTATGCTTTTTAACTATTGAAAAAGTGCAGATATGCAAGCTCACAGAACTGAGGTTGTGCAACATTGTTGAATAGCACAAGTAATCCCTAAGGAGGGGCTTCTCCTGTGTAGTTCTGCTATTTTTGAAAGATCTTGAACATTTGAGCAAGCCTTTGGATATTTTTTACCCGATTCTATAAAAATGTCTTCTAAATCCTTCTAAAGTTTTTTGAAAAACGCATGTTTCTATGTCAGTGGTTCTCAAACTTTTCCATGTCAAGGACCTCCAAAATCACATGTATTTGGCTGCGGGACCCTCATCTCAAAATATGTTGTTCCGGGGACCCCCCAGAGGCAAATATTTGTGTTACAAATGTACGCTTTTAAAAAGATATATTGAAAGATTTACCCAAAAGGAAAAAAAAAGAAAAAAATATATAATTGATATAATTAATAGCAGAGCTCCCAAGCTCCCTGTGAACTTGTATACAGTATCTGCTATTCTTTTCAATAGTTAAAGCATAAAAAAATGTTTCCAGGTCTTAAAGGGTTAAAACAGCCGATCTAAAAGCTGCATAAGCTGCATAAGCTTTTAGATCAAACATTTCCCGCCGTGTGACATTGCCGTCAATGTGGCATGACAGCACTGCCTCCAGAAACGTCAGCTACAATCATGTCATGGACAACAACTAAACCAAACAACAAAACGGAACAAGCGGAACACAGAGCATGTTGACTGGGTCAAAAAGACTGAAGCTGTTTACCGCCACAGTTCAGTTCAGGAGAGACAGGATGAGGGGGAGAGACAGCGGAACAGAGCAGGAGAGAACAGTGGACGAGGGTAAAACAGCGTTAGAGATGAAACGGTTCGTTCAGATCTGTCAGCAGTTTGACCTTGTTGCCATGTCTGGATGGACTGCACTAAAATGTTGTGGAAAAACTATGGTTGGGGGATAGGGTTAGGATTGTAATGCTATATGTGTTAGTTGAATACAGTGAGAACAACTTAATCTTCCTCATCTAAATTACAATCCTCGAATTAATTAAAACCTTTAAAGAACAACTTTAGTTTTTTTACAACAAGGGTTCATATTTTAGTTAGTCATTAGAGAAAAGAAAAGATGATTGTTAAAATGTTTTCATTTATTTATTAGGGCCCGAGCACACACAGTGTGTGAGGACCCTATTGTAATTGTAAAGATTATTCTTATTCTTATTCCCCCGAATAAATCGCGTTTTTGAGCCGCAAAACGTACTCCAAAAGTTGCGCAACTTTGCACACACATCACAAGTGGCGAAAATTTTCGTATTTAAAAAAAATCAAAAGGGGGCGTGGCCTAATGGCTCAATAGCGCCCCCTACAAAATTTCGTGCCTCAAGCCCCACCATACGGTTTCACCTACATGTACGAAAATCGGTACACATCAGTATCATGTCAGGACTCACAAAAAAGTCTCTTGGCGCCATGTCCGAAACCAAATAGGAAGTCAGCCATTTTGACTAATTAGTGGCGTTTTGGCGCATTTTTGGCCGTTTTCACAGGTCGCACTTTAACGAACTCCTCCTAGGGGGTTAATCGGATCAACTTCAAGTTCGCTCGGCATACTCAAGACACCTTAACGATGAAAAGTTGTGCGAATCGTGAGTTTTCATAAAACGGCGTATCCGTGGCGAAGTATCAAACTTCCTTCGCCAAACAGGAAGTGCCCTTCGCCAAACAGAAAGTGCCTCTATAAATCATGAACCGTTTAGTCTCGCGTAACCAGACAACTATTCCACAATCTCTGAATGCTATATAGAGTCTGGAACAGCAGCTCCCGAACGGCGAGTATCGAAAACGGGCATTAACGTAAAAAAAAAAAAAAACATTTTAAAATGTCATTTCTGCTAAGCAGCAAGCTAAACATGCTTATATGATTTTTATTTATATAATGATAAATATGTGTGATGTGAGACGGAAACGGAAGTGACGTGGGGGCTTCAATTCCGCTTCATCTTCGCACTCATCATTTCTTCCCCGGTCTGCCAGACTGTATGCTGGGAGCATTTGACCAAATCGCGGAGGCAACCGTCTGGCCACGCGAGACTATGAACCGTTTGTCGTACAGACTTGTGGCTGGTGTCATAAGACTTGATTAAGAGTACTTAACCATATTTGGCACTTCCTTCGCCAAACAGGAAGTGCCCTTCGCCAAACAGGAAGTGGCTCTTCATCTCATGAACCGTTTGTCGTACAGACACATGGGTGGCATCATATGACTTGATTAAGAGTCCTTAACCTTAATTGGCACTTCCTTCGCCAAACAGGAAGTGCCCTTCGCCAAACAGGAAGTGCCTCTATAAATCATGAACCGTTTGTCGTAGACACTCGTGGCTGGTGTCATATGACTTGATTAAGAGTCCTTACCATATTTGGCACTTCCTTTGCCAAACAGGAAGTGCCCTTTCCCAAACAGGAAGTGCCTCTTTATCTCATGAACCGTTTGTCGTACAGACGTGTGGGTGGCATCATATGACTTGATTGAGAGTCCTTCAGCTTAATTGGTTTAACTAGCCCCTCCCCCTCTTCTGATTGGCTGCTGCCCCTTGTGATGTGGGTAGAGCTGCGAGGGCCCGGTCATCGCTGCTTGCAGCTTTAATTTCTATTGTTTTTTGTGATTTTAGTGGCAAGTGGCTAAATATGTCTTTTTAGACACAATAAGCCCATTCCCAAGATGCACTGCAATCTTTCATGGTCAGATGTGACTTGTGGAGGCTGGGGTAAACAGTAATAAAGAAACTGCCGACTTATTGTGTCTAAAAAGACATATTTAGCCACTTGTACACATGCCCCCAACCACTGAAATCAAAATAGTAAAATCACTAAAACAATAGAAAGAAGTAAATGAAAATATTTTAACACTCATCTTCTCTAATGACTATCTAAAATATGAACCCTTGTTGTAAAAAAACAAAGTTGCCCTTTAAACCCTATTATACTTCATTAATCGATGTCCCCCAAGGTCTATACTTTCCCTCTATACCAAATCTCTTCAACGAGAATAGTTAATCTACAAGCTCGCAACGCATGCAGATTGGCTATTTCTGCCGAATGTTTAGCAATGTTTGCCTAATGTTGGCCTATTCTGGCATGCCCAGAAACGGAAAGCTACGGTTGAAGTAGTTACAAATGTATAAGGATAAATTAATTAATAGACCATTCTACTGTGTACTAAAATCACAACCATGACCCTTGCCATTTTGTATATTGGAGGTCTCATGCAGTTCAACGGATCCAAGTTTATGCTTATGCATTTGAATTACGTTGTTCATGTGTGTTTAGATGCAGAAGTAACAGTATTACGCAGAGTGAAAGTTTCCAATGGGAAGTGGTTTTTAACAGAACTTTGCCAGGATGTGCATTCAAATGAAGTAACTCATCCTCACTGCGTACAACTATGGGTTCCTGTGGTTTTTGGATGAATTAAGAAAATAATCTCTGCAGAAAACAAAGGCTTATGATCACATGTGTGTGATGTATTTCACAGATCATGTCTCAACAGCAGTGGATTGTGCCAGTGTACCTATAGTAACCTCCACCAGCAAACTTGTGTATCTAGATACGCAGGTTTTTACGGCATAAATCAAAACCGTTATGTAAAATAACAGCATTGTACTATATATCTGGTGAGGGAACCCACTGCCACTGTGAACTCATGTCCTACAATCTGTAACACTTTTAAATAGCTGCAGACAACAGAATGAATGCAAACAAAGAAGTTGAACATGCACATATAGCTGGCGAGTTGTTTGAATTACTTCCTACAGGTTGGTTATGCGGTCTGCAGCCACGTAGTGCTGAAACTCTGCCTTTAATTCTTCCACAGTGGTAAACTAGAACTGCACTCTGTCGAAGTGCCAACTTGCGCCATGTGTACAAGTAGGCCATCCTTTATGCACAAGTATTGGCCATGTATAGCCTACTTGTGCGCCAGCAGAGCGTGCCATGAGGCGCGCTCACCACTGGCATCACCAGCAATGCTGGTCCCTCATTGGCTGTTAATGATGACGTTGCCAGAAATGCTGATCCCTGATTGGGCTACGGGCTTAAACACACACAGCTACCACCTACCTACCTACCTACCTACCTAGAGAGAGAAGGAGACAGAGAGACAGAGACAGAGAGAGAGACAGAGAGAGCTGAAGATGGATAAAATAATCAAAGAATGGGATATAATTCAAGACAAAGGGGGTGGATGAGATAGATGGCTGTGAGAGCTAACTTGTACTTAACTTATACAGTGACGGTGTCGCCTGGAGAAAATAACTAAGTTCAAGTGAGACAGAGTATGGATGAAGCCTACCGCCTGGTTCCAGAGCATGTTACCTGCGCGCTAGGGAGGCTGTCCCATGCCTTAGTGGTGTGGAGAGTGGCGATATTGAGGCAGCAGGCTGCTGACAATCTACAAGAGACTGATAAATTAGACAGATATACAGAGTGGAGACACTCAGGGTTAGTACAACAAGGACAGGGACAACAAGAGGGACATGACAGGACAGACCTTGCCAAGAGACTATTATGACCGCTGCATGTGTCTGAATGGGAGGTCGGTTTTATCCTCTCCTTAAACGATAACTCTGCCGTTTTAGTTATATTTGGTTCCATCCACATAATCGATATCATTAGAAAGATGTGTTTATGTAAAAAAGAAAAGAAAAAGAAAAATAACAATACAATAATAAAATAAACTAAACTAAACAAGGTTTTGGTAACAGACAAATATGAAAAAAAAAAAATGCATAAGCCTGATTTATACCTTGTCGTAAGACGGTATAGTCATCATCAAATAGCAGATCTACAAGCATGCAACGCATGATTATGGCAATGGAACCAAATGTCCAAAAACTAAATACACAGAGTATCCTTTAAGTGGTTTGCAAACCGTGGGTTAGGACCCATGAGGGGGTCACAGCGGGTGGCCAACTGGGTCGCAGGATGACCACAATAAACCCACAATAAACCCAGACATCTTTAATGTAGAGGAAACATACAGCACATGCATACTTCTACAGTGAGTATCCTTTATGTTTGACACAATATTGTACTTGCACACTTGTACTTGCACACTTGTACTATTTTGAATGTTATAATTTGCTGGAAATTAGCTTCTAGCTAAATCCACAGTACACCCAGTACATTGAATGTTGAATGTTCATTAATGTGCATTGTCTCGTAAATAAACAAATAAAGTAATTTAAAGTATGTAACGTTAAACATTTGACTGTACAAAAAAAAAAGAATATAATATAATAATAATATAAATGATTATTGTAAAAAGAAAATTTCAAGCTAAAAAAATCATAATGTAAAATGTGCGATGTTCCCAAGCCTTGATTGTTTCATTTGAAAATGTTTATATTGAAAACTAAAAAAGGTTCATACGGCATTGAACAATAATAAATAGATAAACATTAACTTTATCTTTTTGGACAAGGTAATGAGAATGTATTGCAGTCAGCATTAAGACCCTTTGAGAGTACAGCTTACTTGAGCATAAATTAAAGCCCAATTTAATGCCTGATTTAAACATCGTAGTGCGACCGACCGTACTGTTTCGAGTACCAAAAAGAAGAGATCTACAAGCTAACGACCACAACAACCGTTGTTAGCTTGCAGATCTGGCCTTTTGGGTACGCGATACCACCTTCACGCGATGGAGAATAGCTTAAGCTTTTAGCATGTGGAGAAGGAATGCGAAGACTCCATGCATTCCCAATAGGACAGAGAAGAACATTATACCGGTGGTTGTATAATGTACACTGAATGAATGTGTCCTCTGTACCAACAAGACAAAGGGAGAACAAGTGAACCTAAAAGAAACAGACGAAGAGAATAAGGATAATAAAGTCAGAGTATGAATGGTCCTCTTGAGCAAATGAACATGCACATGTGTGATTATTATGAACCAGTCTCTGCTGACAAGACCCACCCTCTGTGCGGGGGAGGACAGTTGTTGCGTGTGTTGTTGTCATACAAACAGACACGGGAGACATGAGGAGACACAGAGACATAGACACAGTTACACACTGAATACTGTATTTGTTTGTGCTGCGATTAAAAAGGAGAAATAAAGAAGCACAACAGGGGATACATTCTGCATCTACAGTAACACCACTTGTACAAGGCCGTTGTTTCCGACTGCTCCCATGGCGTTGATTTTAGAAGGTGCCGTAAGTTAAACTTAAAACAAATGGGTAAAAAGTTGAAGCTCTATATTCATATAGTTATCATTGCTATAGAGCAGGGGTTTTGAAAGTGGGTGACGGTGCATCCTTGGGTGCCATGATGCCAGTCCAGGGGTGCCGCGAGATAATTTGATAATATTTGGAATTCATCAATATCACTTCACTATGCTTAGTAAAACAGACCAGATTTGCACTGTACTTGATGAGTTCTTTTTCTATCTACGACAACACTCTTCACCAAAAATAGCAGCTCACAACAAGCTTGTAGATCGGCTATTTTTGGTGAACATTCCCCCCAGAATAGGCATCCTGGGGTTCAAGTGTTTAAACATCAATCAGTTATTCTCAGAGAAACCTTGTGAAATAAAATGTTGTCAACCAATCATCAAGGACGATGATACACGAAAGAAGAAGAAGTCAGTTCTGATGGAAACAGATATTTCTCCAATATGATGTAAGATTCTAAAAATTAACAGTGTAATTCAGGGGTGCCGTGGATGAAAACCAGTGTTACCAGATGGGAAATGTTGAATTATCGTACCGGAGGCTCAGAATTATCGTATTTGACATGAAACTATCGTACACGGCCAAAAAAGAGAAATCACTCGCGTAAAAACGTAATTTCACCAAAAAATGCGTCTTTAGTGTAAGAATCGACCTCGTTTTAGACTCCTGCGTGACAAAAACGCATCAGATTTGCTGTGTGGAGGCAGGCAACTTCTTGGAGCTTACACAAATAAAAGCCTGAAACTGGTCTGGAAAGATGCAACCAGTGTTTTTAATGCCTCCAAGTACAGATCTAGGGTCAGATTCACTGATATCCTGGCTTATTTTGAGAAGCCAAACCAGATCCCAGATCAGCAGCCAGGGAAAATAGTGAATTCACGCTCTTTTTGATGATATGCCGAAATTATCGTACATTTGGGCATTTTTGGAATTATTGATCGTACATCGTACAGAGGGTCAAATTATCGTACAAATACGATAATTATCGTACGTCTGGCAACACTGATGAAAACGTTATTTACAGGGGTACCCTGAGTCAAAAAAGTTGTTTGTTCACTAACAGGGCTATCCCCTGTCTCTCCATCTGTTTAATAAACTGAAAATAAATGTTCAGATGTGTTGCCAATTTCATCCATTCAGGAGAGAGTACCAATTAATGTGCTCATTTCTTAGTGTTGTCACCAATGTCCAACTTTCCAAAGTTCTCTCTCCTGATTGGATGAAATTGGTATCCCAACCTGAACATGTTCTTTCTACTAAAGAGCTGTGGAGACAGGGAGAGCCCTGTTATTGAACAAACACTCTTCCAGCCCAGGGGCCAATCATGGCTACGCTGCCATCTTAACAAAAGACAATTTAAATAGAATAGCAATGTGCATGCATGTGGAAAGAAAGGCTGAATTGTAGATGAGTTGTAAGTGGCTTACATTTGGCTACACTGCCAACAAATGACAATTGATATTGCAGCGTAGTTATAAATTAAACTGTTGTAATGTGATGCATTTGTATGTGACTTTGTTATGGTCCAAAGGAAGCAGTGTGACAGAAGATACAGTCGGCCCCAAGGTATTTTCATATCTTCAAATTATGGCCCCTGTTGAAAAGTATTTGTAACTCCTGCTCTAAGGCATTGATTACTATCAGAATATAGAGCTATTTAACACTTATTTAAACAAAGAAAACATAACTTACTGCACCTTTATTGTGTTTCCATATTGACCTTCAATAAGTACACTTTTGACATTACCATGTGACGTTGTTTTGTTTGTTTTCATCAATGACATATTTCTGTTTCAGTTATGAGCTATACTGTATTATAGGCTGGAGTAGGGGGTAGAAAGCATTTGACAGGAACGTGTCAGGAGTGGTAATCAGATAAGTTACTGTATAAGTTATACTTTTAATATTTCCTCGGGGAAATGTGTCTTCTGCATTTGACTCATCCTAACTACGGAGCAGCTCCAGTGCAGCGCCCCCTGGCAGACAGCTCCAGTAATGCCAACACCTTGATCAAGGTCAATGGCAGGAGTGTACCTAGCATGCATATATTTTGATAGACACTGCCATCTGGTGGTGAATAAAGGCACTGTTTTAAGGGGAAATCTGTTGTGGATTGTGGTGGATGGCCCTAGTTTCTTGTAGGTTCCTTCTTTTCTTTTCTCCGTGCCTTTACAGAACGTGTGTTATACATTCTTTTTTTTTTTTTTTTTTTGCTATGAAAGCTGTATAGATGAAGGAGAGGAGACAAGAGAAGAAGGAAAACACAAAGATTGAGACGCACCCAGAGTGAGAAAGAGAGGCACAGAGAGAGAGTCTTACTGGTTTCCATGTACTTACACGGTCAAATCCTCAGTGTTCATTTGACTCTGAGAGGGTGCGAGTGGAACCAAAGGGACCCTTAACCTCGCAAAGTGAAATGAACTCTTAGGACCGACGCTGATAGAGACACACTTTAGCTGCTCCACCTGTCAAATGCTTTTTGCTCCAAAACATTGCATCACTGAGTGACACTAAATCGTGCACTATATTAAACTTTACATATCAGATACTTGTATGAGGAAAATATAACGGCATACATTCATTTGTTCATAAAGAGATGAACGATAAAATAAATGAATGACTAACATTGAGCGACTGTGCCAGCCAACACAGCCGGCATATTTATAACAGCTTTTAGTTGTAAATACATCAATTGTATCAGCCGGCAGTCATTCAACAAAGCATAGATTTGGTTTATGGTTTAAAATGCAATGTCTCTTTATACCACTGTGAGGTGCTGTGGGATGGTTAATCCTGAAGCGCACTCTACACAGCCATGTATTTCCTTTGCTTGCTTTATCGACCACAAATAGATCGAGACAGCACAACTATTCATTGCATAGAGTCAATCATTAACACTTACAGTTACAGGAGGAAGTGAAATGATTCATATTTAATAGCCAACATGAAATTATTGATTTAGTTGTCATGTCCTTTGTGTTCATTGAGAAAAACTACCAAACTTTAACCACATGAACCAGAGCGTACATATTCTGGAGCAAACATTTGCTAAAAATAGCTGATCTACAAGCTTACAGTGTGTCACAACGCAACAAGATCAGCTATTGTTGGCGATGAAGCCATGAAGGTCAATGAAGTACATAGGGTTTAAGTGGTTAAAGAGGATATTATTCATGGGGTCCAACTTTGAACCAACTTAACATTTAACACATTGAGTTCTTCCGTTGGAACACTTTGAAAACACAGAGTTGAGTGAATTGTTGCTGTGTTTTGAGGTTGGAGCAAAGCTGTAAAGGGCTCCTCCGTTCTTCTAAAAGACTTCCTGAAGCCAACATGGCAAGATAAAAGGAAACCAGTTTTCCCCTCCACTCTGTGACCCACTCCGTTTTTAACGCGTCATATAGGTGAGGAGGGAGAGAGTGAGAATTAAGAAGTGTCTTTAAAGATGATATTTGCTTTACTAGATATAAGAAAGAGACAGGGAACAGAGGTCAGAGAGAGGGGAATGGACGGGAGTCGGACTCGAACTCAGGACCTCGCGACTCACAAGGTGAGTGTGTGTGTGTGTGGGGGGGGGGTTGTGGAGCTGCCAGGCACCGCCTCGCCACGTCTTTTCTCTACGACGAACTCATCACCTTCCCCGGCGGAAAGGCGACACGGGGGCGGAGCTAGAGTACGCCGACGGGGAGAACTGACCCGAGTCGTGTCTGGAGCCGATGAGCCGGCGGAACTCCGAGCTCAGCGACTGGGAGTCTAGGATGAGCGCGTTGGCGCCCACGGGCCACTGGGAGGAGTAGCCCAGGGAGGGCAGGGAGGAGGTGGAGCTGTGGTGGTGGAGGTTGTTGGAGGGAAGGGGGCTGTCGTACGGCACCGCTAGCTCTACGGAGGGAGGGCTACCGAGCGTCAGGAGGGAGGAGCTGTTGAAGGGCCGGGCCGCGGCGGCCATGGCGGGGGAGAACCCACCGTGGTGCCCCCCGGTGGGGCTCGGCGGCGCCGTCAGGACGGCGCGGCCACTTACTTTGGGCGGGCTGCTGCGGATGCGCGGCACCTTGGCGCCGCGGCCGCGGTACGTCTGCTCGTGGTCGAACTCCAGGTCCTCCAGGCGCTGCGTCAGCGCCAGCTTCTGCTGGATGGCCATGCGCAGCAGCGAGTTCAGCGTCTTCTTCTCGTCCTCGGCCGCCGCCAGCTGCCGCTGCATATCGTCCAGCTGGATGACGTACTCGTCACACCTGCGCGGGGAGAGGGAGAGAGAGCAGAGGCGTGATTTTGGAAGGAAATGGGGGTGGCAAAGAATCTGTTACAACTTAAGCCCTATTTCTAAAATAGTGAATCTACAGCAGGGGTAGGCAAGCTTGGGGCGAAAAGAGAAAATGTTTGAAGATGTTCGCCTATAATGATATTCCCAAAATTCGGATGCCACGTTGAAAGTTCTTAAGAAATGAATGGTTGCATTAAACAATAAAACGCTTATGTAAATTATAACACGTGTCAAATGTATAGGTCATCGATTGCGATGAAACCAGATTCATCTGCAAAAACTATTCAGAGTTGGGGACAATAGCAGCCTATATGCATAAAATAACTGAATGTGAGGTTAAATGTGAACACTAGGGGGTGGCAACTGCCATCCCCTGATGGCCCAAATGACCCCTGAGAGAAGGCTGAGAAACAATCCTTTTCTCTTGCTGTACAAAGGTAATGATTTGGCTTTAATAGTATTTTCTGGGGCTCAAATGCTCCAATGCTCTGATGAGTGCACAGGGAGCTGTTAGGGGTTAAGTGCCTTGCTCGTGGAGAGGGTAAAAGCCTACTGAGCGAGCCAGGGGTCAAACTGGCAATCCTTTCCATTTCCAGACTGGCCTCTCTACCCACTCATCCACAGTAGGCCACCAAATCAGTGGTCCAGTTTTTAATGTCAAGGACCCCAAGAGTTACAGTATATGTATGGCCACCGACCCCCATCTCGAAATATTGTAAGGGACCCCCAGAAGCAAATATTTCAGTTACAAATGTTTGCTTTAAAAAATACAATATTTTTCAAAAATAGCAGATCTACATGCTCACAGCACGGCACTGTGTGCCGCGCTGTGAGCTTGTAGATCTGCTATTCTTGAATAGCCAAAGTATAAAAAATAATGGTTGAAGTGGTTACGTGACACAGATGCGTTCCCGGTCTTAATGGGATGAAGCAAGTTCATGTTTTTTTCCCAGAATGCCTCTCTCTCACCTAGTGGCGAACATGGCGCGCAGCGTGGAGAAGGTGGCGGCGTCCTCTTTTAGGGCCTTCAGCTCGTTCCTCAGCTTCATCATGGTCTCTGTCACCATGCACTTCTCGTTCTCATACTTGCTCTTCAGGTTGGCCAGAGCCACCTCCGCTGTCTGGGACAAGGAAAAGTGGACTGAGCATTTCCTTGTTGTCGGGTAGATATACTTTTCTACAGCGTCATAGAAAAGTATGAAAAGTAGTTATTTTCGAATTTGATTCCTGAAAAGTAATAGTTTTGGATTTGGACATATGAGGTTTCCACCCGAGAGAGGCGATTTACTGTTTGTTTGTTTGATTGATTGATTTAAGTATTTATTAGAAGTTTGCATAGGAAAAGGTACAGTTTCATGACAGAGGATACGCTCAGGAAAACACATGGCTTATTTACATTGATATCCTTTTTTTTTATAGCTCATATAACATTGAATGACAGACAGATAGAACACAGTAATATGCAATAGAAGGGTCAGAGGGAGGTAAGGTTAGGCTAAGGGTTGTTTCATACCGTTATAAGGAGCCTAACTAATTTCGGTTCGGGAGTGCTCCCCGACCCGAAATTAGTTAGGTTCGGGGGGAGTTCATCCATACTTTCTTAACGGCTAGTGCCGAAGTCGCTTGTAAATATTGGAGGTCCTTGGCATGACAACATTTGTGGCCGATGAATGAGCATTGCAGGGCGGATACATATTGACTTGCCCTCGCGCTGCACGCTGAATGACTGGAGGTCCAGTGATCGAGTAGCAGCACCAGCAGGCTTCTCTTCTCTTCTCTCTCTCTCTCTCACTCACACTCACAAACGCTCGATCGAGCTCTGTCAAAAACATTTAATCTACAAGCTCACATTATAGATGTGCCGCCTCCCTTGCTGCATGCATGTCATCACACAGTCACAACTCGTCGTGGAAAACCTATCAACACGGAACACTATAGCAATTAGCAAAGTTGTGACTTTAAGCTCTTCTTTTGTCTTTAAAACGGTCAGCGACGCGTTAGCGATACAAGCTGTGTGTATGTGTGTGTGTGTGTGTGTGTGTGTGTGTGTGTGTGTGTGTGTGTGTGTGTCGCGCGCGCGCCTCCCAGTCCACCACTCTTCGTCTCCAGCGAGAGCCAGCTGACTTGTGTCCGCTCTGCGAAGCCCAATACACGGCCACACAAGCATTTGGAAGTCGGCGTGTCTCCCTCCCAAACGGAGATTCACAGCCGAGAATGTGAACGTGAAGCCGGGCTGAATGAATGAGAAGACACCGCTGAGTACCGAAATTAAGTCGGGAGGTCACAACATTTCGTCAGCACCGTAGAGCCGAATTTAGTCGGTCTACGCCCCCCCCCCCCCGAACCGGGGGATGCGAACCATATTTGGGTTCGCCTAGTGCCGAACCGAACTTAGTTAGGCTCCTTATAACGGTATGGATCGACCCTAAGTTTACTGTTAGCAGTTTCGATTAAGTAAGTGGCTTTTCAGAGCGGTTTTAAAGGAAGTTTAAGGCCTTCGGTAGGGCGTTTCACATTTTAACGGTATAGCAGGAGAATGAATTTGACCCATTGTTTGAGTGGAATCTGGGTTGAATGTGATCTGTAACATCATGTGGATTAAATAGCAATGCCAAAACAACGCCCTCTCTTTAACAAATACATAAAATACAAATGACGAAGCTTGCACACATAAAACATAATTTCACCAAGCTTTCTTTACACCTGTAAAACCTGTGATATGGACAAACAAAGCTGATTGTGACTCTGCTCCTTCTCACCTGTTTGTTAGCTTTGAGCACCAGCCTGAGCGTGGCGATCTGCTCTCTCTTGGTGCTGAGCAGGGACTTGAGCTTGAGGATCTCCTCCATGCAGGACTCCTTGTCCTTGTCCAGCATGGGCGCCAGCTCCCTGGCCGCAGCCCTCTGCCTGGACAGCTGCAGCGAGCGATCCACTGCCCGCTGGAGGTGCTTCACCTGCAGCCAGGGAGGAGAGTACAGTTTGATGAGTACAGGAGCCAAGTGCATTTGATCACGTACTGTACTTAAGCAGTTAAACCCCAGCAGTTAAACCCCAAACGGCTCGAAGTGTGTTGTAAGCCCAGGATCCCATGTTGGCCAAGCTTCACAGGACGTGCTGTGATTGGCCAGGTTCACAGATAACCTGAGCCACAGCCCATAATTATCTTCTGTATTTTACAGTGCAACCATTAACTCAAACTCTGCCATCAAAATACCCCTTTGTACCCCTTCTCTGCCATGCCCGTAGAGCCCGTAAATGTAATAAAAATGAATTAAAAAACATTTTTTTATCGAACCGAACTAAAATAGGCCGGAACTAATGCTCCATGATCGGTTTCTACACGGACACATTATTGAGCGGACAACTTTAACATTGGAGTCCCTGAACCGGAAGCGGAAGTCCGTCCTCTATTTTGGCCCGTTAACTTTCTGTCTGCACTCCGCGGCTTACAGATGGAGAACTTATTGATCAATTGAAAAAGTTTCAACGGATTTGAGAAGCTGATGGAATACGCGAACACACATGCATAAGCAGTGTCCGATCACGCACGATGGGAACTGGACGAGCGCCCACGTTAACAGGTAGGAGAAGCCGGCAGTGAAAGACATAGAGAAATTAACGGGCTTTACGGCCGTAAACTAATAACAATGCTTCTTGTTTGACACTTGCACCAAATAATTATTTGATTGCTGTCTGTGATCGATAACCCCAGGACTTTTGTGCCCCTGAATCGCTCATCATGTCACGCTTAATATGGCCAAGAGCCCTGATGTCATCAATATTAAGCCCATCTGGGAATGCCCATATATGGACATATTGTGTCAGTCTCTGTTGTTTCAGCGCAACCTCGCGAAGTCACTTCTCGCCATAGGGCATCTTACTGTAACATTATTCTGTGGTCTGACAAAAATGGAATATACATTAATAATGCTTATAAAACAAAAGTCTACAACTACTTCTCCCACCGCGGCTGACCTGGTCTCTGATGATGGCGTTGAGGTTGTAGATGTTCATGGGCTCCCTGCGCAGGTCTCCGCCCGCCTCGGAGGGCACAGGGGAAGGAGGGCATGGGGACACGGTGATGGCGGGGGAGCCCGTGGGGTTGCCCCGCGTGGGGCTGCCGTGGCAGGCCGGGGACTCCCTGTCCCCTGCAGCCGATGAGGGCACCGCCGCATCGCTGCCATTGGCTATTTTTTAGAAGAAGAAAAAAAAAAGACAAAAAACTAAGCATTTGCACAAAATAAAAAACTAAACTAAACTAGCAAATCCACTTTAAAACTAAGTGGAGAAAAAAACAACTATACAAACCTTGTTTGGAGGGCGAGTCTGAGGGGCTGCGAGGGGGGGATTCCGAGGAGCAGTTTGAGGAGACGGCGGCTAGCCGGCGGGCCAGGCGGGGGGACAGCAGGGCTCTGGGGTCATCAGAACCCTTCAGGCTGCCGTTGCGGGTCGTCCTGTGGTCATTAGCACAACAATTAATAATGATAATTAGTAATTTACTGCCATTGACGCAATAACTTGTCATTTCAGGGTTTTCACTAGAGGCTGCTCTTCACCAATGTATGAACGGCGCTAGTGTAACGCACGGGGATTCGAACCAGGGTCTCCCAAGTGAAAGTCCAACATCTTAACCATCAGACCAAAGGGATATCCCTGTGGACTGGGGGAGATACTAGACTTGTGAGGCCATCAGGCTGAGGCAGTGAGACACTCTGCTACACTAGGTTGCTAGGAGACGGATACAGGCGGTGAAATATTGTAACTTTGTAACTAACTAAGGAACTAACTAACTAACTAACTAACTAACTAACTAACTAACTAACTAACTAATTAATGAATGAATGAACTAATACCTTGCAGTAAATGTGTTGACTTCAATTAGTCAAATATTGGATTATTGGCTAAGGAATGCGACGAAAAACAAGAAATCTCCATGTATTCAAGGCTTCATGGGGTGATTCATTATAACAAATAAGTATTCCGATTCTCTGATATTATATTTTTTTAAATTTGTTTGTTTTAGTTCCTTTTTTTTCAGCAAACGTGCTTCTTGATTATCCCATTAATGGAGACATTAATCGATATAATAAATGGCTAAACGAGGGAAATGCGTTGCGCCATCCCACACCTGCTCTGGCGGTAGTAGTCCAGCATGACGCGGTTGGGCGTCTCGTTGTTGCACAGACACACGTGGTGGTAGAGCTGTGCCAGCTCCTCGCTGAAGGTGACCAGCTCGTCCTGGGCGGCGTTCAGCATGCTCTGGCTCTCCGTGGCCAGGCCCGTGGCGCCACGCAACTCCGCCTCCAGAGACGCCACCCTGTCCCGGGCCTCGTGGACGCTGCGCTCCAAGCGGATCACCTAGAGGTGGGGTAGAGAAATGAGTCTTAACCCACTTAAACCATTATTGTATGCTTTAACTATTGATTATTCCATGCTGATTGGCCAAGATTGGCAGGATTGGTCCGTTTTGAACAAAATGCCTCAAATCATGAACGCAGCTTGCGCTTTCCCTGAAACTTTGCACGCACATTCCCCCCACTAGGTCAAGGAACAAATGCCACATTGGCCTGTTATAGCACCACCATCAGGTCGACTTTTGCAAAAAAAAACATTGAACAAAATCATGCATGCAGCGTCCGTGAAGCGGACGTGAAAGGCTGAAGAAGACCTGGCTGAAGAAGACCTGGCCATTATAATAGGCCATTCGGCCTATTATAAAGCCACCAGGAGGCTAGAACCTTCCTGGCCAGGTGGAGACCTGTGCTCGGAAGAGCACTGGTTCTAGTTTGTCCATGAAACATCAATATTTCAGTCAGACCATGTGGATGCAATGGATGCAGTTTTGACATTGACATAACCTTGAGGTTCCATTTGTACCAATGTCCAATCTAATACAACAATGAGCAAAGACCAATTCTAGGAGGACATGTTTAAAATGGTTGGTACTGACCTGCTCGTCCAGCATGTGGATTCTGTCCTGGGCGCTGTGGTTGCTGCTGCGCAGCTCGTCTCCCTGGCCCTCCACCGCCTGGTTGAACTTCTCCTTCAGGACCTTGAGCTCCGCCTTCAGGTCGATCACCTCCGTCACCGCCACCCGGTACTTGCACTCCAGGATCTCAAAGCCGTGGATCTCGGGGTTGTAGTCGTCGTGGCGCCCGTTGGTGGCCGTCAACGGCGGTGGGGACGGCGAGCCGCCGTCGGGCTTCTCGCACTCGTCGTCCAGCTCCTTGTCGTCCAGCAGCTCCTTGCCGTGCGCGCGCCTCATGGCGTGCACGCGCTGCGTGAGGCGGTGGAAGCGGTCGTGCTGTTCGCTCAGTGCGCCCTGCGTGTGCTGCAGCTGCGTCTGGGACTCCTGCAGCGTCATCAGCAGCGCCGCCTTCTCTCGCTCCACCTGGAGGTCAGGGGTGGAAAATAAATTGTGTGTCACCAGCATATTTGAAGAACCACCCGACCGATCACGTGATCTGTCATATACAGGGGTGTTATTCTGGGTGTGGTATGAAGTGAATACTGTCCACAGCTTGCTGTTGCAGTGTACTGTATAATAAGTGTATAATTGAAGGTAAGTAATGTTGGATAGCTTTGCGATCAGTCATGCTGTCTGCACCCCATGTGTCCAAATGCAGTGCTGCTGAGAAGATGACACTGGATCCATTCACTTCTGGAACATAGCCGAGTGGATGGACAAAATGTATGCAGCGTAGAAAACCTGAATCCATATAAGCTAATCTCTATGTACAGTTTGTATACCAAATATTTCCAAATAGCAGCCCGGGGTAAAATAGCCCCCGGGCACCAAATAACCGCCGGGGGTCTTGTGTATCGAACGTCATTCAAATGGACGCAAATAAGTATACGCAAATGGCCGCCCGGTTCTTTTTGACACTGGGGGATCAAAACGATTTTGCAAATTAAACACTGTACATATACTGTATAAATGGTAATATATGCACGTAAGTGTGTATATAATATTGTCTGTCTTCTGAATGCAGAGAGAGAGAGAGAGAGAGACAAAGAGAGAGAGACAAAGAGAGACGGAGAGAGTGAGAGCGGATGCAGATAATGGAGAGATAAAGAACAGGAACAATGAGAAGGAGAGAGGACAGGTTTCATATTGATATTACAGAGCGGAGGAGGATGGAGATGACAGATAAATATAATAGATCCAAACTCACACAGATAGACAATGACTCATTGATTGACTGTTTATGTTATATCTACTTCACTCTGGCTGTGAAGATAAGAGGTCTCTATTTTCGCTCAAGTTGGCTAAATCCACAATTTGGGGGTTTAGTATTTAGGAAGGGGCGTTCCAGTGCAAAATTTGCTATTTTGGAACACCTGTGCTACCCGTTACAATATGCATAGGTGTGGTTTGGACGTTACAATAATACTGCCAGGGCGGCAGTGGACATAGACTGTAAACTGTCCAAACTGACCCTCGACACCCGAGAACAAAGGAAGACCACTTCAGTGCCTTCACGTTAAATTAATGAATGTAAAACATGCAGAGAGAGGCATTCTGCCAAGGTCTCTAGATGTAAAGGCCCAGGGTGAGTGTCCCCAAACTCCCCTTTAACAAATGACAACCCCACCACAGGAATAGACTTTCAGTAGTCGACTGCCTTAATGTAGCTCAGCCCTTAAAGATAAGCTTTAAAAGTTTAAACTGTACTGTCTGGCTGTAATGGGCTGGTTAGATTTACGATGGGCTGAAGAAAGTTCCAATTAGCTCTATCTACACCCTAACCCTAACCCTAATAGTCTATAATTTGTTTAAAAACATTTGTGGATTGTGGTTTGAAGCTTCTTGTCTGACAGTCACACCATTTAACCAGCGGTTAGAAGCTTGGTGTTGCTGATGCAGAGCTCTTTGCCACAGTAATGGGACTGTGTTAATGTGATTAGTGTGTGATCGTGTTTACAGAGAAAGACGCAGCACTAATACTTTCCGGAGACAAAAAGCACATTAATTACTTCCTATAGCTGACTGTGTATTGTACTACTGTACGTGAGTGGTTTTATTTGTTTTGCTGCATGCATCACTGTGTCTCTCTGCCTCTGACATTTGTTGAATGTGAAGGAATACATAGAAAGTACATACTGTACATTTACAGTAGTGTGTTCACCTCAAGCATTATTGGATGCTTATCACAGTGACAGGGCTCCATATGGCGCGCGCGTGCACACGCACGCACACACACACACACACACACACACACACACACACACACACACACACACACACACACACACAGTTGCTGAACTATACTCGACATTGTCTTCTGCACAGAATCGCTGCTCTGAAAGATGGTGATATTATCAAGATCTTATCTTAAACGGGAGACTAGAATGTGTCCATGAACATCTTGTCATTGGTACTGTAGCAATTATGAATTATGAAATTATGAAGTATTACGATACTTGATACTTATAAGTCATTATAAAATGCTTCATAATGTGTTATGGGTTATGGTTATAAAGAGTATTTATGAGCTCTTCAATGATTATACAGGGTCACGATCAGATTATATTGCCATAAGTATGTTTATAATGCATTATAGACATGGAATGCATAGTAAGAGTTACCGTGGCGGACATTCATTTTATCATCAGAATGTATTCTTTTGTACATAGGCCTTTAGTAGGCCTATGTACATTCGGAAACATGTGCATGGGTTTGGAAACGTGGGAAGGTGTTAAAACATACTATGCATAATACTACGCATAACACGATCATTATGTTATAATTTTGCAAAATCGGAGAAACATTTGAGTTAAAGGACAACTTTAGTTTTTTACAACAAGGGTTCATATTCTAGATTGTAATTAAAGAATATAAAAGATGAGTGTTAAATTTATTTCATTTACTTCTTTCTATTGTTTTAGAGATTCCTATTTCAGTGGTTGGGGGCATTTAAATGCTCGCTACATGAGAGCTTATTCAGTGTTCATCTCCCGTTTGCGCAATTCATTTTCAATAAAGCTGGTAAAATCCACCTCCCTCAAGCGCAAAACCGTATTAGCAAAATGTCAATATTTATTTATTTAGCATAAAACCTGGTTGATGGAGACCCAACTATACAGATGGCACACCTGTGCAAAATGCAGTAACATTTCATGGCATTGTCTTGCCACCCACTAAATGCCATCACCTTGTCATTTAAATCAGTCATCGCCTGGTTATTTCCTGCCTGATGCCTGCCAGGGACATGCTGGGCCCCTGATTCAGCCCGGGAAAAAGAGTTGGAGAGGCCCTCATTGCGTGCTATAGAGAGAGATCTGCTGCTACTCAAAGATTTGCCATTTCAGATCATGACAAGTGACAAGCCAGTGGGCCAATTACATGAGTTATATTTCATCGTTGTCGGGTGGAAACCTTGTATGTCCAAAACCGTTTGTTTTGTATTTATCATTTTAAAAATGATTTAAACTAGTGAAAACAGCCGATCTATAAGCACACAACGCCTCGCGGTGCGAGGCGTTGTGTGCTTGTAGATGTGCTCTGCTGTTTTCACTACTTTTGTGCGACGGCCTTGTATGATGAAGCAGGGCTTTGCTTGCATGTATATGTCACGGTTTGATAGAGAAACAGTACGATCGAGAAACGGAGCACTCGTCGTGCGGCACGGGGCGGAACAAGCGGTCGATTTGAGCCACAACAACGTCGCGTCGGCAGGAATGATAGCGCCTCACCCCACGGAGCTTAGGGTTAGGGTTAGGCATAGTTTTACTGAGGTTAAGGTTAGGGTTAGGGTTAGAGTAAGGCATAGTACGCTAATGGCTAAACACTGCCGAGCTAGGCTAGTAAATAAAGAAAGAGAGTCGCAAACGAGTGACGCCAGCGCCTGCACTAGTGAATGGCTGTCGTCGCCATCTGGTGGTGATTGGTGTGTGGTGAACGACAAAACAAGCGCTCTTACCATGAACGTACTGAGTTACCCAAACGTACTGTAACATATACATTTGAAACTTGGAGATACAAGGTTTCTGCCCGACAGTGACGATTTACTTTGTTGGCCGTTCAGCCCCCAAAATGGAACAAAGGCCGACATTTTATTTTAAATTTTTTCTTAACACATCGGGTGCCCAGAATTATTCGACGTTTAATTTGCTGGTGCCCATGGCAACCCGCCATTTTACCTACCTTCGAAGTACTGGCGAGAAAAGTAATCCGAGTAAATGTAATCCAAGTATGTCCTGTTTATTTCGCGAAAATCTTTTCTTTCAGTCAGGACCGTTTTTTATCAATTCTAAGCCACAGTGTTTGTGTTACGGCCGGTAGAAGAGGCTGCCGTTTTGAGAAAAGTCAAGTCAACGAGACAGACAGCACGTCCGGGTGACGTAATTTCGTGCTGCATGTTGGTAAATGGAGTTTGTTTCATCACCGCGGTAGCCAAGTGCAGTAGCTACAGTACAGTATAGTTTACTGTACAACGCGTCGAACGCGTCGTGGGCACACGTAAAGATCAAAGAGATTGGCGCGTGGACACCACGTGGGCGTCCGATGTGTTAATGGCCGGCCTGGACCGGCCGGGAATGAACCGGCCGTTCGGGAGTTGTCCCGCTTTTCCCAATGGCCAGCACGTCCCTGCTGCCTGCACCACACTGCAGACCTGCAGACCTGTTTTCACCAGCCAGGACTCATTTCATAATTGCATGCAAACGCACACACACACACACACACACACACACACACACACACACACACACACACACACACACACACACACACACACACACACACACACACACACTCACACACGTAATGCGGAGTACAGAACACTGCTTTCTCTAATGAGACTTTAACCAGTATTGATTGTCTCTGAATGAGGCCAGTAGTCAAATTAGAATCCTGAGTTAATACTTGGTTATTAGTTACACATGCTTGCTCTGATGAGTCAATCGTCACTGAATTCACCTGTATTTTTGAATAATGACCGCTGAACTCAATAACAGAACGTTGTCTAATCAAAGACTCTAGAGCGCCTGGCTCATGTCAATCTTCGTTGATTGATTTCTGGAGAGTCCAACATCGCAGCCATGTAAACAAAACACATTAATAATCGCTGGAACCGCCGAGTTCCAGCGATGGTTAGCAGGGAATCCAAAGGCCAGGGTTCGATTCCCCCTGAGGGAACGACTAATGAATTATTCCTCTGAACGCGTGTTGGCGCATGCGCATTGCAATGACAAGACCATGGGTGATAACGGGTCTACCAGCCTCCTGTAGCCAGTAGACAGACTACTGAGCCTTAGCTAAGTGATGAGAACGGTGATAACAGACCCATACCAAGGGACGACAACAGGGATATCGGCTGGAGAAATAGACAATGCAGTAGCAGAATATTGATTCTATTTGATCACCGCTTCCTTCCGAGCCAACTGCATTGCACTGGACGCACCTGGCATAAAGTTTGGATCTTGTTTTGTTGTTGAGTCCATTTATTAATTTATTTAATACGGTATCCTGTAATAAGTGGCTTCACTTCGGGGTCTAAACACCCTGTGTGGGGTTTATTTCTCAATAATGTCCCGCTTCCCATTGATTATCCCTTGCTTATCGTCACTGTCGGGCAGAAACCTCGTATCTCCAAGTTTCAAATGTGTACATTTTTCGCAAAGCAAAGCCCTGCTTCATGATACAAGGCCGTCGCACAAAAGTAGTGAAAACAGCAGATCTACAAGCACAACGCCTCGCGGTGCGAGGCGTTGTGTGCTTGTAGATCGTCCGTTTTCACTAGTTTAAATCATTTTTAAAATGATAAATGCAAAACGAACTGTTTTGGACATACAAGGTTTTCATCGGACAACAACGTTATGCATCGTGTCAACAACAAAGTACTTCTTCCACCACTGGAAGCAGCTCACTGCAGTGTTCAGAACGTTGCAGTGTCACCTACCCACCTGTAGGAGCTGCTGTTTGACCTTCTTCACTTCGGACAGGTTGAGCTCGCTGAACAGGTCCGACACGGGATGAAGCCCCTCCCCCTTGCTCCCCTGCCTGGCCAATCCGGCGCCTCCGTGGAGGTGGCCCTTGCAGCGGTTGCAGTCCTCGTTGTTGCCGTTGGCGACGGCGCCATTGGTTCCTATGTTGGAGGCGGGGTTATTATAATTAAAAAGCCACTGCAAGATACAATACAATATCTTTGCAGTCGCTTCTTTTTGAGGCGAACGTCGCCTCAGTTGGGATTTTCCATCTGGAGCGAAGATACAGAGGTGACAAATCGTCCCGTTCAATGAGACACGCCAAGTCCTGTCTTTGCATTGACTTTGTATGTAATCGGCGCAGCTCAAACTAATATTTCATCTTGCGGTGGAAACCTTAACAATATCAACAATAATAGTAACTAAACTAAAGCTACGCTACACAAAAAATAAAAAATAAACCAGGGGTCTTCAAAGTTTTTCAGGCCAAGGAAGGACCCCTTATAGGTGAGAGAGTGGAAGCAGGGCACCCCATTACCCCTCCAACATATTGTATAAGAATTGTGCAGATTAAACCTTTCCATAGATAATTTCATAGACTTGTTTGATAGCACTATCATCAGTGTTGTGTAAATGAATACATAGGCCTGGGGGAAACTGAAAACAAGAAGTCCAAAAAATCTACATATAGAAAAAAGACAACAAAATAAATGCTAAAACGACACTAACCTTGGTTGCTGGCGTCGTCGGGGAACTTGAGTCCCTCCACTCCGGTGACGGTGAGCGCCAGGTGGGCTCCGGCTCCGTAGAGGCTGTCGCTCAGGCTGAGGTGGTGAGCCAGCTCCTTCCTCAGGTTGTTCTTCTGCTCGCGCTCGTTCTTCAGCGCGTCCAGGGCCTCCTCCAGCTGGCCCTCCGAGATGTCCTTCAGACGCAGCGCGTCCTCCAGCTGGCTGTTGAGGAGAACCGTCTCCTCCTCCAGGACCTTGATCTCATGCTTCAGGCCTTCATACTCCACCTGAGAGGAGAGTAATGTTTTGTTTAGTTCAAGCCCACTGGTTCTCAACCTTTTCATTCATTCATTCATTCATTCATTCATTCATTCAATATTTATTTATTCTCGAAATTACAGCAGAGTCGTTAGACTAATTTACAGTGTCGTCGAGTAGTACATTAGAAGTAAACATCAATAACATCACTGTTGATAAAAGAAAAAAACAGAAACACATTACATGTAGATATAGTAAATAGTAAAAGGCATATGTGGCATATAAAAGTTATAATAGAAACTAAGACCAATTTAGAAACAATTACATATTTGGTTTGGTTTGGTCACCAGAGATCTAAAATGATTTAAGGGTATCATAGTGGTCAGCTTCAATGTTGCCTGCAAATCATTTCATGTGGTAGGGCCACAGAAGCTGAAAGAAGTCTGAGTTGACCGTGGGTACTTTAAAAGTAGGGAAACCACTCGATCGGGTGTGGTAGGGTCCAGCGGGGGCCCATTCCAAAAATGCTGAAATATATTTAGGGCAATCTCCAAGTATGGCTTTATATAAATACAGATGCCAATGCAGCTCTCGTCTTTCAGTCAATGAGGACCATCCAACCTTGTTATATAAAATACAGTGGTGGGTACCATAAGTATCAAGTATTTTCAGGCCGTGACCCCCCTAGATAATCATATCATAGAGCTTGTCATATACCCTGACAAGCACTTGGGCTTGTAGGAGTTGAGGCATCACATTTAGTTTGACTCGGTTCCACAGATCAATATTTTGAAAATAGCAAATCTACAAGCTCCCAACGCCTCACGCTGCAAGGCGCTGTGAGCTTGTAGGCGTTGTGAGCTTGTAGATTGTCTATTTTCAATATATTTGCCTCTTTCTTATATTATTTGACAATTTAGCCAATGTTTGACCAGTTTTTATAGTATAGTTTGTTGATTACTTTTGATGCAGTAATGATCTATTTCTTTTTTGGAGGGGAATTACAAGTTCTTAAACTTCTTTAAATTGTCACCTGGGGACCCCCCACAAATCATGTGGTGACCTCCTGGGGGTCCTGACCCATAAGTTGAGAACCACTGTTCTAGCCAGCACAATCTCATTACAAAAGTTTATAATGTATAATAAGGTAGGCTACATATAAGGTGTTTTGTCTTGCATATTTACACACATATTGCATATTTAAGTAGATATTTAAACAATGTAAATCACAAAATCATATTTGTTATAGATTTTACAAGAAGCTATTCAAACAATGTAAATCAAATGTTAAAGTTTTTTATTAATTTAAAGTTTACCAACGTATTAAGCACCTTAAGCACATTAAACAGGCAGCATATTAGCTACAGTATTCAAACAATGTACAGTAAATAACAAGATGCTCTCATTTGTCAGTCATCTGCTGTGTGAAGCAGTAAAAGTAATGCCCCTCCCCCAGGGAGCAGTAAATCATCATCTTTCCTTTCCTAGCACCTTGTCCTTCCATTTCCCGTGAATGTGTCCACTATGGGAGTGGTTCTCAACCTTTTCAGGCTGTGACCCCCAAAATAACTAACATTTTAACTGGGGACCCCTCACCCTGACGAGCACTTTGTATAACACGGTTATATTGTGAAAACAGCAGATCTACATGCTCAAAATGCCTCGTAACGGCATTGTGAGCATGTAGATCGGCTATTTTCAAAATTTCTGCTAATATTTGATAATTTGGCCAATGTTTAATTTGTCATTTTAGAGGCATTAAAAAGTCCTTAAATTGTCATTTTAGAAATGTGCATAAACCCTCTATACACTTAAATGTTATGCTGGTTTGTTTCTGTTGAGAGAGAAAACAATGTTGCACATTAAGTTAATCATCTGGGGACCCCCCAAAATAATTTGGCGACCCCCCAAGGGGGTCGCCAAATTATTTTGGGGGGTACCGACCCACAGGTTGAGAACCACTGCACTATGGGAGTGGTGACAACATGTGATTTCAGCCTTTTTATAGGCATGACTCACACTGAATACAGGAATAAATGTATGAGGGCTGACGACACCGTGAATCCGTACAGGAATAAGTGTATTAGGAGTGATGACATTGGTTGTTTTTTTTGTTTTTTTAGAGCAGTGTGTGTTACAATTGGAGGAGACAAGGAGAGGTTGAGCTGAAAGCAATAACACTCACAATGACATTGAACCGGGAGCGTTATGGCAGGATAACTCAATGAAATGAACAGTATACACAGTCCTTCAAAGACAATGTGTGTGTGTGTGTGTGTCATCATAGCCCTGCCTGAAGCAATGAGAATTTGTGTGTCCTGGTATTTCCAATACTTTCACTTCTACTCCACTACATCTCGGAACCAAATATTGTACTTTTACTCCACTACATCTATTTGAAAACTTAAGTTAGTCGTTACTTTGCAGATATAAATGATTATATTATAAAACATACATTATTCCACTTTAGCCCAAGTTTATACCTAGGCTATTTGAAAATAGCCGATCTACAAGCTCACAACGCGTTGCATCATGACGCGTTGTGAGCTTGTAGATCTGCTATACTTTTGTATATTTTGATGACAATACTTTTGTACATTTTGAATTCCAGACTTTTTACTTGAAACAGAGCATTTTTACACTGCAGTATTGATACTTTTACACACACACACACACACACACACACACACACACACACACACACACACACACACACACACACACACACACACACACACACACACACACACACACACACACACTTCCCTCCATGGTGTATTGTCGAACGACAGTGTTTCATGAAATGTTTCACAATGTTTTAAAAATACTTTGACTATTATTTTTGACAATTCCCCTATTCTCCTAGCACTTTTTCCACCACTGCTGCCTGATACACTGAGAATGTGTGCGTCATGGTAGTCCTGCCTGAAGCAATGAGAATCTGTGCGTCATGGTTAGGCCCGTCACAGTTATTACATAACAGCCTGTAGGAGTGTGTGTGCTGTCTTGCTGTGACCAAATATCACCCTCCCTGCCCGGCTTCCCTTCCCCCGTACATGTCCAATTGTGTTACCGTAGACCAATAATTCTCAACCTTTTTAGAATTCGAGGACGCCGAGTTTGATATGTGTTAGACCACACACCCCCATTTCATACCACAAGGCGTCGGCTATTTTCAAATAGCCACGGTATAAAATAGGGCTAAAGTAGTTTACGTATGTTTTATAATATAATAATTTATATCTGTGAAGTATCTAGTAATTAAAGTTTTCAAATAATTGTAGTGAAGTAAATGTACAATATTTGGAATCCGAAATATGGTGAAGTAGAAGTAAAAGTACTGAAAAATGGAAATACTCAAGTAAAGTACAAATACCTCAAAATTGTACTTAAGTACATTACTTACGTAAATGTACTTAGTTACTTTACCCAGTACAGCAAATATCTTTGCTGATAATGTCAGCCTATTTTCACCAAACGTTTGCCACAGAAATAGAGGCGCTGTGGGCGGTGCAGACAGACCTGGTTCTGTTTGAGCGTGGACACCAGCTTCTGCAGCGTGATGTTCTCCTCCTCCAGCTCAGTGTAGTCCTGCAGCAGACGGGCCTCTCGGAACTTCAGCTCTCTGATCTCCTCTCTCATCCGGGACCTCTGCAGCTCCAGCATCTCGTTGCTCTGAAAGCACATGGACAACACAACAACATTAAAGCAAAAATGTAAATCTCACAACTGAAAATGTTTGTATGAGCTAAGTCCTAATGTGTGACGGTGTGAAAGGAGCCCCCACCCCACACTAGCAATGAACACATTATGTCAAATGATGATGTTTTAGTAATATTGTCCCTGCTCTTCTACATACAGTCTCAAAAACATCTCATGGACAAACAAAAGAGAAAATGTGTGACCCGTGCCGGAGGAAGCCTGGGGCGGGCCCTCCTCTGGAGCCAGGCCCAGAGGTAGGGCTCGACAGCTTAGGCCTCCCGAGTGTCTCCCTAGGAAGGTCCTCTATGCCACGGGTTCCACAACCTTTTGGGCTCAGGGCACCCCTATAAATATTTTTTTCATCCGAGGCACTCCTACATTATATTCCTAATTTTCACTCCCAGCACCTTATATTTAAAGCATATTTTAGCGATTATGTTGCGAGGAAAATGTTGACATAATAGCCATTTTGGTTAAACCTGACTGAAAATAACTTTGTAATTCAAGTTTAAAATTATACAAAATATTTTTTAATAAATTCCAAATATTATCAAATTATCTCACGGCACCCCTGGACTGCCGTCGCGGCACCCCAGGGTGCCCCGTCACCGACTTTGAAAACCCCTGCTATATGCATGTCCCACTAGGAGGAGACCCTGTGGCAGACCAAAGACCAGATGGGGGAAGTACAGTATATCTCCACACTGGCCTGGGAATGCCTTGGGATCCCCCCCCCCCCACACTGGCCTGGGAATGCCTTGGGATCCCCCCCCCCCCCCCCCCCCCAGGAGAGGGAACACTGGAAATCTCAGTTGGAACTGCGACCCGATTCCAGATCAGCCGTTGAAGATGGATGGATGGATGGATGGATGTTCTACAGGTGAAGAAATCACAGACTGAGGCTTTTAACCTTTGCTTTTATAGGAAATATCCCAGAGTGTTAAGACTTTATGGAAGATGCCTCTGAATATATGATATTGCTAACTTGACCACTTCAAATACACAATTTCGGTCGCAATAAAACAAAGGCAACATATGCATATCACGCACGCACGCACGCACGCACGCACGCACGCACGCACGCACGCACGCACGCACGCACACACACACACACACACACACACACACACACACACACACACACACACACACACACACACACACACACACACACACACACACACACACACACACTTCCCTCCATGGTGTATTTTATACTTTGTCGTACGACAGTGTTCCATGGAAATATCAGATCTACAAGCTCAAGCTTGTAGATCCGCTATTTTCACAATGTTTTAAAACTACTTTGACTATTATTGTTGACAATTCACTAATTCTTCTATAATAATAACCATGCCCAAACCAGGGCTGTTACAGGAGGCTGAAACCATGGCCGTTACAAGGAGGATGGAAGTGCATATCTTCCCTGGAACAAAGTGTCTCACCTCAGTTAAAAAAAAGCCAGGAGTCAGCACTACTGTCCAACTCCCAGCTACAGCTTTTATTTATTTATTTCTGATCTGCTGCAATGAGACAGCCACAGAAACCTGAGCATATAATCACTGTTGGCTAGAAAACTATTTTTATGTGTGTGTGCGTTTTGTGTGTGTGTGTGGTGGGCGGCGAGGGGTGAATGCCCTACTTCGTCGTACTGTACATACAGTAACAGTGTTGTTGTGAGCTTGTACATATCTACCATTTTGGAAAATTGTGTGGATTGTATACATACAGTGAAAAGTATTAACTTTTCACTGTATGTAACTTGTGACTAATTGACAACTATATTGGATCCGACGGTTCTTTTCACCTCATTCCTGAAAATGGACATTCTACCTGACAGCAACACAGTATGATGATGTTACTGCATGTTGAGACTGCCAACATAGAGTGGGCCTCAGTCAGCACACAAAAAAGAACAATGTTGTGTGACTCAGAGTTACTGGAGAATGACTAACATGCCTAACACGTTGCACTTTAACAGGAACACGTTCTTCCAACTACCCTCAAATGAATCCCACTTTATTAATATAATCTCATCTCTACTGGCTGCGATGGTAGTGTGATATGAGTGTTCATTTAAGAGAGTTTGCGTATCGTCAATGACTAAATCAGAAACTTGTTGTTTTTGAAAGAGCCGTCGCTGTGATGGCTTCAGGTAGAGCGTGTGTTCGGGCTTTTAACTACTGCAGATACGAAGTTCTGATAGGAAAATAAAGTTGAAGTTGTGAGCTTATAAATCGGCAATTTCTGTCTGAATGTTCCCCACAGATTAGGGCATGTTGTTGAGGTTCATGTGGTCAGAGAAGCTGCTGAATGGCTGCTCAGAGGTCTGGAGGAGGGATCCTCACATCATAATGATGGTAGAAGTGCTGAGCCACACTGACACAGGCCGCCTGCAGCCTCCTGCTGCTGCTACTGGCACAGGAAACACACAGGGGAACACATATGGTCCATGAGAGAGAGAGACAGAGAGAGAGAGAGAGAGAGAGAGAGAGAGAGAGAGAGAGAGAGAGAGAGAGAGAGAGAGAGAGAGAGAGAGAGAGAGATAGATATGAAAGTTTAATAACAATATATTTGAGAGCTTAAACCTTTGGCTATTACTGAATATTACTTTTTAACACAAAGTAAAATGCAAGTAATATTCAGTAATATCCAAAGGTTTATGCTGGCAAATGTATTGTTTCCATGTTTCTATCTGCAAGGGAGGCAGAGCAATACATGATTGTTTATAGTGAATGTTGGCCAAACGCTCAGTTTTAAGGAGGCGTTTTTTAGAGTAGCCCCTCGGGTCTAAATGGCTTAGGTTGTTAGCAGCACAGTCTAGTGGAACATGTCCCACAGACATTTAACTGCTTGTACCTGTATGAGTGAGTGACAAGCAAACCCATCTTGATTCTTGATTAGGAAACAGAGCATCTTTAGACTGTCTGACGATTTTCAAGGTGTTTAAACATAGAAGCAGGGATCCTAACACTGCAGCAAACACAACAACAAGACCAGGCAACCCTGGAGCGACAAATCAGCCTCTTGTCAGTCTGTCTTTCTGTCTGTCTGTCTATTTGTCTGCATTATTTTTTCTCTTCAACGGTTTGGCTAGTCAATCTGAAATTGCACACGGTCATTAAACATTGGCACCAGCAGGGACTGACAAAGCAGATTTTAGCATCGTTGTCAAGTATGATGAGGGACATGAACTTGGCCAGAGGTGAGAGCAGACTGCATGGAGCGATACATGAACATACATAAATGAACAACACAGAGCACATGAGTGACAGTGAAATAAAAATGGTTGCTCCCGGATTCTTTGTGTTAATGCAAAGAGTACATAGTTGCATCTTCACCAGCACTCCCAGTGTTGACTTTCAACGGTGCGTGCACCTGACTCCCTGACTGTTTAGCCAGCATACAGCAGCAGCCAGCCAGTAGCATTTCACAGGAACGTCACATCGGCATAGCGTCAAGATAAACTCGGCTGTACAAGCCCTGACGTGTAGTGATTGACAGGACAGGTCCAAGGGGTGCATTACATATTCATGAGGGGGCGGGGAATTAGGGTTGAGCTGTGTATGAAGTGAACAGGATCAATGAGGCTCTAATAGAGCTGAACACACCAGAGAGACAAGTAATCTATGGTTGGACTGCACTGTTGTTGCTGTACATTGCAGTATTACAGTATAGTGGAACGGCAGTAGAAGCCATGGCAGGAGAGACCATCATCTTTCTTTATCCTGCCTCATCCCTCCATTAAAGGGCAACTGTGTTTTTTTATACCAAGGAATTAGAGAAAAGAAAAGATGAGTTAAAATGTTTTCATTTACTGCTTTCTATTGTTTTAGTGGTTTTAACTACGGTATTTTGATTTCAGAGTGTGCATGCATACAAGTGGCTAAATGTCTTTTAGACACATTAAGCCCATTCCCAAGATGCACTGCAATCTTATATGGGCAGATGTGACTTATGGGGGCTAGTTGTGTGTTACTTAGTTATGAAGAAATGCCAGCTTATTGTGTCTAAAATGACATATTTATTTAAACACTTGTACGCATGCCCCCACCCACTGAAATCAAAATCGCTAAAACAATAGAAAGCAGTAAATGAAAACATTTTAACACTTGTCTTTTCTTTTCTCTAATTACAATCTAAAATATGAACCCTTGTTGTAAAAAAACACAGTTTTCCTTTAAACTGTTTAAACTTTGCATACTTATATAGGGCATATAATTATAGGCAAAACAGCAAAAAAAATCAGATCTGAGATTGTAGAGCTGCAGTTTTTGTGTAACAAAATATATAGGGCTTAAAGGAGTAGTTCACCCCCAAAATGACTTTTTTTCTATTGATTACTCATGCCATGGAGAGTAGAGTTCAATAATATTTTTTGTTTTTTGTCACATTCCTAAGACAAAAATGTGATTTGAGTAAATTTACCCTCATTGATTCCGGATGGTGACTCGTTTCGAAACGGGTCACCATCCGGAATGAATGGGGTAAATTTATTGTTATCACATTTTTGTCTTAGGAATGTGACAAAAACCAAAAAATATTATTGAACTCTACTCTCCATGGCATGAGTAATCAATAGAAAAAAAGTCATTTTGGGGGTGAACTACTCCTTTAAGTGATTACTGCAGCAACTGAATAAATAAATATATTTTATTTTATGAATATCTTGTGCCAAGAAGCTATCCGTTGGAAATACTGACCAGAAGAGAGAACAAAATGGCGCCTAGCTTTTATAGTTTAACATCATTTGACTGAAAGGGTGACTTTGTGAATCACTCAAAGTAAGTAAACTTAAAAAAAAAAAGAAAAAAAGAAAAAAAAAGGAAAACAAAAAAGGTACAGGTACATTTCGGCCTGAGACTTTTTTCTTGATGTTTGTGTAAAACGCTTATTATGAAAGGTGGCTTTGAATCCCCTGGTGAGGCTGCAGCATCTGTCCTCCTCCACAGTTAAAGGAGACATCTCCTCGTTAATATGCAACAGTTATGCAAATGCCAATATGCAAATGAGAGGCGACAAGCAGCTACTGTAATGAGGAGGTGATTAATGTGCGTAACAATGAAGGATCCTCGCAAACCCTTCTACACCTTCTGACTACACTTCACACAGCCTATCACAGATAAGCCCAGTTTTATACTTTGCCATACGTCGGGTGTCGCACAGCGAAAATCGAGTCAATCTACAAGCAAACATAGGTAATCTACAATAAATAAACACATAACAATATTAACAAATAGTCGATTAGCTATTATTGAAAGATTTTCAAACATTTTGAAAAATGTATAAGAATTGTGAGAAGAAAAACAAAATACAAATAAATACATTTTCACTTGTAATGACATGACGACAATACTGTAGGTGTTCCAGGCTGAAAGTGGTTAATTATCACTCACAAAAGACAGCAATGCTCCAAGGTCAACATTATTATACTGTAGCCTCGGTTTACAGTATATATTAAAAAATTTATACTCCATCACACATTGGCCAATGTGCAGCAAAAATAGCAGATCTAAAAGGCTCAGAATATGTGGTGTGACGTGTTGTGACTGAGATTGTACATCGGCTATTTGAACTATTATTGTTTTTTTCCCCCCCAACAATTTAGCATTTAGAAAATGTTTTGAAAATGTTTACCTATGATGGCATTCCCAAACTAGAGTAAAGGCACACTACTGTAGGTTCAAAAAGTCAGAACGGCTCCTACAGTAGCTCAACGTTAGAGGTGTGCATTGGCACTACCCTCACGATTCAATTCGATTGCGATTCACAAGGTAATGATTCGATTCGATACGATTCTACGATGCATCGTGTTGCATCACACTTTTCTATATCACTGCACAAGATGGCTAATTTCAGTCAATACAAGCAGTGAGATATACTGAACATCATATTTTATTTCGAATTATATTATAATATTGTTGTCGGGTGGAAACCTTGTATGTCTAAAACCGTTAAATTTGTATTTATCATTTTAAAAATGATTTAAAACTAGTGAAAATAGCCGATCTACAAGCACACAACGCCTCGCGATGCGAGGCGTTGTGTGCTTGTACTTTTAGATCGGCTATTTTCACTCGTTTTGTGCGATAGTCTTGTATGATTGATGAAGCATGGCTTTACTATTTATATATAATTATATTTAGGCTTCAATTATTGATTATGGATTATGTCAAGTTGATGCATTTAATTTAATTTAATTGAACTGAATTGCGATGCATTGCTGAATCGATTATTTTTGACACCACTAGTCAATGTTACTAGTGTCATGTTTTGTTCTGATTTGAAAACTCCCTCCAAACGTGATGCTGTGCTGTGATGAGAGAGAGCAGCAGCCAGGCTCTCTCTCCCTCTCTCTCTCCCTCTCTGTCTCTCTCTCTCTCTGCACACATGTGCCGAGCTCAGGGCATTTCTCTTATTCTCCAGCTTAGCTCTGGATTTGTCCTCCACAATGGGGTCGTGGCCGCCGCCGTGTCTGACCCCGGATCGAACCCTCGCACCGAACCGCAGTTCACCCGGGAGTCGGGAGGACATCAGCTCACGTATCGTCTCTGTCGGGGCAGAAAACTCTTATCTCCATATTTCTAACTTTCTGTGTTTTTTCATAAATGAAATCCCTGCTTGATCATACTACAGCGTCACACGAAAGCATCAAAAGTAGCAGATCTACAAGCTCGAGAACAGTTTTGGACGTATGACGTTTCCACCCGACAGAGACGATATACACATGACAGGTTTATTTATAGGCGCTTATGACATGGCAGTTAGTTTTTTCTTTGGTTTAATGGATCTGCTTTTACCTCTCACTGCCTTATGTATGTGCAAAGACCAGTGGTTCTTAATTTTTTTCCCTTGTTCATCTACAGTATATTTTTCAGAAATTGTCAATAATAGCAAAGATAGTTGATCTACAAGCTCACAATTATCGTTACCTTTGACCACTTTTGAGAGCATAAAATAGGGCTCAATGCAAGTGATTAAAATCCAGGAAAAGACAACCTTCACGGTTACGCATATCATATCACAATATGGCACTATCCAAAATCCCAAACGATATCTAGTCCTGTATCACAATATCGATATAACATCGATATATTGGCCAGCCCTGATTACTAATATTATAGTTCTTCCTGGTTCGTTGAACTCAACATAATCGACACAATCTAAGAAAATGAAAAAAGACATTGGACGTGGAATAAAGGTCCACACAAGGTCACTTTCACAGGTATGATGACCCTCATGGACCTACCTGTGGATAAAGCAATCTTTTATGGACTACTGTACTGTATGTGGTTGAACCACTTCTGCATGTACAACGTGGGTGTTCCCCCTTCCTTCCCCTACACTCCCCCCTGCACCTTCTTTTTTGAGCGGTGCTATCCACTCCAATACGTGTCCATGTGTGTATCTCCATATTTTATATGTATATCCCTTTACTGATTGGACAATATAATGATGAGCACATCATCACTGTCAGGCAGAAACCTTGTATCTCCAAGTTTCAAATTCGCTTTAGTTTTTTGGTAAATTAAAGACCTGCTTCATCATACAAAAGTGTTGCACAAAAGTAGTGAAAACAACAGATCTACAAACACACAACGCCTCGCGATGTGAGGCGTTGTGTGCTTGTAGATCTGCCATTTTCACAATTTTAAATAATTTTTAAAATAACAAAAAAGGAAGGTTTTGGACATACAAGGTTTTCACCCGACGACGATATGTATGCCTTCATACATCATAATCATACTGTGCTACTCCTGGAATAGTTTTTTCTACTGTGAAGTGAGTGGACAGGTGTGATTGTTTTCTTTCTCTTTCTGGAAACAACAAAACGGTGGAGCTTGCACACAAACAAACAAACAAACCTATAAACCTGTGATGTGACAATAAAGATGGTTGTGATTGCATCCAGACTGTGTACTGTACCTCTCTGAGCTCCTGCAGGACGGCGTTGAGCCTGTCGTTCTCCGCCTGCGTGTTGGAGGCCACGGAGCGGCTCAGCTTCACCTCGGACTGCAGCTCCAGCAGGCGGCCCATGTAGAAGGCCTCCTTGGAGGCAGACTCCCTCAGCAGCGTCTCCTCGTTGCTCTCCCCGTCCTCGGCCACCTTGCGCTGGTTGGAGTAGGCCTGGCTGAACGCCTGCACAGGGAGGGGAGGAGGGAGAACCACAGGTCACTATAGGCTGGTCACAAAACTCTTTACACCAGGCGTATTCAACAGGGGGTCTGGAACCCCTAGGGGGTCCTCAGAGTTACCACAGGGGGTCCTCCAAATCTTCCAGTCCTTTTTATATTAACAACCTGAACCCTAGTGTCCATATTCTGAGAACTATAGCCAAAAATAGCAGATCTACAAGCTCACAACGCCTCGCAGCTGTGAGCTTGTAGATCGGCTATTTTCGGCAAAGAAGTTTGGTGTAGAGGGGAAAAGAGCAGACTAAGTACAGAGTAAAAGGTCAAGTTTATTAGGTAATGATGGCACAAGTGGTTAAATATCTGAAAACACATGAATCCAAAACAGACTGATGATTGTGCTGTCAAACGATGAAACTATATGGAATCTGGGGGTCCCTGCTTCATCTCTCTCTCAACTAAGGGGTCCTTGGCCTGAAAAAGTTGAAGACCCCTGCTTTACACCTTACAGTAAGTAAGGGATAACGTCTCGCTCAGCGGTCATTATCGAGTGATAGAATCCCGACAGGCTGAAATGGCACCAACGCTGAGCGAGACTTTATCCCGCTTATTACACATAAATTAATAAATTGACCCAAGTAAAAAAATATATATATTTCCTTGCTTACAGTAGTGAAAGTATTCAACAAGTGTTGCACTGTCCGTTCGCAGAGCGCAACGTCGCCTAGATGCAAACAAGGAAGTGTTAATCAAATAGAATCCATATTTGGTTACTGCATTGTCTATTTCTCACTTCTAATGTTTTCACATTCTAGCAACACTTAGTTGTAAATGACACTGTGTTGTTTACATGGCTGTTGGATGTTGGATACAGCACAAGACTGACGCAGTGCAGCCTGAGTGCAGCAGGTGTTCTGTGCCTTTGATTAGGCATCGGTTGAGTAGAGCGGTAGAGCGGTCATTATACAGAAATAATTCACTGCTGATTTCAGAGATTGACCAATCAGAATCAAGCATTCAACCAAGCCGTATCTCGTGTACAGCAGGGGATCTCAAACATGTTTTCTAGCCCAACCCCATATTATGAGGATTTTCTTTTGGCGACCCCCTGATCCAAATCAATAACTGGTCTGATTGTCTGTCTGTCTGTGAAAATCTCATCTCCCCGCTCCGAGTCGGTAATGTTACAATGTTACTTTAATAATACCAATTTGTATTGTGTTGTATATCATATTCATCGTTGATTTGTCACCTTTACAACGAGGTACAGTTTGTAAGCATCAGGCTTTCGTGGAATGAGCACCACAGCCAAACGTGTGGGTAGTGCTGACCCAAAATGAGCCAAAATCCGGTCCACTATGTCTCCCCTTTAATTATGCCAAATGGTATTGTGTTTGATATCATTGTTATCGTTGATTTGTCACCTTTACAACGAGGATCTGGCATTCATGGAATGAGCAACACAGCCAAACGTGTGGGTAGCGCCCCTCCAGAAATGGTCAAAATGGCCTGGCAGGCCTGCAATACTGTTCTTTTGGTGTTCACTTTTGTTGCTTGGAGCATTGAATGATTGCACTCTCCCACAGTAATAAGGTAAAGAAAAAACAACACATATTGGCCATTTTTACACTTTGTTAATTTTAAGCTCAGTGTCAGGGAAGCCCAAAACGAGAGTAAATGCCAGCAGAACAGTATTGCAAGCCATTTTGGCAAAACTTTGGTTGGCGCTACCCACACGTTTGGCTGTGTAGCTCATGCCTTGAATGCCCCAGGCTTACAGGCTGTACCTCATAGTAAAGGTGACAAATCAACGATAAAAATGGTATAAAACACAATACGAATTGGTATTATTAAAGGGGCGATATAATGGACCGAAGTCAAGTTTCCTTTCTTTTTGTGCTGATTTTATATTGTATTATGTACATATACAGTATTTTGTTGATTTGACTTGTACAACGTGTCATGAAGCTTGTGGATCTGCTATTTTATATGGCCTATTTTTGCCATAGTAAATGATTTAATTTGACTGTCTATTGGTACCGGTCATTGACAGACAGTAATTTCTTTCTTTGCATATTCAAGTTATATTATGTCATATCTCTGCGCAGTGCAATTTCTGTTTACAAAGCCTAAAAGGCAAACAGAAATGCAATTTGTATATATTATGCCAACAACACATTTAAAGAATTCATCACAATTATTTGTATGACAATTAATTATCAACTAGTCTGAATAAAAAGATAGAAAGTGCAACCACATTGTGTATTTACTAAAGAACACTGAATTCCATAAATCATGTTTTGGGCTTATAAACCTCACAGTTCATAAACATACATTCCTCCTTCCTCACCACTAGGGGCACTGCTTCTATAGTTACAACAACCACCCACATACTGTACCAGGCTGGTGTCTGTACTCTACTCTGCAGTGCAACATCCACAGAGTTAAAGTAACCCTGCCAGAGTTAAATGAACAGTGCGTGTCTGTGTAAGATGATCTTCCAGCCCTGAGGTGTGTGTGATCGATAGGAACACTGTTCCCATTCTCCTGACACAGGTTTTCGCGCGGCTACAGGGGCTGACTGATCACGACAAAGGAACCCGGGCTTGATTGAGGAAATCAAATCACACACAGCAGCCATCATCCACACAACAGCATTACAGCATTACACACACCATGATGACCCTGTGACGGGACGATAAGCGATATTATTGTTTATTGTGATAAAAAAACGCTCACGATAATTGTATCGTGGAGATTTCATTCATCGTGATATCGTCCTCCGTCATGCACTGGGATCAATTCACCTTTTATTTGCCGAGCTGCATATCCAGTACCATTTAAACCCTCTATAATTGGTAAAAGGTACTTATAATATACGTACTTGATACAGTCTTTTTTTCCACTCTCTATCAAATGTCTTTGCCAAAAAACAGCCGATCTACAAGCTCACAACGCGCCACAACGTACTTATAATATGCGTACTTGATATAGTCTTTTTTTTCACTCTCTATCAAATGTCTTTGCCAAAAAGCTTGTAGAACGGCTGTTTTGTTGGCAAATGTTCCGCCCCAGGATAATGCATTTTGATTATCGTGATAATATCTTAAATCGCGATTTCTTTTGTCACAATAATCGTGATATGACATTTTCATATCGTCCCATCCCTACCTGTGACACTGTCGGGCAGAAACCTCTTATCACCATATTTTAAATTGTTGTGTTTTTTCCCCCTAACTTAACGCCCTACTTGATCATACTACAGCATCACACAAAAGCATCAAAAGTAGCAGATCTACAAGCTCGAAACACAGGCCCGAAGGGGCACGCTTTGAGCTTGTAGACCTGCTACTTTTGCTATTTTTTATTTATTTTAATCCTGAAAAGTAACAGTTTTGGTTTGCACCCGACAGAGGAGTTATACTATACATACAGCAAGGGTTTCTCTGTTCTTAAAAAGAACATTGATAGTGGAAATAGCCGATCTACAAGCTCACAACGTGTTGCATCACGACGCATTGTGAGCTTGTAGATCTGCTATTTCCACTATTTTTGAAAATGTTTGAAAATATATGAACATTTTTCAACATGGAAACGATGATGTTTATGAAAAAATAATTGCGATTATGTCAAATAATTGCGATTATGTCAAATAATTGCGATTAGACGATTATGTAATAATTGTGACAGGCCTAGCTGCACCATGCCTTCGCCACATGGTTTGACAAAATCAATGTCCACATTAATCTGCTAATCTAATCTATTAAAACACACACTACATTTAGCCACACACACACGCACACGCACACGCACGCACGCACGCACGCACGCACGCACGCACGCACGCACGCACGCACGCACACACACACACACACACATGTTTGCACGTGCAGGCACACTCCCCTCTCTTGGGAGGCACAGGGTGGTTTCTTTGGAAGAATATGGTGATTCATTCTGGCCACATTGTGACCGAGGGAACGACCGTTGTTGTTTCAAAAGCTCGCCTGTGCCTCGGGCCCCCGGGGCCCCCAGCAGGAGCCTCCACCACCTCTATAGCTGTACGTGTGTGGGGCTCACTGTCCATAAAGGCAGCACAGATTTCTTTTTTAAGGGACAATGACTTCCTGGTTGACAGATGTTCAACGTTAAATCTCAGCAGTGTTGCAAGAAACAGAGCCTAAAAGCATACTGTAGTGAAGATTTCAACTGTACAAGTTGTGAACTTGTGAGCTTCTAGATATGGGGCAGAAGTAGGCCATTCATTAATTTAAGAGAAATATATAAAAAGTCTAAATATGGAGATACACGGTTTCTGCCTGACATGCAATGATGCGCATAAATCAAACTCTGAAGGGCCTCTTTCAACTGTCGCACACGGACACACGGTCGGTCAGCCAGACAGACAGACAGACAGACAGACAGACAGACAGACAGACATATGGACATGCAGGCTTTGTCAACGTAGTAGGGCTGTCACGATCATGACATTTTACATGAGGATTAATTGCGACATAAATAAGTGTGATTAATGAAATGAATGGGGTAAATGTGGGCTACTGTATGCATGAGCTGGTCAGTCTTTATGATAAATAACTCTACTATGTATGTTTCTACATGTGGATGAATAGTATGTAATGTATGAATGTACAGTATGTAAATGCATGCATTATGTCCAAAGAACTGACAACGCCACAAGTGGACGTACCGGTACACCATTACAGTGACATGGAGTGTCTCTGTATTGAGATGTTGATACCTCATGCCACACATCATAATTATGTCAGCCACTGTGAGCCATAGATGAATGAAACATCAATGCCATTTTCATCAGGATGACATTAATAAAGGCATTAATAAGGCATCAGTGACTGGCAACCCTTAAAGTTGTGTCTATGAAAAGGAGCCCATTGTACATTCAAGCCTGGGGCAGAGTGGAGGCCGTCTGTTCCATACAGTTGAGACAACAATACGCTACAATACACTACCCTCTGCTATTGATATTCACCCCTGAGGGCATGGAAGACCACCAGACCTCCAACACCCATCCTCTGGTGCACATTAATGAGGCCTTCTGTGATGCCCGCAACACACACACACACACACACACACACACACACACACACACACACACACACACACACACACACACACACACACACACACACACACACACACACGCACGCGCGCATACATGTACATGCAAAATGTACACGCACACAAGCAGACGCACAGGCTATTTTAGTCACAGGCAATAGACAAGCTCCTTTTTCAGCAGTGATTTATATCCAATACAGCTGGTTGCACACTGTTACGTTTTTTTCATTGCATTTTGGAAATCCGAATTTGTTTTAGGCCAAGGAGAGAGAGAGAAGAGAGAGAGAGCAAGGGATCCAGTGGTGACAGTTGCGAAAATCTGAAAAAATTCAACCATGGTCCGAAAATAAATACAAAACAGGCGGCAGTGTGCAAAATTTGAGGTACATTTTTGTATTTACATGCTCCAATATTCACTCCGATATTCCGCCATAAAAACGCAGCAGTGTGCAAAGACCTTTATACTCACTACTAATACTAAATACTTTTTTTTCTCTTTCTTCTAAATTTAGAGTAGCCAATTATTTTTACCCTTTTTTCCTCCGCAACGTAGTCGTTATGCCAATTGTTTCCTCCCCACACACATTTCTGTGTTGTCACTGCTGTTGTATCCTACTGATTCACCTGCCAGTGAGGAGCCCCCACCAGGAAGACGTTCAATCTACTCCTCCCGCCCAACACTCCCTGCTGACAGGTGCCGTACTTGTTTTGATTTAAAAAGAGAATCCAAAGCAATACAGAAATTGGTTTGTGAAATGTATTCAGGTGTCGATCCAAAGCCAGGTCACCATGCTGAGCTCCACTTTTACACAGCTGTGATAACAGCAGACAGCACCCTGCACACACAGTGCTGGACACCAAAGTATAGATACTCCTGGTCAACTACAAGTGAAAGTTGCTCTGTCAAATGTCACCTGGAGTACTTGCTTTTAAAAATACGTACATATTTTCGAAGTTACATGCTTTTAGAAATACTTCGGTATTCCATAAAATATAAACAGCGGAAATAGCAGATCTACAAGCTGACAATGAGTCACCTTGTGACACATTAGTAAAAAGAACAATATTTCTTTGAAATGTAGTGGAGTGAAAGTCATACTCAACAAAAAAAATGCTCTTTTTACTTTTTTTAAGTACTGCACTCAAGCAAATGTATGTTGCTACTGCACAGTGTCCCCTGGTCTAAAGCCAGGTCTCCATGCTGAGATGCATGTTTTCACAGTTTTGATAACAAGCTGCATCCTGCAGAGAAGCAAGGCAACGCTGTCCAGATGGTTGCCGTGGTAACTGTGGAGGTATTTCAGCACCACGGAGAGAGACATAAGGGACTACCAGCAAGAAACCATGGAGACAATGTGTGTGTGCAAACAAGAATAAATAAAGCAAGAATAAAACAAACAGCCCCACATCCCATCAATAAACACTAAACAGCCTAAACATCGTCCATAAATGTGTTAAGAGACTTTAATCACAAAATGGAACAGGATAAAAACAACATGGAGCTCCATCAAGGACCTCTGGGGGTCCCCTGGACCCCACTTTGCGACCAGTGCAATAAAGGACAGTGTATCGTTTCTGTCAGGTGGAAACCTCATGATTATGTCCTAAACTATTACTTTTCAGGAATCAAATAAAAAAAAATCGACAAGCTCGCAAAGCGCCACTTCACACCGTGTTTTTCGAGCTTGTTGCGACCGTTGGTCGCATTTAGTATGAAAACCTGCAGATCATGTGTGGGCGTCACGCCTCGGCCCATATATGGACATCATGACCCCTTATCCCTAAACTTCTTTGCCTTCTTTTACTATTTTGAAAAACAATTTAATTTACACACACACACACAAAAAGAAAAAGTTTGAATATGGATCTAAGACAGGAGTCTTCAACGTTTTCAGGCCAAGGAACCCTTAGCTGAGAGAGAGATGAAGCAGGGACCCCCAGATTCCATATAGTTTCATCGTTTGACAGCACAATCATCAGTGTATTTTGGATTCATGTCAATTCGTGTTATCAGATATGTAACCACTTGAGCTTGTAGATCTGCTATTTTTGGATAAGGTTCTCAGAATGTGGACGTTAGGGTTCAAGTGGTTAATATAAAAAAGGAGAAAAAAAGTTTCTATCACACAAAGATTTGAAGGACCCCCAGTAGTAACTCTGAGGACCCCCTAGGGGTCCCGGACCCCCTGTTGAAGAACACTGATCTAAGAGGTTTCTTCCCTAAAGCAACATCAGAGTTATTGCAGAGCTTGCATGTGTGCTGTACACTGAGGCTATGTGAGGACACTGCTGTCTCTGCACCTGCTGGTTCTGTGGACCAACATGATAAACAGCATGAGCAGAAAGCAGGGGAAATAAGATGTATTTTTAAGCCTCTATCTCTGAACCACCAGAGTGTGGCAGGAATATTGCCTTCAGGTACTGTAAGTTTGTCCTCGGGACAAGGACAAATGATTCCCTGGGGGCCAGCCAGGGGGACATGTGGCCAGCCAAGGGATTTGCTATCTCCTAATAATGCACACACACACACACACACACACACACACACACACACACACACACACACACACACACACACACACACACACACACACACACACACACACACACATGCACACGCGCATGCTAATGAATCTCTTCAAAACAACACAAAACCGATAGTCTGCTCGATGCAATCACTAATGCAGTGAACTGTACACCCTTATTCAAAATAGCTTACAGTATCTACAAGCTCACAATGCTTCACAAAAGGCTAAAGCTCTATATTGTGATAGTAATCATTGGAGTGTTAGTTAGTAACAGGGGTCTTACTCTGCGTCTTACTCTCCAGTTCTATAATAAACAGAAACTACATTGTCATGTGGGTGGCAAATCTTCAGCCAATCCAGGAGAAAGTACAGTATCTGCTCCATTTTTATAATGTTCCAGTTCTAATTGTGTCTTCTCATTGCTTTGTGTCATCACTTCCAAATGCATTTGTTTATCCTGTGTCCTGTGTGAGTTCTCTCTCCTGCCTGGATCAAATTGGTATCCCGACCCGATGAAAATGCATTTTCTATTCATTACTGTAAGAGTTGGAGGGACAGGAAGACAGACCTGACTGAACAAAAACACTATATCAATGATTACTATCAGAATATAAAGCAATTTAACAAAATAATAAACAAAATATATCAATTACCCTGCCTAAAAAAGGTTTTCAAATGAGATGTTGTACTTTTTGACAAATGTTTCAGAACATTGGTGGTCTAGGATGGTCATCTGACCCTCCTTTAAATAATGTTTAACTGAATCATCATTAAGGACATAGTCAAGGATGCTTTCCCATTGTCCTCGTACTTGATTCATGAAGTGTGTTCAATAGACTACATGTATTATACAGTAGATGTAGAGTGACCTTCATGTGAATGAATGAGGTTCTACTATAGACATGCTAATGCATGATTACCCTCTCGCCCCTGCCCTCCATCTGCTTTGCAACCACTTCTGAAAAGGTGACACTCACTCAATGTCATTTTAATTCAGCAATGCATTGATAATAACTCATCGACTGCCCCGACTGCCGTGACTTTTGACATGGGCCCCCAAAAAATGCATATCCAGTTCCGCTTCCGGGTAGTGGTGGTGGTGCATGGATCATGCATCCATAAGGTTAGTGAGAGATCAATATGTATGTATATAGTGCTGAGTGAGACCAGCATGCTTCACTGCGTTCACGATGGACACGCACGATGGACGTCTGTTCGCGATTACAAAATATCCCATGTCAATATGCTAGCATTGCTGCTAACAATGCTGCTGCGTGTACCAAGGAAGTGAACGCAGGAGAAAGTGGCCACAGAGATTTTTGTTGTCCCGCCCCCCAAAAATGCATATCCAGTTCCGCTTCCGGGCCCAGAGCGGAAGCACTAGTTCGCGATCCTATTTTGGATTGTTTTTAATCAATTCTAATTGATTAATAGCTCGGGAAACTCGGGCCTGGGCATGCAAAGACATCGGGAATAACTCGGGAAACTCAGGCTTGGGCAGTAAATTAGTAAAAAAAAAAGTGGAATATACCCACTGAGCATTTTTCGGTGCCATTAGACATCTAATATACGTCCAAAAGCTAGTCTAAAATTGGTCTAAACATGACTTTTAGAAGTCTAAGCTTAAATTAGACATACATGTCTAATAGACATGTATGTAGCATAAGGTCATGTATGTAGTGGTGGTGGTGCATGGACCATGCATCCATAAAGTTAGTGAGAAATCAATATGTACCGGAAACAAACTGGAAGCTTACGGTTTATGATTGTGTAGTGCTGAGTGTGACCAGCATGCTTCACTGCACCACTTAAACCTCTTACTTTAATCTACCTAGTTGTGCTTCCCCTTCACCCATGAATTATTACCTACATAAACTTACAGGCACTGCCATATGAATGTTTTATGAACACTGTGTGTGTGTGTGTGTGTGTGTGTGTGTGTGTGTGTGTGTGTGTGTGTGTGTGTGTGTGTGTGTGTGTGTGTGTGTGTGTGCGCGCGTGCGTGCGTGCGTGCGTGCGTGCATTAGCGCATTATCAGAGCTAAGGAAGCAAAGAATACACATGTGGGACCTCGTTAATGTATGTACTTTATATATGTACTGTAGGTAGTTAGGTAGGTAAACAGGCAGGCAGGTATGTATGTATGTATGTATGTATGTATGTATGTATGTATGTATGTATGTATGTATGTATGTATGTACGTACAGTATGTACGTATGTATGTATGTATGTACCGGTATGTACGTACGTATGTACGTATGTATGTATGTATGTATGTACCGGTATGTATGTATGTATGTATGTATGTATGTATGTACTGTATGTATGTATGTAAGTATGTAGTGATACTTGTACTTAGTTGTAGACTGAGGGGTAATTAAAGTGAACGACCAGCCAGGACCAAGGACAGCAGTTTACTTTTGACTTGACTATTATAAAAGCCTTTCACACAATGACAACAAACTCTACAGCACTAATACTGAGACTTATGAATGTACAATACAAAGGAGCGGCAGAGAGAGAGAGAGAGTGTGTGTGTGTGTGTGTGTGTGTGTGTGTGTGTGTGTGTGTGTGTGTGTGTGTGTGTGTGTGTGTGTGTGTGTGTGTGTGTTATAGGGTGACGAATCCACAACAAATACAACAAACACATAATAGCCCCACCCCAAGGTCTATCTTCCTTGTGTTCAAGGTCTGGCAGGGGGAAAGGGCTTCGTTTAACTAACAGGATTGGGTTTTGTTAACATCGTTCCATTTGGCTGATAGCAGGAGGAATGCCTGGAATCCTTCCCAAAGTGTCATGCATTTCTTATCTGGATTCATCTGGCGTCTACAGGCGGCAGACCATGGCTCAGGAGCTAGAGAGCGGCTGTCTCAGAAATGGAGGTTTTCCTTGTTTGAACTCTGTATTGATTTGGTAGTGTCTTTGAGCTAACTGTACTGCTCCTGGCGAGTGAATGTAACACTCTATAGCAGGGCTGGGCAACTTTGATGATGGAGAGGGCCACTATATTGTCACACTCACTCCAGAGGGCCACAATGCATATACAGTCAAAAATAGCAAAAATAGACGATCTACAAGCTCAAAACACGTCGCAATGCGACGCGTTTTGAGCTTATAGATCTGCGATTTTTGCGATTTTTGAATTGGAATCCTGAAAAGTAAATTTTGTATTTAATTTCCAAAGCATTTATATGTTCTTATGTTAACTTTATGAACTTATATACAAATACATTGTGCATAAAAAAGTACTATTCATTAAGCTACTGATATAGACTGAAGTAATTAGAGCGGGTCATGTTTGCATGTTTGGACGGTGTTAGGGTCCTTACCGCGGTCAAAAAAGACGAAAAAAGTAGTTTTAAAACAGGGGAGAAGCGAGGACCGCATGCGCTCCATGCCGCTCTGCTCTGGGCCGCGTACCACATGTTTGGAAGCCACATACGTCACTCGGAGACACAGTCCTACAGCAGCAGCCTCGTATAGGGGAGCACGGAGCAGCGTAAACTTTCTCTGTAATCCACACGACACAAGTATGTTAATACATACCTTGTTGTGTTGTGGCAGTAACTTGTGGCAGTTTCTTTTTTATTCATACGGATTACGGGCAGAGCGCGGGCCGCGTGGACTAAAACCGAAAATGAAACTATCTATTACTTTTTCCACCGCGTCGCGCGTTGTGCCCCGTCGCCGATTTTATAACCTTTTCTACCCTACGTTACTATGGTAACCCGACAGTGCACAGATCTAAAAGCTCAGAAGGCGTCGCGGATGCGACGTGTTGTGAGCTTGTAGATCTGCTCCTTTCAAAGCCAGACCCGCTGTGCTGTACGGGGGAAGTATAACTCGGGCAGTTAGGCTGTGGAGACGCGACTTTTGGGAAGGCGATTGCAATATTTTGGCTAATCGCCGAACCTTAATTAATAGATACGGGGGTGCGGTAATTACCGCAATACCGGCGGTAAATGGGAAGACGGCAACCGCGATAACAAAATGCCGCCCCAACCGCCCCACCCCTGCTCAGTATTCATATATTAACCAGCGGGACGCATTAAGTGAAGGTGAGGGTCGCATGTGTCCCCCGGGCCGCCAGTTGCCCATGTATGCTCTATACCCAGGTACCCAGGTATACAGTATACAGACCTGGGTATATAGGGAGGAGGTTGGACATCATATATCAACTTATCTCCTGTGAATGTTCTCTTGATATCTCCATTATCTTCTGCTCTCTGCCATCATAACTGATCATTTAGGAACATAAATTATGCTCGACACAAGTACAGTATATATCAAGTATATAACAAGTATATTATCGGATCAAATATTTGATCCATTGGTTTTTTTGTTTAGTTTTTCTTCATAAACGATTGCCCTATTTAATTAATACTTATATGTGAAAGTGAACCGTAGAGTATTGAAACAAATCCAGAACCTGCAAACAGCACGGCATGGTTCACTTAGTAGTGAGAAAAGATCCATATTATTTAAGAAATATCTGACCCCCAAGATCTTTAATGTAGAGTTTGAACTTGACCCTTTGTGTCTGATTCTGGGACTTCCTGATAATAAGATTGTCAATAAGATCCACACACGTCCGTTTAATCTTTTAACCTATGCTGCAAGGAAAAAGAAATTGTTGTCTTGGATCAATGAAAAACTGCAAACAAAGAAAGATTAATTGGCATAAAATAATCATGCAGCGCATGCCGTTGGAATATCTGACCTGCCTATTGCGCTCCACAACCGATACCTTCTATAACATTTGGGACCCATATTTACGTTTTATTGGTCCTCAATTAGTTGAGACCTTGACAATAGGGTTCCTTAACAGAAGTGATACCGCTAACCTTGATGGATAAGATGGGATCATTACTTTTTGTTCCTTTATTTAATACTATGGTTTTGTTTTCATTCTGTGTATGTATACCATGTACACGTATGTATATGATTATATGTATGTGGTTATATGTATATATATATATATATATATATATATATATATATATATATATATATATATATATATATGTATTATTATTGCAATTTATTTTGTGTTTTCTTTTTTTTTAATGCAGTTAGCCACCCATCTAGACTGTCAAGCTCCATCAACACATGGGTTTCATTCCATTGTCTGATGTAGGTATAGGAAATGTACATTGATATCTGTGTCCTTTGCATTTGCAACGTGTCTGAGCTGAGCTGTCTGTCTGTCTGTTTGTCTTGTCTTTGTCATAAAATCTGAAAATATATAAAAATATTATTGAAAAAATATATATATATATATCTGACCCAAGGAGTTTATAAACCTAAAGGGTTTTGTGATTGGCCAATATTTAGTTAAAAGGGCCTTAACCCAGTGCAGAACATACCAGTCAGCACAGTGAAGACAGTGTGCCAGCAGGGTGTCATGTACTGCACCTGCCCTCTGCCTGTTAATCTGCCCTACATCACAAGACCAGAGACTCACACACACACACACACACACACACACACACACACACACACACACACACACACACACACACACACACACACACACATTAGGCAGGCAACAGCGCACAAAGACAAGCACACACACACACCACCCATTCATTCTTGTGTTATCTTTTGCCATTCACTGGTGAAGCGTATAGAAGCCAAAGGGCTTGATGTGAAACAGCAGATTACTGAAGAGTCCTTAATGCAGACGTCTGCCTGTGAGTGTCCTCGCGCACGCACGCACGAACGCACCCACGCACGCGCGCAAACACACACGCACGCACGCACGCACGCACGCACGCACGCACGCACGCACACACACACACACACACACACACACACACACACACACACACACACACACACACACACACACACACACACACACACAGAGAGCATGAGTCAATGGAGCCTACAGTTAGTACAGTACACAGACTAAATATAGGCTGCTGAATATTAAACCTACTGTAAGAGCTCCCGAAAGAGAGAGAAACAAAGACAACAGAAAAAACAATGAAAGAAAGAGGGAACAATTTAAGTCCCAAGTCTCTTGTCCATGTTTTTGGTCTGTTATGTTTTTCACACGTTGTTGACTTTCTATCTGCTGGTCTTGTTTATTGGACTACTTACTTATCAAACTAATCCTTTTATCTGGGCTGTAAAACCCAGCAGCAACAAAACAACAACTGTTGTGTAATGTGTATATCGTAGGTCCGGCTACTGCACATCATTCTTACAACGCATACAGTACAGCACACTAAAGGCTTTATCATAGTGCGAGGTGAGGAGCTATCACCTCAACTTTTAGGTGATACGCTATTACCTAAAAATTTGAAAACAAGTGGAGGCCATCATAGTCACGGACTCACGGTCAAGTCCTATCACCGTGAGTCTGTGACTCTGAAACCAGGGGGCACACTGATTGGTCAAGATCGACCAATCAGTGAACGGGGTGATGGGGAGATGTCTGAAAGTGAAAACAGAGGAGAGATGTCTAGGTCTGCGGTGATGGCTCTTCACCACGGCTAATGACGTAATGTTGTAGTTTTCTGACTTTAAAAGACTACACCGCGGTGATGGCTTATCACCGCAGACTGTACTATGATACCCCCTTAATACTGACGCTGTGGGAGCTTTGACAAAACAATCATTATAAAAAACAACAACAACATAGGCTACTGCATTACAGCAAACTGCAGCCTGCAGCAATACTTGCAATATGATTATAATGGATTCATTCATGTTGTCTCTCTGCTCTGCTGCATCCATTAAAGCCGTTCTTTCTGTGTCTGTCTGTCTATCAGCTCCCTGTTAGGGAACCACAGGTGTGCTGTGGTCAGCCTCCCTGAGAGACACTGAGTCCTAGATTCTTAATCAAAGTAGACCTAGTTGTGTGTGTGTATGTGTGTGCGCTCTCTCTCTCTCTCTCTCTCTCTCTCTCTCTCTCTCTCTCTCTCTCTCTCTCTCTCTCTCTCTCACACACACGCACACATGCACATGCACACACACACGCAAGGGCGGAAAATAGCTACATTCTCCCACAAAGGCAGAATGTTTTACATTTGAGTGAAAATCCCCTACAAGAGTCCCTGAAAACTCTGTCTGTCTGCATAATGTCTGTCTGTCTGTCCGTCCGTCCCTCTGCATCATTTAACACACAGACATTGAGCATATACTGTAGGCAAGGCATACTGTAGGCAGGGACTGACCAAGCTGATTTGGACATTTTCCCAGATGTAAGTCGTTAGTTTATATGAGCAGTTTTGGTGAGTCTGTGTGGAGACCCCCCCCCCACCACCCAAAACGTCTGCAGGATATCTGTATCGCTGCAGCACAAGAATTACCTGGGTGTGGATCTCAGATGAGATATATGCGAAATGGAAGCTGGAGTGTGTGTGTGTGTGTGTGTGTGTGTGTGTGTGTGTGTGTGTGTGTGTGTGTGTGTGTGTGTGTGTGTGTGTGTGTGTATGTGTGTGTGTGTGTGTGTGTGTGTGTGTGTGTGTGTGTGTGTGTGTGTGTGTGCATGCGCGCGTGCATATGTGCACTCGTGTGTGTGTGTGCGCGCGTGTGTGTGCGTGTGAGCGAGTGTCTGTCTGTGTGTGTCATCAAGTATTTCCAAACAATAAATGAATAATCTATTAAACTATGGTCTTTCCTGCTTTCCTGCAAGAGCAGCTGCTTGTGGAATGGAAGGTTCCCGATCCCATCTGAAACCGGTCTCCCCCCGAGTTAACCTTCAATCAGTGGTCGTAGAAGTACTATTTTTTTTTACTTATTTACTTAAAGGGGCACTCCACCACTTTTCAACCTATGTTCATATAATTGGTCCTCACTCAAAAATAGCTTTTCTTTTTTTTTTTTCTTTTTTTTTTCAGAGGAGGGCTGTGGGCAGGTCAGAAACCCATAGTCTTGTGACATCATCGATTGCCAATCCAGTTTATAGAAACTGCAGGCTTTCTATTCCTGAAAAGTTGCAATTTTAAAGTGGAAGCCATTGTTCTCGCGATAATAAAAATCTAAATATTTTTTTCAAAAATATTGATTACATTTTTTTTGTGGAAAATGATGATGTCACAAGACTATGGATTCTGAACTTCCCACAGCTCTCCTAGGAGACTTGGACCGAGTAGAAGAAAATTGTGATATTTTATCATGAACATTAGTGAGGACCTATTATATGAAGACAGGTTGAAAAGTGGTGAACTACTCCTTTAAGTAAAAGTAGCAATGTAAAAATACTTTGTATGCATGTAAAAGTGACCACATTAACGCTGGCGTTCTTATTTTGGGGATACGTAATTATAGGCGGACAACAAAAACAGAAGATATAGATCTTAAACGGTTAGCTGGCCTATAATCTCCGTCAGTGGACTTCTTTGCAGGGTTGTGCGACAGAAGGACAGAGGGGTGGAAAAAAGGATAGAAAGACAGGAACTAAAAATAGAACGAGAGGAGGATGGAGGGAGGGAGGGAAGGAGTGAAGGTGGGAGGGAGGGAGGAGGCAGAGAGAGAGAGAGAGAGGCTGATGAAGTGAGAAAGTGTTTGCAGGCAGAGTTTGGGGCTGATTGGTATTCTGTGTCAACTCCAGCTCATAGCACTGTGACACACACAGAGAGAGAGAGAGAAAGAGAGAGAGAGAGAGATTAAATGTCTCTCTTCTCTTCTCTCACAGTGCAGTGCAGTGGGTCAGTGCAGATAAAGAGAGCTGTGTGTACAGTCCAGACAAACACAGGAGGTTATGATGGGAAAGACTCGCCTGCAATACCACGGTGGTACTCCACCTTTGCAGGCTGTGAGTCCGTGACCCCCCCACCCCAGCCCTCACGCCCTGCCTCTTAATACCTAACCGTCCTGTGTGCTGGTTGCTTTACGAGACACACAATGGTCGCTTGGCCAGGACAACTGTGACTTAACTTAACTTGGAATAGTAGTTGTTTCAATACTATGACCTCTCATGACATTACTAGGGTGGGGTTCTTGTGCTGCTTTCGCTGTGAGCACATGTCACTTCTTATGCTTTTTGCACTGACCAATGGACACTTTTTGAGTGGCACTGCACTGATAAGTAGTATTATAAGTATTGTTATTTGTGTTATGGTGAGACAGTTATGGACATTTTATTTGGTTTTACCTCTGTTTACCATTGCTCTGTATTGGTGATGCTTCTTATTTGTTTTGCTTTCTTTTCCTTTTTGCTGTACACAATAGTACCTTATCTATCTATCTATCTATCTATCTATCTATCTATCTATCTATCTATATCTATCTATCTATCTTTTATTTTTCATACTTTTACCTGTAATGTTGTAACGTTAACTGCTGTGCCGCCTCTGGACAAATGATTTTCCCTTATGGGATAATAAAGGTATCTATCTAGTACCATACCATACCATACCATACCCCAACCCCAGCCCCCTTCAGTATGTATTGGAAAAACTAAACCTTGTTTTGCACTAACTAGAGAACTCCTGACAGGACTGTGCCCATGCCAGTCTTCCAGGCAGCATGGTGAACCCCCATCCCTAACTGCCAGACACCATTCTGTTGCCCCACTGGGCAGAGACAAGATGTAATCTGGCGTTCCACTTGGTTAAATAGAGAAAAGTCTTTAGACAAAAACATTTGTCGACACAGTGGAAATACTGGCCATCGCTTTGCTGATAAGAGTCCAGGAGTAGTAAGTGTGTAGTCCCCTCGAACCACTTAAAGCTCAATATAGTTACTAGTTGACAGGTCCCCCAAGGCTCTGATCTACAAGCACAGGTTGTAGATCAGCTATTTTTGCTGAATGTTTTCCCCAGAATAGGGACTCTAATGCTTAAAGATCCCCTCTCAGACCAACCACGGGTGTTTGGTCACTAGCAACTACTGTACACCAACAAATCAATTGTAAATGGAAGCTTGTGTGTGTGTGTGTGTGTGTGTGTGTGTGTGTGTGTGTGTGTGTGTGTGTGTGTGTGTGTGTGTGTGTGTGTGTGTGTGTTTGTGTGTGTGCCATGACCAGAACCAGAGTCTAATCTATGGACTTTCCTGCTTCTCTTTCATTCACTCCCCATTCCTGTAGTGGCAGTGGCTCAGGAGGTTGAGAATGAGTTAAGTGTCCTTGAGCAAGACACTGCACCCCTAACCACTCCTGATGAGCAGGTTGGTTCCTCCGCTGTGAATGTAATGGAGCACTTTGGATAAGGGCACTATATTAATAC